>NW_028270145.1:63776851-64118814 GCF_037043375.1 Chiloscyllium plagiosum
TAGCTATTCTGATCAATATCACTGTAGCCGGAAACAAACACAGATAATGTTGGAGAAATTCACCAGGTCTGGCAGCATCTGTGGAGAGAAACAGACCTGCCAAACCTGCTAAGTCTCTCTAGCATTCTTTGTGGTTGTTTTAGATTTCCAGCTTCAAAATATTTTACTTTTATCAATGTAGCCTGATCTCATCTGAACTCCAACTCCTACTATGCATTGGTTCACAAGTGTTACCTCTATCAGCCTTGAAATGCCCAAGTTCTGTACAGTTCAACAACTTAAAAGTTCTCAAATGTAAGCCTCTCAACACTAGTGATAGTAATTCTGTGGCACTGATTTATGCCAAATTGTTACGTCTGAAAGCTGGGAGTAAAAATTCACTAGGTAAGGGTTCTTTTAACTATTAAAAGTGCAGACTCATTTCTTTAGGTTACAATTGTTTTATCGTTTTAGTTTTTCTTTGTTGATTTTTGATTGCTCTGAGTCAAATCTTGCTTTATCTTTCTGTAACTAATTTTTCACTCAGATTTAAACTTTTCATAATCCTTATTGTACAGATTACACAGTCCTTCAATCTAATTAGTTCAGAAGAGATGTAGGTGCTTTCATAGAGTCAAAGAGATGTACAGCACAGAAACAGACCCTTTGGTCCAACTCATCCATGCCAACCAGATATCCTAAATTAAATTAATCTAGTCTCATTTGCCAGCATTTGGCCCATACTCCTCTCAACCCTTCTTATTCATATACCCATCCAGATGTCTTTTAAATCTTGCAATTGTAACCAGCCTCCACCACTTCTTCTGGCAGCTTATTCCACACATGCACCACAAAAAGTTGCTCTTTGGTCCCTTTTATATCTTTCCCCCTCACCTTAAACCTATGTCCTAGAGTTTTGCATTCCCTCAACCCAGGGAAAAGACCTTGCCTATTTATTCTATCCATGCCAGTCAGGATTTTATAAACCTCTGCCAGGTCACCCCTCAGCCTCCGACACCCGAGGGAAAATAGTCCCAGCCTACTCAGTCACTCTCTATAGCTCAGATCCTCCAACTCTGGTAACATCCTTGTCAATCTTTTCTGAACCCTTCCAAGCTTCACAACATCCTTCCTGAGCAGAGAGACCAGAATTGCACACAGTATTCCAAAAGTGGCCTGACCAATGTCCTGTACAGTCACAATATGTCTCAACATTCCTGATGAAGGGCTTTTGCCTGAAACGTTGATTTTACTGCTCCTCGGATGCTGCCTGAAGTGCTGTGCTCTTCCAGCACCACTAATCCAGAATCTATACTCAATGCACTGACCAATAAAGGCAGTATACCTTCGCTATCCTACCTACCTGTGACTCCACTTAAGGAATTATGAACTTGCACTCCAAGGTCTCTTTGTTCAGCAACATTCCCCAGGACCTAAACATTAAATGTTTAAGTCCTGCCTCTGATTTGCCTTTCCGAAATACAGCACCTCACATTTATCTAAAATTAAACTCCATCTGCCACTCCTCAGCCCATCTGATCATGCACATTCCAAACGTCATGTTTCAATATGATGTTTCAATTCACACTTTCAGCAACTTTTGATGGGAAACATAAAATGCAAGGCCCAAGTCTAACTGGCATTGTCAAATGTCCTGCTGCAGTAAAAAAATCATCCAATGTACAACAGCAATTTTGAAATAATAGAGCAAACATTGCACTTTTGCAAGTGATCTGTATATAAGAGAAAGCTACAATAAAGTAAATTGATTATTTTAAATTTAACAATCCAGAGTAGCAGATTAAGTGATGTCATTATGCTTAACAAACTATTAATATCAAATCACATGCTTCAGTCATTTTAATACTTGTAGCACAATTGTGTTAAGAGGTTAGCCCTCAATGACAAAAATGTAGTGTAATTACATGAATCACTTTAGAGATCCTATACTCAGCGCTATGTGAAGAATCATATTTATTTCAGACTTCCAAAAAATTACAGCAATTAATTACAAAAACAGGATGAATAGGCAGTGCACCAAAGTCTATTATTCACATTGTACAGATCTCCTTACTTTTTCTTTATCCATGGTTCTACGGCACATTTCCTTTTCTCTTTCCTTCCTCTCTTGTTCCAATTCTCTTTCTCTCTTCTGCACAGCAATAGCTGCTTCCAGTCTAGCCATTTCCTCTTGATGTGCACGCATTTCCTGAACCTAGTGAAATGTACTGTTCTTTTAATTAAGTAAAATCAAAATCATTGGAGAGCATAATATGCACTCTATGAAACAAGTAAAGAAACACATTAATCTCAATTTTAAAAAATACATAAATTAAATGCAGGTAATTACAGGTATATATCCAGTTCATGGTTGATTTGATAAATTGTAATTCATCATGTTTCAATATCAGTTGTAGGTTTGGTGATTTCCAGATGAGACTTCATTCATAGGTTTCTTGATAACTCAGTTGGTAAATGTTCTGAGTAATGGGATACTGAACACAAAAGGTCAAGAGTATCCTAGGTTTCAATTATTAGTCTATGTTCTTGGTTGAACTCCCTGAGCAGGCATGGGGGAAACATTATAATATGTTCCTAAAACAAACAAACATGTTTCTAATTTATGAGATAATCAGTTGTCTGTACAAAAATACAGCAAATCTATCTGTGCAGGCAAAATAAAGGTTATCCAGTTCAAAATTTGCTTTTAACTTTTGATTCATAATCTTATAGATTCTTCAAATGCATATGCAAATACTTTTTAAATTTGATGAGAATTTCCTGCTTCTACCATCCCAGCTGGCAATAAGTTCCAAATCCCAGACTTCAAATGTGAAAGAATTTCTCCTTAACTTGCTTCTAATCATTTTGTCAGTTACTGATATAAGTTATTATACTATCAATAAACAGCAAGGAACTCATCTGTCAGGAACCAACTTAATATCTAAATGTTCCAAAGGGCCATACGCATAGCTGCCCTGGAGAGCCAGATTGTAAGGAACACTACAATGGCTTAAGGTAGTCTGTTAATTTGACATCATGGCAAATTGAGTTAAAGATGAAAGGTTCTAACCTTTTTAAGGCTGAAGTATGATTATTTCAAAATCTGGGAGGCAGATAATGTGGTGACAGATGTGAACAAACCTAAAGCATCTTAATTTCTCCAGCATGCCCTGCTTTTCTTCAGATTTTCAGCATCCACAGTTCTTTGTTTTTATTCAATTAATTTAATGCTGGTCAGCAAAATCACCCCAATTAGTTGCAGAGAGAGAGAAAAAACTAAGTTCAACACAATAAAACTAAAAAATGGAATGTCAATATGCACAGGAATTAATGCATGCTATAATCCATAATGAATTGAGAAGCTGATGATATCATGGGAGGCAGTTGAAAAGTTTAAGCAAAAGAGCTGACTGACTTTTAGTAGTTTCCTAAAAGGAACGAGCAATGAAGAGAGGGTCAGCTATAATCTTTCGTAGGCAACAGACAAAAGATTACATTTATTCAACAACTGAAAGCTTACTGAAGAATACAGCAGAAATCTAGTTTTGTTTTGAAAAATACAGCACCTATCTCCAAGTAAAATCAAATTGTCGGTCTACCAATATGAATATGAAAGCCTCAGAAAGGAGTGAAATGAGCATATTAAAAGAATTGTCACAGATTAAAAATGCTGCCAGAAAATAGAAATTGAAGGACACAGATGAAAGGTTGATAGACCAATTAAGTTGGGGTTCTGTACCTTGAACTGTAGAAAACACCAATTAGAAAGGACAAGCTCACAATACTGCAGGGTATGTTCACTACAAAACACATGAAGGCACGAGCAGACAGTTGAAGATCCTGATGACCAAAACAGCTAGACATCAGTTAAGCCAAGAGAAAGCCAGCAGGATTTGTTCTTATTCCGATGAAGGGTTTATGCGTGAAACACCCACTCTCCTGCTCCTCAGATGCTCCTTTACCTGCAGTGCTTTTCTAGCACCATACATTGACATGCGGAACCACCCAAATCAGACGGACAAAGAGAAGAATGTTAATCGCACAGTCTATATTACAAAAACAGACAGAGAGTCCTGATGTCCTAGGATTGAGCAGATGTGAAGAACTACAGATTGTCTCAACGAATCATGAGGCAAAGAAGGTAGCTAAGGGTTGAAGATAGTACACTCAGTGAAAAGCACCCTGTAATCACAGGGCGATACAAAGAAGAATTGATACAAATGTACCCAGAATGTTTCAATTAAACAGTGGGACATTTTGAAGACTTGGAGTATCACATTTCTTTTAAACCAGCAATGAAGCCATTGATTCATTCATCCACATAACATACGAATAAAACTAAAAGGAAAGCTTGGAGAGGAATTCTAACTGGTGAAAAGAATGCACAAATTGGTTGATCTGCAATACTGGGCAGAACTTTATTGGGCCTGAATGATGGCAAGAAATCTGGAAGAACTGTGTGAGAAGTCCTGTGAGACATTTCTCAACTTTGCGAATAACTAGTTGCATTTTCCAATTAAGTCCTGGGAATTGAATGAGATTCTCACTTGGCAGCAATAAGATGCATTTTATAGATATTATTGCTGGTTGTTAGCTTCATTAAAAGCACACCTCACCTCAGTTTTAATGCTGATTTCTAATCTATCAGCTGCTGCACGGAAAGTTGATGTTGAAGATGCTTGACAAGGAAGTTGGAGTGGGTGCATGGTGATTCTAGCTTGTTGCTTGATCCACCAGCCCTCCATCTTGGGCACACGGCATCAGGGCACATCCCTTGAGCACTGACGACATGCACCCTTTGTCAACAGTCCTTGGCACTGGGCATGTGTCAACCTCTCTACATCATCATGGCACATCTTTGATCCACTTACAATAAGCTTGAGCACTTTAAAGCTGCACTTTGGATGCACCAGCAACTCGTTGAAATGTTGCTAAAAGGTAACTTTATATACTGGGACTAGGATCGAACCTGACAGATTGGACCACGCTGCATCTCAGAGCTGTTCACTTACTCTCTTAGCATCGCTCACTTTGAGCCTAGGTGCAACACACAGCATTTCTGCCTTTCCTTGCCTTAATATTTTGCACATTTCCCCTTCAGGTAGAAATGAAAGGCTCCTAATAGTTTAGTCTTTCCTTGCTATTTAGCACATACACAAAGCTAGGAAGCTTGTCATGGGTGCCAGCAGTCCTCAGTAAAGTCAAGGACAGTACTTTTCATTCAGGAGGTCCCAGCACAGTAAATTAAGGGTAGCTGATGGGACAGTCAGGGTGATGATCCTTTCCTCTTGGGGGCAGGAGCCAAATGTTGGATAGCCTACCATCTTTCTTGACTCTTTCTGCTTTGTTATTGGCCATTTTCTCCTGGATTGAGAAAAAGGGAGGTATATAAGAAGATGCAAGTGGCTGGCACAGCTATTAATGCTGATGTAAATTAGGGGAGGGGAAGTGGTGAGCTGTCCTAAATGACTAAGTAGTGTGGAGACCATGCTGGGTTGGCAGTGGTGATCTGCATTGAATGACATAACATGTTGGATGCAATAGTAAGTGGTAGAATGCAAGGCCTTGGTGGGGACTGGGTACAGTGACAGATGGAATGAGTGTAAGTTAGCAGAGAGAAGATGGTGGAGCACTTAACCTATACAGCAAACAAAGTCATTGACATTCTTTTCATATTGTTGGCCATTCCTCTGGATGGATGAGACTGCATATACATGGGAGGCTACCACAGACGGGGCTCCTCTGCTGAGGAAGAGGACATACCTCTTCTGCACCAAAACATCCAGGTTCTTGTTCACAAAGCAAGGTACCAACTTCCTGAAATTTTTCATGTCCAGGACAAATATCACAAATGATGCAAGACTGACAGCCTTTGTCCAGGTACTCAATGCCCTTTTAGAGATGGCATTGGCCCCAAAGTTGCCAGTCCACTCCAGGAGATCATGAGCGTGATGAGTTCTTGAGTATGGTGAACATAAGATTAGGCTAATGTTGGATGAAAGAGTGTCCCTGCAGGGCAGGTGGGTAGTTAATGAGACAAGTTTAGGATGATATGGTGAGAAAACCTGCCAGGGCCTCGCATAAAGAAATTTTCTGTGAAACCCTGGTTATTGACACTTGACAAAGAACCATAATACTCAGCACAGAATGTATGCATTGTTTGCATATGCTGGGCAGAAAACCCAGTTAAGGCAAAGGAGTTAGAATTTGACAGGTGCTTTGTTAAATATTTGTTGTGGTTTTGATTTGAGTATTCTTACACTATTCAGTTTGTCAATGATGTTCTATTCAAATAATTGTTTTTGTTTCGATCATTTTAAGCATTTGATAGGGTGCGAAGGCTTGTTAAAAAATTGTAGCTGTCAACTTCATATCAAATAGGTTGGCATAACCATGTCTAAAACAATACACAATCTCAACATAATTTTTTTGTTACTATTGGAAGCCAAGAATACAATAAAAAATTCACAATTTTTGTAATAGTGTAGGCAAAAGTAGAGTAAGATATGGTTTAAGTCTTACATACTGTGCCTGATTTAAACAAGCAGTTGTTACATCAAATATAACAAAATTAAACTGTATTTGATACATATACTATAAGAGTTAATGTAATACGAGTTGATTTTCCAAGGAGTTGCAGACAGGATCTGAACATTAATTCAAGGGACATTGAGAATGTTACTTGGGATGACGGGGATAACTCAACCAGGATGTACTAACTTTCTTATTTCCATCCTTATTTTAAAAGTCTCACATTATGTTTTTGTTTCTATTTTTATTTCTATTGAATAAACATTGAATTTATAGTTTCCAAGGAATCGTAGTGTTGACAGCCCCAGTGAATCATGCAGCATCTGCTATTGGCCAATTTTATACTGTGCACCCCTGTGCCCACAGATGAGGTAGATACAGCCTGCTCACTTATGACTTGCTTGTAGCTGAAATGCCCACTGCAGTTATCCTCATTATGCAGGTGCCAGAGGACATCCCTCCAACAGTTGCTGGACCCATTTCACTGAATGGGCACCTTTGTCATAGGTCTCCACAGGCACAGTCTGAGGGGCCAAGAAAACCTATTGAGAGAGTGCCCCATCATGAATCGTTTCCTTAGCTTCCTCATCATTATTGACCTCCCCTGCCTTTAGATAGTGTTTTTGATGGCTGGAGTTGAACCAGCTAGGTACAACTGGTATTTACTTCATGATTCCTCCCTTCAGCACCACTGACCAATCCACATTAGTGCTCTACATGGATTAATTCAAGTCATGTAGCATTTATATTCTCTCAGAATGCCATCATGTCTGGCTATGAGTTTTTTGGCTCTCTCAAGCAGCCTGCAGACTCAAAGCTATGAGCCATAGTTGCACAAACATAGAACATAGAACATTTCAGTGCAGTACAGGTCCTTCAGCCCTCGATGTTGCGCCGATCTGTCATACCAATCTGAAGCCCACCTAACCTACACTATTTCATGTACATCCATATGCTTGCCCAATGACAACTTAAATGTACTTAAAGTTGGTGAATCTACCACTGTTGCAGGCAAAGCATTCCATACCCTTACTACTCTGAGTAAAGAAACTACCTCTGACATCTGTCCTATATCTATCACCCCTCAATTTAAAGCTATGCCCCCTCGTGCTCACTGTCACCATACTTGGAAAAAGACTCTCCCTGTCCACCCTATCTAACCCTCTGATTATCTTATATGTCTCTATTAAGTCACCTCTCAACTTTCTTCTCTCTAATGAAAACAGCCTCAAGTCCCTCAGCCTTTCCTCATAAGACCTTCCCTCCATACCAGGCAACATCCTGGTAAATCTCCTCTGCACCCTTTCCAAAGCTTCCAAATCCTTCTTATAATGCGGTGACCAGTACTGTACACAATACTCCAAGTCCGGCCGCACTAGAGTTTTGTTCAGCTGTAGCATAACCTCATGGTTCCGGAACTCTGTCCCGCTATTAATAAAAGCTAAAACACTGTATGCCTTCTTAACAACCCTGTCAACCTGGGTGGCAACTTTCAAGGATCTGTGTACCTGGACACCTAGATCTCTCTGCTCATCTACACTACCAAGAAGCTTACCATTAGCCCAGTACTTTGCATTCCGGTTACTCCGACCAAAGTGAATCACCTCACACTTGTCCGCATTAAACTTCATTTGCACCTCTCAGCCCAGTCTGCAGCTTATCTATGTCTCTCTGTAACCTACAACATCCTTCGTCACTATCCACAGCTCCACCGACCTTAGTGTCGTCTGCAAATTTACCAACCCACCCTTCTACGCCTTCATCCAGGTAGTTTATAAAAATGATGAACAGCAGTGGATCCAACACCGACCATTGTGGTACACCACTGGTAACTGGACTCCAGGATAAACATTTCCCATCAACCACCACCCTCTGTCTTCTTTCAGAAAGCCAATTACTGATCCAAACTGCTATATCTCCCACAATCCCATTCTTCCGCATTTTGTACAATAGCCTACTGTGGGGAACCTTATTGAACGCCTTGCTGAAATCCATATACACCACATCAACTGGTTTACTCTCATCTACCTGTTTGGTTACCTTCTCAAAGAACTCAATAAGGTTGTAAGGAGTAAAGACTCAGTTTTAGTCAGTATTGAAACCATGAAATATCTAGATTTATGCCTTGTCAGAAAGTCATCTCAACACTGAAGATTAAAATCTGCAAATATTCACACACCAAACATTGTCACATCAGCCACTGTGCACAGAAATGATAAATGGGGAGGGCAATTTTTAGGAGCATAAGGAGATTATCAAGTTATTTTAATTATTTGTGGCAAATAAAGATAGAGGAATATTTGAATTTGGTCTGATGTTTGTATAAATCGATGTTTCTTCTCACCTTGCAGTTTAATTCAGCACAGATTTCCTGCTGTTTCCGTCTGTCATTTGCCAGCAATACGTCAGTCTCATGAGCAATACAAGCTTCAGCAAATATCATCACTGTCTTCATAAGCAAGTCTTTCTTGTCACGGGTCCAACTCTGAATCAGAACTCTCCGGTGCTCTTTCTTAAATTGAAATCCATCCCATAATCTCCAGTGATCAATCTGCAAGTCAGACTTTGTTACTTTCTCAATAAAAATCCATCTTTTAGGCCATTTCTTTATCTATTGGTGTTCTGATCTGTTTCATAAATCTTAAAAGATTCATATTTATTTACAGATATTAAATTCAATTGGTCAGCATTTTGCACCTCGACTTAAAAGGATGGAGCTTGTAATGATTTTTTTCCCAAAACTAAGGTACACAAGACACGTGTAAAGCACTCTTCATATTGTATAATAAAATTCATTCATCTTAGTTTCCGAAGTGTGGTGTGAAAACTGTTGGTGCAATACCACATTAATCATGTTAATTCATAGAAAGTTAGGGACTTTTCAGGATATTGACACAGGTTCACTAGATTAGAATGCCCAAACTCATTGGAGCTGATTTTCACCCATCCTATAGATTTTCAACCTGATCTACAATGTGTCATGAAGTGTAGCAAAGTAAGTAAAAGCTTCAGTCATTGAATCAGAAGTGGGTAGGGACAATGAATGTGCTTCATAAGATTTCCCAGTGTGCAAGACAAAACGTTTAACCCACATTCTGGAATCAAATTGCTTTTTAAGTGAGCCCATGTTTTTTGTCTTCACAACTTTGTTTATATCTTCACTATGGAGAGACTTGATCACTTAGGATTATATTCTTTAAAAGAATAAGGGGGAATCTCAGAAACATCATAGTCAGAGAGTCACAGAGATGTACAGCATGGAAACAGACCCTTCAGTCCAACCCGTCCATGCTGACCAGATATCCCAACCCAATCTAGTCCCACCTGCCAGCACCTAGCCTATATCCCTCCAAACCCTTCCTAATCAAATACCCATCTAAATGCCTTTTAAATATTGAAACTGTACCAGCCTCCACCACTTCCTCTGGTAGCTCATTCCAGACACGTACCACCCTCTGTGTGAAAAAGTTCCCCTCTCACGATAAACCTATGCCCTCTAATTCTGGACTCCCCGACCCCAGGGAAAAGACTTTCCCTATTTTTCCTATCCATGCCACTCCTAATTTTGTAAACCTCTATAAGGTCACTCCTCAATCTCCGACGCTCCAGGGAAAACAGCACCAGCCTGTTCAGCCCCTCTCCCTATAGCTCAAATCCTCCAACCCTGGCAACATCCTTGTAAATCTTTTCTGAACCCTTTCAAGTTTCACAACATCTTTCCGATAGGAAGGAGACCAGAATTGCATGCAATACTCCAACAATGGCCAAACCAATGTCCTGTACAGCCGCAACATGACCTCCCAACTCCTGTACTAAATACTCTGACCAATAAAAGAAAACATACCAAACGCCTTCTTCACTATCCTATCTACCTGCGACTCCACGTTCAAGGAGCTATGAACCTGCACTCCCAGGTCTCTTTGTTCAGCAGCACTCCCTAGGACCTTATCATGCAGTGTATAAGTCCTGCTAAGATTTGCTTTCCCAAAATGCAGCACCTCACATTTATCTGAATTAAACTCCATCTGCCACTTCTCAGCCCATTGGTCCATCTGGTCAAGATCCTGCCATAATCTGAGGTAACCCTCTTCGCTGTGTGTTGCCTCTCAGGTGCCAGGGTTTGTGATGTCTCTGATCGTGTTTCGGGATCGTTGAGGGGCTTGGGGAGAAGCCCAAGTTGTGGTCCACAAATGCAGTAATGACAGAGGTAGGAAGAGAGATGGGGATTTAAGGCAGACATTTAGGGAGCTAGGGTGTAAGCATACAGCTGGAGCAAAAAAAGAGCTGTTGTCTTTGGTTGATTGCCCATGCTTTGTGCTGGGAAGGTAGCAGACACACACACACAGACAGAGAGAGACACACAGACAGAGAGACACAGAGAAAGAGAGAAGGACACACACACACACAGACGTTGAACATGTGGCGATAGGGATGGTGCAGGAGGGAGGGTTTTGGATTCCTGGATAATTGGTGTTCTTCCTGGGGTGGGTGGGACCTCTACATGCAGGACGGTCTTCACCTGAACCAGAGGGGTACCAATATTCTGGGGGAGAAATTTGTGAATGCTCTTCAGGTGGGTTTAAACTAATTCAGCAGGAGGATGGGAACAGAAATGGTAGTTCAAGTATACGCGAGGTTGAGACTAGTGAACACAGAACTAAGATTTCAAGATTGCAAGAACGCACTAGCAAGCAAGAAGTTCGTTTGAAGTGTGTCTACTTCAACACCAGGAGCATCTGGAATAAGGGAGGTGAACTTGCAGCTTGGTTTGGTACCTGGGATTTCGACATTGTGGCCATTTCAGAGACATGGGTAGAGCAGGGACAGGAATGGTTATTGCAGGTTCCAGGATTTAGATGTTGCAGTAAGAACACAGAAAATGGTAAAAGAGGGGGTGGTGTGGCACTGTCAGTCAAGGACAGTATTATGGTTGCAGAAAGGATGTTTGAGGAGTCATCTTCTGAGGTAGTATGGGCTGAGATTAGAAACAAAAAGGAGTTGGGAGTTTTCTATAGGCCTCCAATTAGTACCAGAGAATTGGAGGATAGGATAGCAAAGATGATCCTCGATAGGAGCAAGAGTGACAGGGTGGTCGTTATGGGGGAATTTTAACTTTCCAAATATTGGCTGGGAGTACTATACTTCAAGTAGTTTAGGTGGGTCAGTTTTTGCCCAATGTGTGCAGGAGGGTTTCCTGACACAGTATGTAGAGAGGCCATCAAGGGGCGAGGCCACATTAGATTTGGTACTGAGTAATGAACCCGGCCAGATGTTTGATTTGGAGGTAAGTGAGGGCTTTGGTGATAGTGACCACAATTCGGTTACGTTTACTTTAGTGATGGAAAGGGATAGGTATATACCGCAGGGCAAAGGTTTAGCTGGGGAAAAGGCAATTATGATGCGATTAGGCAAGATTTAGGATGCATAGGATGGGGAAGGAAGCTGCAGGGGTTGAGCTTATTCAAGGACTATCGACTATGGATCCTTGATAAGTATATACCGGCCAGGCAGGGAGGAAGTTGTTGAGCGCAGGAGCCACGGTTTACTAAGGAAATTGAATCACTTGTCAGGAGGAAGAAGGCAGCTTATGTTAGGATGAGATGTGAAGACTCAGTTAGGGTGCTTGAGAGTTACATGTTAGCCAGGAAAGACCTAAAGAGAGAACTAAGAAGAGTCAGGAGGACACATGAGAAGTCATTTGGTGGATAGGATCAAGGAAAACCCTAAGGCTTTCTATAGGTATATCAAGAATAAAAGAATGACCTAGAGTAAGATTTGGGCTGAAAATGTGTTGCTGGAAAAGCGCAGCAGGTCAGGCAGCATCCAGGGAACAGGAGAATCAACGTTTCGGGCATAAGCCCTTCTTCAGAAGGGCTGAAGATTCCTGAAGAAGGGCTTATGCCCGAAACGTCGATTCTCCTGTTCCCTGGATGCTGCCTGACCTGCTGCGCTTTTCCAGCAACACATTTTCAGCTCTGATCTCCAGCATCTGCAGACCTCACTTTCTCCTTAGAGTAAGATTTGGGCCAATCAATCATAGTAGTGGGAAGTTGTGCGTGGAATCAGAGGAGATGGGGAAAATGCTAAATTAATACTTTTCGTCAGTATTCACACTAGAAAAAGACAATGTGGTGAGGAGAATACTGAGATACAGGCTACTAGACCATATGGGATTGAGGTGCATAAGGAGGAGGTGTTAGTAATTCTGGAAAGTGTAAAAATAGATAAGTCTCCTGGGCCGAATGAGATTTATCCTAGGATTCTCTGGGAAGCCAGGGAGGAGATTGCTGAGCCTTTGGCTTTGATCTTTATACACTCATCGAGTCATAGAGATGTATAGCATGGAAACAGACCCTTCGGTCCAACTCGTCCATGCCGACCAGATATCCCAACCCAATCTAGTCCCACCTGCCAGCACCTGGCCCATATCCTTCCAAACCCTTCCTATTCATATACACATGTTGTCATTGTCAACATGAATAGATCCAGAAGACTGGAGAAGAGCAAATGTTGTTCCCTTGTTCAAGAAGGGGAGTAGAGACAACCCTGGAAATGATAGACCTGTGAGCCTCACTTCATTTGTTGGTAAAGTGTTGGAAAGGTTTATAAGAGATAGGATTTATCATCTAGAAAGGGATAAGTTGATTAGGGATAGTCAACTCGGTTTTGTGAAGGGTAGGTCATGCCTCACAAACTTTATTGAGTTCTTTGAGATGGTGACCAAACAGGTAAATGAGGGTAATGCAGTTGATGTGTACATGGATTTCAGTAAGGCGTTTGATAACGTTCCTCATGGTAGGCTATTGCACAAATTACGGAGGCATGGGATTGAGGGTGATTTAGCAGCTCGGATCAGAAATTGTCTAGCTGAGAAAAGACAGAGGCTGGTGATATTCATCCTGGAGTTCAGTTACTAGTGGGGTATCGCAAGGATCTGTTTTGGGTCCACTGTTGTTTGTCATTTTTATAAATGACCTGGTTGAGGGCATAGAAGGATGGGTTAGTAAATTTGCAGATGACACTAAAGTCGGTAGAGTTGTAGATGGTGACAAAGAATGTTGTAGGTTACAACATAGACATAGATAAGTTGCTGAGCTGAGCTGAGAGGTGGCAAATGGAGTTTAATGCGGAAACATGTGAGATGATTAACTTTGGAAGAAGTAACAGGAATGCAGAGTACTGGGCTAATGGTAAGATTCTTGGTTGTGTAGGTGAGCAGAGAGATCTCAGTGTCCAGGTGCATAGATCTTTGAAAGCTGCCACCCAGGTTGAGAGGGTTGTTAAGAAGGCATACAGTGTGTTAGCTTTTATTGGTAGAGGGACTGAGTTTCGAAAACATCAGATCATGCTGCGGCCCTAGTGCGGCCACATTTGGAGTTTTGTGTACAGTTCTGGCCACCTCATTATAGGAAGGATGTGGAAGCTTTAGAAAGGGTTCAGAGGAGATTTACTAGGATGTTGCCTGGTATGCAGGGAAGGTCTTAAGAGGAAAGGCTGAGAGACTGAAAGCTATTTTCATTAGAGAAAAGAAGGTTGAGAGGTGACTTAATTAAGACATAAGGTTAGAGAGTTAGATAGGTTGGATAGTGACAGTCTTTTTCCTCAGATGGAGATGGCTAGCGTGAGGGAACATAGCTTTAAACTGAGGGGTGATAGATATAGAACAGATGTCAAAATTTAGTTTCTTTATCCAGAGTAGTTGGGGCATGGCACGCACTGCCTGCAATAATCATAGTTTCAGCAAGTTTAAGGGCATTTAAATGGTCACTGGATAGGCATATGGACAGGAATGGAATAGTATAGGTTAGATGGGCTTCAGATTGGTTCACAGGTCGGCACAACATTGAGGGCCGAAGGGCCTGTACTGTGCTGTAATGTTTTATGTTCATATAGGGAGGGTCAATGGTTGAGGGACTGGCAGTGGACTGTGGGATCTTTAACAGAAGAAGTACTATCAAAAGATTTCTGAAATAATCTTTGAATTAGTCAATGGCATCCACAACAGTGAAGTAATTATGCTTCTACAATTCATAGATGTCAAAGAGACAGCCACATGGACAATCAGAAACACATAGAGGACTAGTTCATGCCTCAAAGTGTGGAAGTTATCACAGATGATCCAATTTGGTAAATGCCAAAATGAGTTCAGCACTGCAAGCTGAGCCACCTCTCAGCTCAGCTCAGCAACTTATCTATGTCTCTCTGTAACCTACAACATTCTTTGTCACTATCTACAACTCTACCGACTTTAGTGTCATCTGCAAATTTACTAACCCATCCTTCTATGCCCTCAACCAGGTCATTTAATAGACCAGGGTTTCCTTTAGAGTTCAATTCTGACACTTGACAACAGCATCTTAACTGTCTCTAAGCACTGAATGTTCCCATTGTAAATAGTGACCAAAAGTGGACACTATAAGAGAGGAAATAATCTTAGAATAACATTTCAAAATCCTACATATACGTCCTCTAAATTCAAAATAAGGGACTAACCAGTTCTTGCCTGGACTTGTGTGGCAACAACCTCAACAGCATATCCATGTAGAGCATATTTCGATTCTGAGTCTCATGAGAATACAAATCCACAATAACTAGAAATGTCCAATGATCTTCTTCACTCCAACCACAATTCCTGAAAAAAAGGGAGAAATGCCTTTAACAGCAAAGTTAAACATAATTTTTTTTGCAGTATCAGAAAGAAAATCTAATTAGGTTGCATTTCCCCACTATTAATGCATTTAGACTGCTCAAGCACAAAAGGAAATTTTTCCAGGATGGCTTTTTTGGGTTCTATAATGTTTTTGGAAATCTCATGTGATGGACACAGATTGCATGTAGCTACTCGTCAGTTAGGGAATATAAAAATGCAAAAATAAAAACAAAAGAAACTACTTGGTCCCTCAAGCTTGCTCTGTTACTCAATAGGATTGTAGCTGCCTTAGCTCCACTTTCCTGCCAGTTCCCACAAACCCTTGATTCCTTTGTAGATCAAAACTCTAATCTTGAATATATTGAATGATCCAGCCTCCAATGTTAAAGAATTTCAAACATTCAGGTCCCTCCGATAGAAGACATTCCAGCTGATCTTCACTATAAATGGGAAATACAGTCGTGCCTCGACTTACGAACTTAATCCATTCCGGGACCCGGTTTGCGAACCAAAAAGTTCACGAACTGAATCAATTTTTCCCATTGTTCGGATAGCGTAAGAATGCTTGGACGAAGTAACGAAAGCACAGTGCACGCGCCAAAGACGAACTGAATGAGATCATGCGGGGCCTGAGAGCTTTTGCGTTCAACAAGTGCGTAGTAAAGCAGAACAATGAAACCACGTGGTCGCACATGGGCTTCTTGTGTTTGTACCTTCGCTCGTACCTTGAATTTCGTACATATGATGAAGCAAAATTTTACGTACAATCCTGTTCGTAAACTGATTTGTGTATGAACGGGGTCATTCGTACGTCAAGGCGCTACTGTATCTTAATTTGAAACTATGCTCTCTTTCCAGATTTTGCCATGAGGCAACTATCATCTTAGTACTTACCCTGTCAAGTACCATCACAATCATATCATATGATCACCTTTTATTCTTATGCATATGTTAATGAAGGTTTGGTCTCAGCAATGCCATGTACAGCTCTAACAAAAGCTTTACTATTTTTATAAACCATTCTCCTTTCAAGAAACATTTTGTCTTTCTAATTAGTTACTCTATTTGCAAGCTAACCTTTTATAATTTGTCTCTATGGACACAAATTGCTCTATAACACAGCATTCTGTTGTGTGCATGTACATTGTACATGACTTAATCTGAACCTCATTGCATTTGCATGTACAGAATGTCAGCCTAAGCTCAAGGCATCCTTCCAAGAACTACAGGCCCACCTCATCGTAGGACCTTGAGTTTGGAAAAGTATACCGAAATGTAGTCACTGCTGCAAATAATACAATTAGCAACAGAATTTTCTTGCTGATAGCCAAAAACTGTCTATCTTTCGCTTGGTGTACAAATACAAAAGTAAGCTTACTCTCGCTCAATTTTTAAAATTTTTTAATTGACTAATGAGAAGGTTGATAATGAGCCTTAATAAAATGAGCATTGTCTGTATGGATTTTAACTGAAGTGTTTTATAAAGTACCATATAAAGGGTGATCAACCTCATGGTCAGGAGGATCATTGTCAGCTTGAATTTTTTAAAAATTGGCTTAAGGACAGAAAAGAGCCAGTAGTGATAAATTGTTATTTTTTAGACTGTAGGATGGTAGACAGTGGTGTTAGGACAACTGCTTTTTGATGCATATAAACGATATGGATGTTGGAATGCAGAGTGAAATTGTTTGAAACTACCAAAATGAAAGAGTGTCAAACAGTGAAGATGATTTAAATTGACTGAAGTAGGACATGAATAGGTTAGCTGAATGGGTAGACAAGTGGCAAATGGAATTGAATACAGATTATTGCGAGCTGATCTATTTTGCAGAAGTGATTGGGGGAGACAATAGAGGTTTGTTCTAAAGAATGTACACTGAAGAGATTTAAGGGGCATATGCATAGATCTTTGCATATAAGAACACATATTGACAGAGTGATTATTGTTATGACTTGGACAAGCCCCCAGTTTTATGTTTTGACCAAGATTGGAGCAGTGTACTGTCTCTTTCTAGTACCATGCAGTCCACTGACAACCTACTAAATGGTTTCCCAAAAGCTGGCATGGGACTTAGAGATACAATTTGTATGGAAGCTTCTGTTTTCCCTCAGTCTGACACACTGGCATATTTACAAAACTGCACCATGCCTTTATGAAATCCCGGTCATTAACAAAATTGACATGTGTTTCGGTTTTCTGGATCCCTTAATGTCCAGCCATAGAAACTTCATGGGCTATGCTTAATATGTCCTGAAAATATTTGGGTGGCACCGCTCTTGGCAAAATATTGAGTACTTTTCATTCTCTTATCTGCAAGGAAGTCTCCACTTCCTCATCAGAACCCTTTTTAACATTCTGGAATGCCCTTCAGTTTAATTTTGAGCCAATTGTTCTACTAGTTAGGTCTGGATCAGTCTGTTGAGCCTCAGAAAGCTTATTGAACATCTCCTTCAGATTATTCAATTCCCCAAAGAAAGGCTCAGACAGCCATTTGTGTCAGGTTCAGACACCGCATTGGTCTGTGATGCCAATGTGGCTGCTGCTGGAATGTGTTTGGTCACTGCTCAGATCACTACACATAAAGGATAAAGCCCAGGACTATGTGTTGAGGAATGGGCTGAAGCTTGGGGCAGCTGCTGCCAAGGCGCGGTGGGGAAAGACCAACTGCTTTGTATTCTTGACCTCACTTGGTATTTCTGTGACTAATGGAGAAGTTATGACTTTCACTCCAGCCATAATCACTCCCCAAGAGTAAGTCAATTCTGCCTATAGGTAAACTACAAACAGTTACAGATCAGATTTTAGGTCACTTCAGGATGCAGTTAGTACAAAGGTGAGATAAACTCCTGCTAATACAGTTCATTAAAACCATTCAATGTGCTCTCTGGTGAAAGAGATATGCTAATCCCCAGCAAAATAGTTTGTTGGCTTCTGTATCATAAGCAAATATACAAGTTTGTCTGTCTTATTTGAGGGCTAAGGAATTACTTCTTCTTTTGACAAGAATTTTTTAACTCTCAGATATCTCATTCATCTCCCTCACACTCACTATGGTATGTGTACTCAGCACCACAGCTGCAGTCAGAGCTTCACATTGGCCTGTTGTATTCTTCGGTCAGGGCTCCTTTCTCTGCATTGACTTTGTGAACCCGTACAATTACATTTTTAGCTGAGGTGTCAGCAGAGCCCAAATGACTGCGTGGGCCCCCTGTTCTTCTTAGGCAGGCAGATGTTACACGGTGGTCTTTCCCCACCGCGCCTTGGTGGCAGCTGCCCCAAGCTTCAGCCCATCCCTCAACACATAGTCCGGGACTTTGGAATGTGCCAGTCTGCAACACTCAGTCGGGGTCAACTCCTCCAGCTGGAAGATCAACAGGTTTCGGACCGCCCAGAGAGCGTCCTTCACCAAGTTGATGATCCTCCAGGCACAGTTGATGTTCGTCTCGGTGTGTGTCCCGGGAAACAGACTGTAGAGCACGGAGTCCCGCGTCACGGCGCTGCTCGGGACGAACCTCGACAAACACCACTGCATTCCTCTCCAGACTTCTTCTGCGTAAGCACATTCCAGAAGGAGGTGTGTGACAGTCTCGTTCCCCCCGCAGCCACTTCGAGGGCAGCGTGCGGTGTGGCTGAGAGTCCGGGCGTGCATAAAGGACCTCACAGTCAGAGCCCTTCTCATCACCAGCCAAGCCATGTCTTGGTGCTTGTTGGAAAGTTCTGGCGATGAGGCATTCTGCCAAATGGCTTTGACAGTCTGCTCAGGGAACTGCTCGATAGGATCCCGAAGGGTCTCAAGGACACTATGTGCTGACCACTTCCTGATGGACTTGTGGTCAAAGGTGTTTTTCTTCATAAACTTCTCCACGAAGGACAGGTGATATGGAACGGTCCAACTACTTGGAGCGTTCCGCGGCAGCATGGCCAGGCCCATCCTTCGCAACACCAGCGACAGGTAGAACCTCAGTATGTAGTGACATTTGGTGTTTGCGTACCGGGGATCCATGCACAGCTTGATGCAGCCACACACAAAGGTGGCCACCAGCGTGAGGGTGGCATTGGGTGTATTTTTTTCCCCGTTGCCCAGATCTTTGTACTGCGAGTCCCTTCAGACCCAGACCATCTTTGACCTCCATATAAACTGGAAGATGGCCCAGGTGACTACAGCGGCACAGGTTCTGGGAACAGGCCAGACCTGTGCCACGTATAATAGCAATAACAGTGCCTCACACCTGATGACCAGGTTTTTTCCCGCGACCATAGCTTCCAACTGCCCAGTTTCTGCCTCACTTTGCTGATACACTCCTCCCAAGACTTGGCGCACACCCCAGCCCCCCCCCCCCCCCCCCCCGAGCCAAATACCCAGCACCTTCAGGTGGTCGGTGCTGACGGTAAAGGGGATTGAGGATTGGTCGACCCAGTTCCCAAAGAGCATGGCCTCGCTCTTGCCTCAGTTTACCTTGGCCCCCGTGGCATGTTTGAAATGGTCACATATGCACATGAGTCTGTGCATGGACAGCGGATCCATACAGAAAACGGCAACATCATCCATGTACGGGGAGGCCTTGACCTGCAGGTCCCCGCTGCCAGGAATAGTCACCCTTCTCAGGCTCGCATCCTTCCTGATGGACTTGGCAAATGGCTCTATGCAGCACACAAACAAGGCAGGAGACAGAGGGTAGCCCTGCCTGACTCCAAATCTGACGAGAAAGCTAACTGATTCCCACCCATTGATTGAGACTGCACTGACAATGTTGGTGTAGAGCAGTCTGATCCAATTGCAGATTCCCTTCCCAAAGCCTATTTTGGAGAGAACATCTCTCATATACCTGTGTGATATCCTGTCAAAGGCTTTCTCCTGGTCCAGACTGATCAGACAGGTGTCCAACCCTCTGTCCTGAACGTAGGCGATCGTATCCCTGAGGAGGGCGAGACTCTCAGCAATCTTCCTGCCCGGTACAGCACAGGTTTGGTCAGGGTGAATCACCGACCCCAGAGCAGACCTGACCCGGTTGGCGATTACCTTTGACAGAATTTTGTAATCCGCATTCAACAGTGAGATTGGTCTCCAATTTTTCAGTTCCTCCCTCTCCCCCTTCTGCTTGTAGATGAGGGTGATGATGTCTTTCCTCATGGATTCACTCATGGTGCCTGCCCGAAGCATACTGACATATACCTCCAGCAGGTCCTGGCCAATCAAGTCCCACAGAGCAGAAAAGAGCTCGACCGGTAAACTGTCGCTTCCGGGAGTTTTATTCTTTTCGAAGGACTCGAGGGCCTTGGTCAGCTCATCCAGAGATAGCGGCTGGTCCAGCCTCTCCCGTGTTCTGTTGTCTAAGACCTCCATGATAGAGGACAGGAACGACTGGGAGGCCGCGTTGTCAGTTGGCTTCACGTCATACAGGCTGGCATAGAAGGATTTGCCGATCCTCATGATGTCAGCCTGAGATGACGTTATCGAGCCATCTTCTTCCTTCAGGCTGCTGAGCACGGAGCTCTCTTTGTGCACCTTCTGGAAGAAGAAACGTGAGCACGTCTCGTCCTGCTCCACCGAGCGGACCCTGGACTGGAAGACTATCTTGGAGGCTTCCGAGGCAAAGAGCGAGGCTTGCTGGCCCTTCACCTCCTTGAGGTCCTCCGTGACATCGACTCCAATCGTCTGCAGCAGGAGCAGGTTCTGCATACTTTCCTGGAGTTGGAACAGTTTTCCCCGCCTCTCTCTCGCCTCCTGAACACCTTTGAGGATGAAGAACCTCTTGATGTTCCCTTTTACTGTTTCCCACCAGTCCGCTGGGGACTCAAAGAGGGGCTTCACGGTTCTCCAACCTGTGTAGTCCCTCTTGAGCTCCTCAATGTTTCCCAGGGTCAACAGCTTTGTGTTCAGCTTCCACGTTCCCTTACCAGCCCGCTGCTCGTCCTGTAGGTGACAGTCGGCCAGCAGGAGGCAGTGGTCAGTGAAGAACACCGGCTTGACGTCGGTGGATCTGACCGAGAGCGTTCGGGACACAAACAGGTAATCTATCCTTGAGCGGATAGACCCGTCTGCCCATGACCACGTGTATCTACGCTGCGCTCCGTCTGCAGGGGTGCTGAAGATGTCGTGTAGCTTGGTATCTTTTACCGTGTCCATCAGGACTCTGGACATAGCGTCCAGTTTACTGTCCCCCCCACCAGATCGTCCATCTGCATCAATGATACAGTTGAAGTCTCCAGCCAGAATGACCGCCTTGGGCATAGCCAGCAACAGTGGAAGCTGCTGCAGGACGGCCAACCGTTCACTCTTACCCACTGGGGTGTACACATTAATCAGTCTCAGGGGAGCATTCCTGTACATGATGTCGGTGACGAGGAGGCACCTGCCCACCACCTCCTTCACCTCGGAGATGGTGAAGTTGCCTCCTCACAACAGGATACCCAGACCGAAGGCGCGGCTATCGTTGCCCCCCGACCAAACTGACGGCCCATGGGCCCACAAGCCCGACCATCTCCTGTAGCTGCTGAAGTGTGGTATCCTACACTCCTGCAGAAACAGGACGCCGGCTTTAATGTTGGCCAGGAAGGCCGTTGTAGAAACACATTGCGCAGCCAATTTGATGCCACGCACATTGATGCTGACAATTCTTATCCCCATTTTAACAGTTTATGAGATTACCAGTGTCCATTTGCTGCTGGTCTTGCCTCTCTGGGGTAGCTGTGTGCATTCCCGTGGTGACAGCAAACTGCTGGACCCTACCTAGGGCTGAGGTAGCTGTCCGGCTCCACGCTGGGGCCATTTCCCCGCTCTGGTGTCTTCGGGTTGGGCCCAGGGTTTGCACAGTCCAGTTCTCCATCTGACAGCGGGGCTGTCATAACACCGCTACTCCCAGTTACCTGGAGCTGTGGGCCGGTGGGTACCTCTTGGTTCTTGCCAGGTGGGGGGAGGCCTTTACCCATCCCCTCAGAGGGATCGTCTTTCCCTGTTTGGGCGGTGCTGCTCTCCTTTTTCCCTGCAGCGCTCTGTCTCTTCCTCTGATGACGACACTCCTTGTGCCCGTCCTCACCGTCGGAAGAGCTGCCTGTATCCTTGTCATCTAGGTGTCGCTTCCCACTTTGCTGGGTGGCTTTGGGGGCCTTGTAAGGTTTCCTCTTCCTGCTTTCGACAGTAATCCAATCCTCTGCCTCCTTTGTTCCCTCCTCTTCCATTTCCTCTGTCTGTCTTGAAGGAGCTTGGATCGGCTGCTGCACCTCTCCGCTGTCTGCCGTCTGCTCCACTACAGTCTGCCCTTCCTTCTGGGTGCCTCCAGACACCATTCCTGTGCTGTTTTGTGGTACCTTGCTGGTCTTAGGCGGTCCACGGCTCGTGTTGCCATCTGTACATAGATGGCAGCCCCTCGTCTTGGGCAGGCCTTGTACATGTGGCCCGCCTCTCCGCACAGATTACAGTTCTTGGCCTCCTTGGTCGGGTGGCCTTCCTGTTTGCAGTTTTGGCAGATGGTCACCTTACAGTCCACCGCCATGTGGCCTGACCTCCTGCAGGTTCGGCACACTTTCGGCTGCCCTGCGTACGTCAGGTAACCTCTGCTTCCTCCGATGGCAAAGCTGGAGGGTGGGTGGAGGATGTTCCCATAGGCATCGACCCTCAGTGTTACCCTGATCTGTCGTTTGCTGGTCCAGATCCCGAAAGGATCGTACACATCGGTACTCTCTCCCTCGACCTGGACGTATCTTCTCAGGAAGGTCAGGACATCTGCTGCTGGGACGTGGGGGTTGTACATATGGATTGTTACAACCCGACTCCTTTGCGCAGGAAGCACACATAACGGGACCGCCGACAAGATGGAGAACAGAGGTTCTCCTTCATTCTCCTTGAAGACCTTCAGGAGCTGCTCGCAATTCTTCACGCTCCTGAAGGTCACATTGAAATAGCCTGCCGCAGGGAAATCCTGCAGGCAGTACACATCCGCTGCTTCGAACCCGCAGCACTCCAGGAAAATCTTCTTCACGAACACCGTCCAATCGACTGGTGTGTGCTCCTCCACCTTCTTCACAGTCACCCTGACTGTGTTGCAAATACCCTGGCCTGGGCTGTGAGCGGTTGCTGAGGCTATAGCTCTGAGGTTGGTTGGTACCTGAATTGGCGTTAGGCCGAAGCCAGCATGAAGATCCACCAAAAGCAGGTCAGCACAACCAAACAATCCTCCAGCATCCAATCACAATCCAACGATGATCTTCAGCAGCTCCAATGACCCGCCATACGACCCCCGTGGTATCTCCCCTGCCAGCATATGTCCGCTGCGTCGAACCTGCAGCACTCGAGCAGATTCTCTTCCTCTGGTCCTCAGGAACTACACATGTTCGGAGCCAAAAGGCCGAGAAGCGTCGGCTTGTGGGCCCATGGGCCATCGGTTTGGTCGGGGGGCAACGATAGCCGCGCCTCCGGCCGGGGTATCCTGTTGCGAGGAGGCAACTTCACCATTTCTGAGGTTAAGGAGGTCGCGGGCGGACGCCTCCTCGTCACCAACGTCATGTACAGGAATGCTCCCCTGAGACTGATTAATGTGTACGCCCCAGTGGGTAAGAGTGAATGGTTGGCCGTCCTGTAGCAGTTTCCACTGTTGGTGGCCGGAGACTTCAACTGTATCACTGATGCAGATGGACGATCTGGCGAGGGGGACAGTAAACTGGACGCCACGTCCAGAGCCCTGATGGACACGGTAAAAGATGCCAAGCTGCACGATGCTTTCAGCACCCCTGCAGATCGATCGCAGCGTTGATACACCTGGTCACGGGCCGACGGGTCTATCCACTCAAGGATAAATTACCTGTTTGTGTCCCGAACGCTCTCGGTCAGATCCACCGACGTCAAGCCAGTGTTCTTCTCTGACCACTGCCTCCTGCTGGCCGAGCAGCGGGCTGGTAAGGGAACGTGGAAGCTGAACACAAAGCTGTTGACCCTGGGAAACACTGAGGAGCTCAAGAGGGACTACACAGGTTGCAGAACCGTGAAGCCCCTCTTTGTGTCCCCAGCGGACTGGTGGGAAACAGTAAAAGGGAACATCAAGAGGTTCTTCATCCTCAAAGGGGTTCAGGAGGCGAGAGAGAGGCGGGGAAAACTGTCCCAGCTCCAGGAAAGTATGCAGAACCTGCTCCTGCTGCAGACGATGGAGGTCGATGTCACGGAGGACTTCAAGGAGGTGAAGGGCCAGCAAGCCTCGCTCTTTGCCTCGGAAGCCTCCAAGATAGTCTTCCGGTCCAGGGTCCGCTCGGTGGAGCAGGACGAGACGTGCTCACGTTTCTTCTTCCAGAAGGTGCACAAAGAGAGCTCCATGCTCAGCAGCCTGAAGGAAGAAGATGGCTCGATAACGTCATCTCAGGCTGACGTCATGAGGATCGGCAAATCCTTCTATGCCAGCCTGTATGACGTGAAGCCAACTGACAGCGCGGCCTCCCAGTCGTTCCTGTCCTCTATTATGGAGGTCTTAGACAACAGAACACGGGAGAGGCTGGACCAGCCGCTATCTCTGGATGAGCTGACCAAGGCCCTCGAGTCCTTCGAAAAGAATAAAACTCCCGGAAGCGATGGCTTACCGGTCGAGCTCTATTCTGCTCTGTGGGACTTGATTGGCCAGGACCTGCTGGAGGTATATGTCAGTATGCTTCGGGCAGGTACCATGAGTGAATCCATGAGGAAAGGCATCCTCACCCTCATCTACAAGCAGAAGGGGGAGAGGGAGGAACTGAAAAATTGGAGACCAATCTCATTGTTGAATGCGGATTACAAAATTCTGTCAAAGGTAATCGCCAACCGGGTCAGGTCTGCTCTGGGGTCGGTGATTCACCCTGACCAAACCTGTGCTGTACCGGGCAGGAAGATCACTGAGAGTCTCGCCTTCCTCAGGGATACGATCGCCTACATGCAGGACAGAGGGTTGGACACCTGTCTGATTAGTCTGGACCAGGAGAAAGCCTTTGACAGGATATCACACAGGTATATGAGAGATGTTCTCTCCAAAATGGGCTTTGGGAAGGGAATTTGCAATTGGATCAGACTGCTCTCCACCAACATTGTCAGTGCAGTCTCAATCAATGGGTGGGAATCAGTTAGCTTTCTCGTCAGATTTGGAGTCAGGCAGGGTGCCCTCTGTCTCCTGCCTTGTTTGTGTGCTGCATAGAGCCATTTGCCAAGTCCATCAGGAAGGATGCGAGCCTGAGAGGGGTGACTATTCCTGGCAGCGGGGACCTGCAGGTCAAGGCCTCCCTGTACATGGATGACGCCGCCGTTTTCTGCACGGATCCGCTGTCCGTGTGCAGACTCACGTGCATATGTGACCAGTTCGAACAGGCCTCGGCGGCCAAGATAAACCGAGGCAAGAGCGAGGCCATGCTCTTCGGGAACTGGGCCGACCAATCCTCGATCCCCTTCACCGTCAGGACCGACCACCTGAAGGTGCTGGGTATTTGGCTCGGGGGGGCTGGGATTTGCGCCAGGTCTTGGGAGGAGCGTATTAGCAAATTGATGCAGAAACTGGGCAGATGGAAGGTACGGTTGCGGGAAAAAAACCTGGTCATCAGGTGTGAGGCACTGTCATTGCTATTATACATGGCACAGGTCTGGCCGATTCCCAGAACCTGTGCCGCTGCAGTCACCTGGGCCATCTTCCAATTTATATGGAGGTCAAAGATGAACCGGGTCCGAAAGGGACCCGCTGTACAAAGATCTGGGCTACGGGGAAAAAATACACCCAATGCCACCCTCACCCTGATGGCCGCCTTTGTGTGTGGCTGCATCAAGCTGGGCATGGATCCCCGGTACGCAAACACCAAGTGTCATTACATACTGAGGTTCTACCTGTCCCCGGTGTTGCAAAGGATGAGCCTGGCCTCACTGCCGCGGAACGCTCCGAGTAGTTGGACCGTTCCATATCACCTGTCCTTCGTGGAAAAGTTTATGAAGAAAAACACCTTTGACCACAAGTCCATCAGGAAGTGGTCAGCACCTAGTGTCCTTGAGACCCTTCGGGAAAAGGAGAGGGTGGATCCTATAGAGCAGTTCCCTGAGCAGACTGTCAAAGCCATTTGGCAGAATGCCTCATCGCCAGAAATTTCCAACAAGCACCAAGACATGGCTTGGCTAGTGGTGAGAAGGGCTCTGCCTGTGAGATCCTTTATGCACGCCCGGACTCTCAGCTGCACCGCACGCTGCCCTCGAAGTGGCTGGGCGGGGGGACGAGACTGTCACACACCTCCTTCTGGAATGTGCTTACGCAGAAGAAGTCTGGAGAGGAATGCGCTGGTGTTTGTCGAAGTTAGTCCCGAGCAGCGCCGTGATGCGGGACTCCGTGCTCTACGTTCTGTTCCCCGGGACGCACACCAAGACGAACATCAACTGTGCCTGGAGAATCATCAACTCGGTGAAGGACGCTCTCTGGGCGGTTCGAAACCTGTTGATCTTCCAGCTGAAGGAGTTGACCCCGACTGAGTGTTGCAGACTGGCACATTCCAAGGTCCAAGACTACGTGTTGAGGGACGTGCTGAAGCTTGGAGCAGCTGCCGCCAAGGTGCGGTGGAGAAAGACCACTGTGTAACATTTGCCTGCCTAAGAAGAACAGGGGGCCCACGCATTCATTTGGGCACTGCTGACTCCTCAGCTAAACATATGGACATATGATTGATAAACGTACAGACCTGTGAATAAAAATGATAAATTCTGATCTCTGTATGTAAATGTTTACGTATGTATGGCATGACCAACTGTACAGACCATCAAATTATTTTATGAATAAAGTATATTTTTGAAATAAAAAAAAAGACTTTGAGAACCTGGCAATTCCTATGCATTTATCTGGAAACATCCAGCAATCCATACAAAGCCTTAAAGGTCATTACTTCCACTCTTAGCACCTTCCTTTCAGTGCTAATCTGGAGATCCCAGGGAATTCTCAGCTCTCCTTTCTCATCTTTAGCTACTTTTCTCCTTTTAACACGCTTATCTTTCTCAGGTTTGTGGTGATGGAAAAGGGTTTGGGCTTATGGACAAGCCCATTTTAGCTGCCTATCTGGCAGTTGAAATTCCTTGCTTTTAATATGCATTCTTATAATTGGAAACACTGGATTTTTGAACTCTTCCAGGGAGTTATTTCCGTAAGGGTCTCAAACATAATCTCTGTCATTAATGCCTACATCCAATGATCAAAGTTATTTTGCTTTACCCTCTTAACTGCTAACTAATTCTAACTAAAATGTATTCAGCAACTTCCAGAGATTCCAAAAGTTCTGCCTGTAAGCCTCAGAGGCTAACTCGTATGCTCCAAGTGGAACCTTTTTTTTCCCTTTTATTATCTGTAGAAGCCTCCTCAGAAAGCATGACATGGACTTTGAGCTCTGTTAGAGAGCTTGCTTTGCACAAACAGTACCACCCCATCTTTTCAAAAAAAAATAAAATGCCTCCACATTTCTTTCATCAAACTTCAGGAGGGTTTCTGCAAAGTTAAATAGCTTCCAACTGGTCTTGGGTTAGTGCCATACCTTGAAAAGAAAACAAATTTGAGAAAAGTTCTCTGTAAGTTTTATAACAGAATGGATGAAATGATAATCCAGTCTTCTAATATTGGTTTGTCAGAGCTGAGAGATTATTCATCACTGATATGGCTTGACATGTAATTAAAAACTCATATTCTTTATTCAACAACACATAACAACTTCAATGGATTTTACTGAGAATAGTGCATAATAACTTGAAGCTCAAATCCAAGCACAGGTTCCATGCTGATTATATTTACATAAGTTGTAACAATTGATCTGTGCAAGAACAACTTCCACACTTCCACTAAGGTTTAGAAAAAAAATGTTCATGATATGGGCTTCACTGGCAAAGCTAACATTTATTGCCAATATCTAATTGGTCTAGGGAAGGTATGATGAGCCGATTTCTTGAATTAGATTAGATTAGATTAGATTACAGTGTGGAAACAGGCCCTTCGGCCCAACAAGTCCACACCGACCCGCCCAAGCGCAACCCACCCATACCCCTACATTTACCCCTTACCTAACACTACGGGCAATTTAGCATGGCCGATTCACCTGACCTGCACATCTTTGGACTGTGGGAGGAAACCGGAGCACCCGGAGGAAACCCACGCAGACACGGGGAGAACGTGCAAACTCCACACAGTCAGTCGCCTGAGTCGGGAATTGAACCCGGGTCTCAGGTGCTGTGAGGCAGCAGTGCTAACCACTGTGCCACCATGCCGCCCACTAAATTACTACAGTCCTCGTCATAGGAGGTAGACGCTGCAGGTTTAGCAGGTGTTAGTGGAGGAGCCTTTGTGAGTTGCTGCAGCGCATCTTGCAGATGGTGTATATTGTTGTCACTCAGCATTGGTGCAAAAGGGAGTTAATGTTGAATGTAGTGGCGGTTGGGGTACTAATTAAACAGCTTTAAAGTGTCTGGAACCAACAATGGCACTAATGAAGTGCTTGGTCATGGGGCTCATTAAAAGGCCCCATTGTCACAGTTTCAGATTTTCAGTCAGCAGGCATGGCAAGTTCATTGGAATTTGTGAGATTGCTTTACTGGATTCTTGTAGCTCCAGGAGTTTAAAAATTGCTTCCAAGTAGCTATTAAGACACCAAACAGACCAGAAAACTCGATTCTTCAGTAGAAATAGCTCCACTCACTCAATTCCTGTCTACATGTTTGCAGTCAGGGCAACTGTAATAATACCTGGTTCCTGAGAGAGCACTAGCTACTGCACATCTTCAAGCCAACACACAGACTCTGTGGGTAGCTGCTAGGTGATAATATTTATTGCCAAAAGAGGTGGTCCATATTCCTGCCATGATTTGGAGATACCGGTGTTGTACTGGGGTGTACAAAGTTAAAAATCACACAACATCAGGTTATAGTCCAACAGGTTTAATTGGAAGCACACTAGCTTTCGGAATGTCGCTCCCTCATCAGGTGGTAGTGGAGGGCTCAATCCTAACACAGAGAATTTATAGCAAAAATTTACAGTGCGATGTAACTGCAATTATACATTGAAAACTTGATTGTCTGTTAAACCTTTCATCTGTTAGAATATCATGATAGTTTCACTTCTTTCATGTGTAAATCACAAAACCTTTTTTTAAAAAGTTGCGTTCTCAGGTTAGCTGTTAACAATGGTGATAGCTAGACAATATGCTGAAGGTATTAGCCCCCTGTGTTCTCTATCTATGCCATGATGTTTAGATTGATTCTAATCTAAATTGTGAGATAATAGAGTTTTACTTGAATTCATGCAGTTTTTGAGCTCAGAGTTCTACATGAATGCATGCAGTTTTTGAGTAAAGTACAATGTAACCCTGAAAGTACAAATTCACCCCACAAAATATATGTGGGTCTTTGTCTGTCTCTGTGTGTGTGTCTGTTGGGTTGGGGGTTGTGAGTGTGAGAGTGTAGGAGTATGTGTGCAGAGTTCTTAAGTCTGTGAGGGGGTGCATGTGTGAGTGTGTGTGTGTCTGTAAGGGTATGCGTGGGTGTCTGTTTACGCGTCTGTGTATATGTGTGTCCGTGTGTATGTGTGTATAAGAGTGCCTGTGTGTGTGTGTGAGAGGGTGTGTGTGTGTAGGAGTATGTGTGTGTGTGTGTAGTGCAATGGTGGTCACCTGTAATGTGACATGAACCCAAGGTCTCGTTTGAGGCCCTCGCTATGGGTACCGAACTTAGCTAGAGCCTTTGCTCAGCCACTTTTCGATGCTGCCTGTCCCAAAGTCCACCTTGGAGGATGGTCACTCAAAGGTCCGAGGTCGAATGTCCTGGACCACTGAAGTGTTCCCCAACTGGGAGGGAACACTCCTGTCTGTTGATTGTTGTGCGATGCCCATTCATCCGTTGTCGTAGCCTTTGCTCGGTTTTCCCGATGTACCATGCCTCTGGGCATCCTTGCCTGCAACATATAAGATAGACAACGTTGGCTGAGTCACATGAGTACATGCCATGTACAAGGTGGGAGGTGTCCCCACGCGTAATGGTGGTATCTATGTCCACACTCTGACACGTCTTGCAGCACCTATCATGACAGGGTTGTATGGAGTTGTCCTAAGAGCTCGGCAGCTTGCTACAAACAACGATCTGTTTGAGGTTTGGCGGTTCTTTAAAGGCAAGTAGTGGAGGTATGGGGAAGGTCTTGGTGAGGTGCTCATCCTCATTGATAATGTGTTGCAGGTCACGAAGAACATAGCTGCAACTACGCCATGTTCCTTGTAACCTGCACACATTATCAATGAGGATGAGCAACTCACCAAGACCTTCCCCACACCTCCACTACTTGCCTTTAAACAACCACCAAACCTCAAACAGATCATTGTTCGTAGCAAGCTGCCGAGCTCTCAGGACAACTCCATACAACCCTGTCATGGTAGGCGCTGCAAGACGTGTCAGAGTGTGGACATAGATACCACTATTATGCGTGGGGACACCTCTCGCCTTGTACATGGCAGGTACTCATGTGACTCAGCCAACATTGTCTATCTTATACGTTGCAGGCAAGGATGCCCAGAGGCATGGTACATCGGGGAAACCGAGCAAAGGCTACGACAACGGATGAATGGGCATCGCACAACAATCAACAGACAGGAGTGTTCCCTCCCAGTTGGGGAACACTTCAGTGGTCCAGGACATTCGACCTCGGACCTTCGGGTGACCATCCTCCAAGGCGGACTTTGGGACAGGCAGCATCGAAAAGTGGCCCATAGGGAGGGCCTCATCCGGGACCTTGGGTTCATGTCACATTACAGGTGACCACCACAAGGGATGAACTCAGATTTCTCCAGTTTCCTCATTTCCCCACCCCCATCTTGTCTCAGTCAAATCCCTCAAACTCAGCACCGCCTTCCTAACCTGCAATCTTCTTCCTGACCTCTCCGCCCCCACCCCCACTCCGGCTTATCACCCTCACCTTGACCTCCTTCCACCTATCGCATTTCCAACGCCCCTCCCCCCTACCTTTTATCTTAGCCTGCTGGACACACTTTCCTCATTCCAGAAGAAAGGCTCATGCCCAAAACGTCGATTCTCCTGCTCCTTGGATGCTGCCTGACCTGCTGCGCTTTTCCAGCAACACATTTTCAGCAGGTGACCATCATTACTATACACACACACACATACTCCTACACACACACACACACACACACACCCTCTCACACACACACAGGCACTCCTATACACACATACACACGGACACACATATACACAGACGCGCACACAGACACGCACACACACACCCTTACAGACACACACACACTCCCACATGCACCCCCTCACAGACTTAAGACACTCTGCACTCACTACACACACACACATACACACACACTTTCTCACACTAACAACCCCCAACCCAGACAGACACACACACAGAGACAGACAAAGACCCACATGCACACATATAGTTTGTGCGGTGAATTTGTACTTTACTCAAAAACTGCATGCATTCATGTAGAACTCTGAGCTCAAAAACTGCATGAATTCTGTGTGTGTGTGTGTGTGTATAGTGAGTGCAGGGTGACTTAAGTCTGTGAGGGGGTGCATGTGTGAGTGTGGGAGTGTGTGTGGCTGTAAGGGTGTGTGTGGATATCTGTGTGGGCATCTGCGTATCTCACGTTTTAGATTAGAATCAATCTAAACATCATAGCATAGACAGAATACACAGAGGGCTAACACCTTCAACATATTGTCTAGCTATCACCATTGTTAACAGCTAAACTGAGAAACAACCTTTTAAAAAAAATTTTGTGATTTACACATGAAAGAAGTGAAACTATCATGATATTCTAACAGATGAAAGGCTTAAAGACAATCAATTTTTCAATGTATAATTTCAGTTACATCACAGTATAAAATTTTCCTATAAATCCTGTGTGTTAGGATTGAGCCCTCCACTACCACCTGATGAAGGAGTGACGCTACGAAAGCTAGTATGCTTCAATTAAACCTGTTGGACTATAACCTGGTGTTGTGTGATTTTTAACCATGTTCCTGTCAGTTATCTAGGCAGAGAAGCAGAGAGGTGTGACTACCAAAATCATCTTTCAACATGGACCTGCTTTGAGCAGACTACTGGCATGTTGAAGATATGCTTCCTTTGCCTTCACTAATATAGTAGTGTCCTCCGGTATTAGCCAGGCAGAATGTCCAGTTTTGTGGCTGCTTTGCTGCATGCTCCACAACATCACTACACAACAAGAGATACACAAAGAGGTGTAGAGCTGGATCAGGAGAAAGTACTGATACAACACTCTTGCTCAGAGCTGGACAGGGATGAGTAGCATGAAGGAGGCATCTCAGAGAAAGTCAGGATCCACATACTGAAGGGAGGCTGCTAAAACCATATAGGCTTCAGAACGATCAATTGATTGACATGGCTACAAGGAGAAAGTGAGGTCTGCAGATGCTGGAGATCAAAGTTGAAACTTTATTGCTGGAACAGCACAGCAGGTCAGGCAGCATCCAGGGAACAGGAGATTCGACGTTTCGGGCACAGGCCCTTCTTCAGGAATGACCTGACTCAGCAAAAAGCAATGTCCCAGGCTTTCCATTAGAGAGATGAATTATCCAGTGAGCACACACATTTCATTCATCCTATTGCTACACAAGCGCATGAAGCATGAAGCCTCAACCATCATCATCCCACATGGACTGGGGGCCCAGTTCATGACAATATCTCCTGTGCTTACTTACCCTACAACTTTCTTTTCAGTCTTTACCACAATCCATTAACACACAGAAGACTAATCAATGTCAAACAATATTATTGTAGAATTATAAATCGAATGAGAACAAAAGAGAGATGGCTTCATCCTGGTAACATAATCGAGTGTAACTCACAGTGTGGTGTGTTTCACTCACACCACCCCCTATGCAGTGCTTGCCATCTGGCTGAGGAAGAGATGGACACAGCCAGTTGCTGGAGCTGTTTCTTTTATTCACAAATAACACTAGTGATCTAAGCCATCCAGATCAAGCTGAGGAGGTTTTGCAGACACGTGCCAATTTGGTGAAGACCATCTGGTCAAGTGGGTTATGCACTTACAGTAGCTTGGGATTAATCTACATTCTGGAAAGCGAGGAGCTGAAATTCTTAAGGAAAACACAGCTTTGAAGAACTCTATGATTGAATCAAATCACATGATGCATCTTAAATGTACCTGCCACTTAATGTGTAAATTTATAGTCTTCAATAAACCACAACTAGCAGTTGATTCTTGTTTAACTAACATTGACTTTTGTTTTAGAATATAGGTGATTAAGATAGTATTTGCTTTATTGACTCTTGTGGAAGAAAAAAATCTTTGGTTTTTAACTGTAGGTTATTATAGCTTTATTCTTTTAATAAATAACTGGAATTTCTGAATAACTGGAATGATTGAATTTATTTTTTTAAAAAGTCGCTGCTCTACTTGGATCATAACAACATTTGCAAAGAAACACAATGCAACTCTGATCCTTGTTGAGTTTTTGCCTAAAACCACATCTAGTAGAATGCTTGCAATTGAAAGTTGGGAGCTTTTCCTTAAGTATCCACTGACTCCCCTGATTTTCAGCATGAGTCGGGTGGCAGGCAGATGAAAATCTCTGCTTCATAGTTATGCAAACACATCCACTGCAGGGTGAAGGATTTTTAAAAATCTAATTGGCAGGAAGGTCACTTGTGGATTAGGTTAATCTCATTATTCATTTCTTGTGTAATTGTTATCCTACCTGTCCATAAATTTAAGTTGGTGATTGATTTCCTCTAGCTGAGATTTGTATTTTGCATTCAGGTTCTGGAACTCTTGCAGAACAGAGGCCTTCAAGTTGAGATATGGACATTCCAAGTAGTGCACATCCTCTGGAATTTCATCAAGATGAGGAGAGATTTCTTCCTGATTATATAAAAAGAGAGAAAATTATGAAAAGTAATGACCCTTGCTTTAATTTTCCACCTAATGATCCTAATGTCCAATAATATCTGAAATAAGGTTAATGAAGTTAATTTTCTTGTGAGCACGAAACAAGAGCAGAAAAACTGCAGAGATTTCACTTATCTCATGAGTACATACTTCTGGCCAATTTTTCATGAGGGGCAAAGTTACCATCCACACAACTATATTTATTAATCCCTTTATGATTTATACAAACTACTAAAAGACTTAATCAAACATTCTTGAAAACACTTGCAGACTCCACAGAATATTAAGGGAATTTTCCTTACTGTAGTACTTCCAGTTTAGAGGTTGTCACAGCAACAATTTATCACCATTGCTTCTAATGCATTTCAACGTGCTTGGATATGTAATGACACACCTGTGACAGGCTGGACCTGAACCAAGACTTTCTGAACCAGAGGAAAGGATACTATTAATGCAGCACAACAGTTCCTTTTGCAATAAATGCCAACATTCATTTACTTTTCTCATCACTTCTGCACCTATGTACTATTTGAACGTCATAATCATTGGGTTTTACTTTGGCCCATGCTAGTTATCAAGCACCTATCAATTGTAGTCCCATTTTTCAGTACCTGGACTGTAGTCTTGTATGATATGGTGCTTTAAAGTGATCATCTAAATAGTAAATATTGTGATGGTTCCCACTTCTAACACCCTTCAAGCAATGATACAGATACTCACCATCCTAAAAGGTGAAAAAAAAGTCTTCCTTCAAATCGCATTTAAACCTCCTGCCTTTTATCTTCAATTCTGCCTCTCTTTATAAATTCCTCTATGAATTTATAGAGAAAACAACCCAGCCTATTCAGTCCATTTTCGTAGCTGAATCTCTAAACCCAGATCCTGGTGCATCTTGTCTCCACATTCTCTAAATGCAATGCCATCCTCCCTATTGTGTGGCAACCAGAACTGCACACAATTCCCCAGCTGAGGCCTGACTAACAGATTCTACAGCTCAAATAATAACTTCCCTACTCTTGTATTCAATATAACAACAAACAGAGGCAGCATCCTGTATGTCTTCTTCATCACCTTTTCCACCTGTCCTGTTGTCTTCAAGGATCTGTTAATAATCAGACGAAGGTCCTTCTGATCCTCTGTATTTCCGTGATTCTACCATTCATCATACATTTCCTTGCTTTTCTAACCAAACTGATTCTACCTCCAGATCTTTTGAATATTCAGACATAAGTTCAAAAAGCCAAAAAGCCAGATCGTTGTTAAAATAAAGTGATCTTCTTTATTACTTAGAGGTCAAAGGTGGTTTCTTCCAGGCTTTTCTCAGAGTTTCCAAATTGAAGAGTTTTGGCAGAACTTTAAATGTCCTCTTCAAAATGATAATGCAGCATGGCACATGAAAATGAGGCACCAGATATCTTGAGGTTGAGGACCAGTTCAGCCAAACGAATGAGTGTATGTCAGTGGAAGGGTTCTGGTGGGGACGTCAGGAGAGGCAGAAATGAAGGCTTGGAGGCCCTCATCATGGCGGATGGAGGTGTATAGGGATTGGATGTCCATGATGAAGATGAAGTATTGGAGGCCAGGGAGGAGATGGAGGGGTTGGGTGGTGTCCCAAACGTATGTGGGAAGTTTTTTTTGTATCACTAGTTCTAGCTTCTTATTTTAAGATTTTCACCTATCCAGACAATGGTACCCTTCCTCTTTGGTTGTGAGTATAAACCTCGTGTAACAGGTCAGCATCCTTTTGGCTTGATACTTTAGACATAGGTATATAGTAAATAAAAACTGATGCCTAGACGTCTACATACATTACTGCTTTACTTATACAATATTTCACAATCAGATAAAAACAATTCAACCTAGATTCATTTATGACTCCTTTACAGAAGTAAAAGCCTGCAAATGCTGGATATCTTAACTAAAAGAAACAGAAAATACTGGAAATGACAGTATCTAGAGACAGGGAGAAAGTGAGGTCTGCAGATGCTGGAAGATCAGAGGCGAGAGTGTGTTTCTGGAAAATCACAGCAGGTCAGGCAGCATCCGAGGAGCAGCAGAATCGACGCTTCGGGCCAGAGCCCTTCATCAGGAAAGGACTCTGGCCCAAAACGTCGATTCTCCTGAACCCCGGATGCTGCCTGACCTGCTGTGCTTTTCCAGCAACACACTCTCAACAGTATCTAGAGACAGTCAATATTCCAAGTCTCTGAACTTCCTCATTTTGCTGTTTTTATTTTAGACTTGTGTTACACTGTTTACTGTTATTCTATCACTCTATTTCACTTTAACCACTCTCTTGTCTGCAGAAATGCTTGTATTATATTTTCTAAGCTTCTTGTTTCAGATTGGTTTGTGTCTTCCTCCCATCTCACTAATTTAAATGCTTTCTTACTGAGTAATTATTTCTTTCTACCAGCATATTAGTGTCAGTGCAGTCAGGAGAAAAACAACTCAGTTATACAGCTTCCAGTCAATCTAATACTCATCATGATGTTCTAAGAATCTGAAATCTTTAAGTGCACTCCATTGAATCCTATGGCAGTTGCCATGCCAAAATGAAATGATGTCAATTTGGAGGTACCTTAAATAGAGAATGTCATGGTTTAAGTATTACATGATGAAAAAAAGCATAACAAAGCAAATATGTATGTCCACTATTATGCCATGTTCGAACTATCCAATAGGTTAAGCAATATGGCAGCAATTGGCAATTCTAATGTTCAAATAGTTGCATACAATAACAAGGTAGTAAGCATTAACTCAATCTTTTGGCAATCAATTGACTTTGAACAGAAATTAAAGTCCCAGCAAGGAGATTTGCAGGTGAGGGGGCATAAAATTCTGTGCTTTTTGCCATCTAGCATCAACCTAGCCATAATGTACTGTCTAGTGGGCAAGTGCTCTTGTGCTAATTGAGGTTACCGAACTCTGTCCCCACTGGGTGATCTACATGCTGTGGCCTGTGGACCCCAGCCCTACTTTCTTTGCATCCCCACCCAGGTCCTCCTATTTTGGTCCTGCTAAAATACTACCCAACTGTATAACCTGTCAACTGGCACTTAGTTTTCTAGTGTTTGGATTGGAGCTGCTGACTCCTCTGAGTGTTAAATAGCTGGGGATAGCCCATTGGAGCAGATTAACTTTCACAATGACCTTTTGGTAACAGCGCAGGAAAAGCCACCCCAAGGTAAAATCCTTCCCCAAGTTTCAAACTGGCTCTGATTCTTCGTGCTTTGTCCTACCTCCTTATGGCATTTCTTTATAAACGCTCAACTCACTGCATATCGACATAACCACAACACAATCATCTTTCAACCAATCAGTTGTGAATCTTTGGAATTTTCAACTGTAGCCCACTGTGGATGCTTAGTAGATTAATATATTCAAAACAGAGACCAAAAATTTTCAGAAACCTAGTTATATATGGATATACCAGGAAATTAGAAATACTTCTACTTCTGTTTCTATTTCTTATGTTCCATGTTCTTATTTAGCCAATACAATGCCAATTTCTGGGATGGTAGCATTGATGTACGAAGATAGGCTGTATTGGTTAAGATTATATTCACTGGATTTTACAAGAATAAGGGGGAATCTCATAGAACCCTCTAAACATCTGTCAGGATTGGACTGGGTAAACACATGATGCATGTTCCCGTAGACTGGGGAATCGAGAATCAAGGGTTACAATTTAAGGATATGGTATAGGTCATTTAGGACTGAATGGAGGAGAAATTACATCGTCTAGACAATGGTGAGTCTGTGGAATTTTTTTGTCACAGTAAGTGATCGAAGCCAATACATTGAATGTTCTTATGTCGAATGGGGTGAAATGTTATGGGAAGAAAGCAGGGCAAAAAAAGGTACTGATTGGATGATCAGCCATGGTCATGTTGAATAGCTGTGCAGGCTTATAAAAGGGCCAAATGTTCTACTCCCGTTCCTCTTTTCTATGTCTTTGTGTGATCATTTTATTTCTTCCTGATTTTTCAATGTTTCAGGCTATGATGGTGCTATGCACAAGCTAAATAGTGAAACAGTTTAAGATTGTACTATTAACATATCAACAGGTCTTGTCATGCCAAGTGGCCGTAGTGGAGGAGAAGCATCATGATTTCTGGGTCACCAGGATTTTAATTGCTGAGCTATGTCATTCACCATAAAGACAACTGTAACAACCTGCAACAGAAACGTCTTTCCAGTGCAGGCTCTCAGGTACTTTTCAAATAATGAAAGGAATTCATTCTAAATTTCAAACTAAGGTCAAAGTCAAGGAAATTTGGACTGAGTCGTATTTCATAACTTACATGAACCAAAAAGCACTCACTTTTCCAATGCTTCAGTATTTAGCTGACGAGAAATAGACCTTCCTGTTTTGTATAATTCAAAAAATTATTTACCTCAAATTCAATATTTTTGATCTGTTCTTCCAAGATGCTTCTCTCTTGTTCAAGCATGTCTGTTACCATTTTCTGTTGGGTTCTTACAGATTCCACCTAATTACATATAAAGATCAAGAAAATATATGTGTTTCATAAGCAGAAGAATAGCAAGTGTTGAGGAGTTACAATTAGTTCCCCCTCTAGGTAATTTAAAACAGTAATAATTTGAGAAATTTTGGAAAGCTTTGACTGACATTTATGTTCTCTTCCTTCTTAGGTTGGCCACGAGGTGGTCACATTCAGGCAGGTAAATTAGCTTCCGCCTCCTGTGGAAACTTTGTGGCTGAGTGGAAAATGCCAGTCAGTCATAGTCCTTTAGGAGCTTTTAAGTCACCCTTAATTACCGCCATTGGTTTTCTGCTTCATGCAGTGGGTAGCCCTGCTGACATGCCATTCCATCTCTGCAAAAATGTCCCGGGGGCATGATAGAACCGGTGAACTTGTGCAGAAGCGAGCAGTGCTATTATTGGCATTTGCATTCTTCTAATCACTGTCCTGGCAGTTGTTAAAGATCATTGAAAAGCTCTGTGCTTGATTATGTGAGTCTGTTTACTACTGATGTTCATTATGCTTGATTTGTTAAATCTGGCTCAGGATTCACAGAAAAGTAAAAAGATTATAGAAGTTGCTGGAAACAAAAAAGCCACAAATATAGTGCAGATTCAAGATACAATTGGATGGGTTTTTGCATGGTAGGGGAATTAAGGGTTATGGAGAGAATGCAGGTAGGAGGAGCTGAGATGATGGACAAATCAGCCATGATCTTAATGAATGGCGGAGCCGGCTCGACAGGCCAAAAGGTCTACTCCTGTTTCAATTACTATGAAGCTATGAAGATATTTTGAAGTATTGTGAATAAATTTTTGTTACACACATGAAAACTAGTGCCATCTCTGCATAGCTCCAAGACAAAACATACAACAATCTTGGGGACAACTTATTCTCAAATCACTTGTACCAGAGGCTTTCAGAAGTATAATGCATGGAAACATAAGAACCATCATTAACTGCTTCACGAAGACCTCCCATCATCGTAAGGTCAGAAGTGCCATTCATGACACTTCAGATACTAAAGTAATCTGTGTTCCTATACAGCAAGATCGAGCCAACAGTCAGTCTCGGACTTGACATTCAGACCATAAGTTCCAGGCAATGACCATTTTTAACAAGACAGAATCTACCAATCTTCCCTTGGCATTCAATTGTATTGCCTTTGCTAAACCTCCTATTATCAATATCTGTTGGGTATACCATTGATCAGAAATCAAACTGAACAACCATATGAATACAGTGGCCACAAGTGCTGGGATTGGGAATGCTGAGACATGTAAACCACCTTTTGACAGAGTCATAGAGCACAGAAACAAACCCTTTGGTCAAATCAGTCTAAAACAAACATTCACCAAGATGTTGCTGGAAGTGGAGGGTTTGAGAAAAAAGGACAGGCTGGATAAGCTGGAATTTTCTTTTCATTGGAGCATAGAGGTTGAGAGTTGACCTTATAGAGTTCTATAAAATCATGAGCAGTATAGATAAGGGGAAAGGCAAAATTCTTTTCCCTTGGGTAGGCAATTTCAAGACAAGGGGGCATATTTTTAAGGTGAGAGGAGAAAGATTTAAAAAAGACTGAGATGCAATTTTTGTTTTATACAAAAAAAGTGGTTCATGTGTGGAATGAACTGCCAGAGGAAGTGGTGGATGCAAGTACAGTTACAACATTTAAAAGACATTTAGATAAGTACATGAATAAAAAATGTTTGGAAAGATGTTGGCCAAGCACAGGCAGGTGGGATAGTTTATGTTTGGGATGGACTGGTTGGACCAAAGGGTCTGTTTCCATGCTGCATGACTCTAATGACCCACTTTTTCTCTCTAATGAGGTCCTTTACTGTGAAAGTGTGCCTCCATTCTCGATACTCCCATGAGGAGACGCATCAACGGTGTCAAGCTCCCTTAGAATCTTATTTCTTTCAATATAGTCATCTCCCAATCATTTCAACGTCAATAAAAACAACCTTAAAAACCTATGTCTTTGACCAAACTGTCAGTCATCTGGCCTAATAACGCTTTGTGCAACTTGATGGTTTTGGAATTTGTTTTAGAACATTCTTGTCAAGTGCCTTATGATATTTTATTACATTAATGGCACTATTTAAAAACAAGTTGTTCTTTGTTGCTGTGTTAAACCAAAATTAAGGACAATTTACACAAATATCTGATTTTTGTGATTTTGTTCTATTTCTAGAATACATTACCTTTTTCAGTAATCTCTACATATAAATATAGAAATTAGACATTAATGAGCATAAATGTTCACTGACAGTAAGTTAAATGCATTGATGGCTTGCTATGAAGCCCAAAATAAATAAAAATTAAATTAAATAGTTTTGTACCTGCTGCTGTATCTGGCAGGAATTAAGTCCATCACCCTGGTAACAATGCTGTATTTCAATCAGCCTTTGTTTCAAGTCTTTTTTCAATTGCAAGATTGGATCCACTGTAGCTGTTCTAAAAGCTTCTTGGTCTCTTTGCAACATTGCACCTTATGTTAGAGAGAAATTCTCAATGTGCCTGCTATGTAATGATTCTTTAAAAGGATACAGTTCGAACAATTTCACTCTACTACTGAAAGGGTAAATACATTTTAAAAATTCTTCAATCCCTGTAGTGATATTTTACCACTTCCATGTGAAAGTAGTAATATACAAGGAACTACTTAAATTTTCATAGAACAATTAACACAGTTTTTAAAAAATGGACTTATCAGCAGTTCCAGACTTATTTTATGCATTCACGGGATGTAGGCATTGTTGGCAAGGCCAGCAATTCTTTCGCATCCTTATTCAAAAAAGGCTCAGGATGACATATATAGATGAGACATGATGAAACACATGAACTATGAGAAGGGAGAGTTATCTTGGCGAGACCTACAAAAAGCAGCCCCATGAAACAAAACCAAATCAAAATTAATCTTTGTTCAATAATCTTTTAGTTGTTAATAGTGCAAACACTTTCCCTCATTCTATTTCCACTGCAGAACATTTATGTTGCTGAGTATAAAAGACATTGGTTTAACATTGTGTTCAACTATCACTGAAATTTATTTATATTTAAACTATAACATGTTTGCTCCATTCCACGCATTTTCATCCTCAACTGTGAAAAAACTAAACTCTTGCTGGTGTTCAAAATAACACATATCTGACAGTCCTTAGCTCGTCCAAAACTCTGCAACCTGTTTCTGAGTAATAATAAGAGGGAATCACAGTAACACAAGCGATCATCTCAGCTGCCAGCTGGAGGAAGTGTGTAACCCTTGTTGTCTCCTTTGGAGATGATCCACTGAATTGAGACAATCGGGTAATTAGGAGGCCGCTGGCAGCCTTTCATGGGGTCAGCACCCTTAGGCCAGCCATACAGGAACAAATAACTCTTTTGCTCAGTTTTCCCACCAGGGAGTGATGGATGAAGGGCGATGATTGACACAGGCCAGATGTGATTGATGATGAGAGAGGTTCCATAGAGTGAAGGGTTTGGCACCAACTGTAGGAGACTATAAAGTAAATTGCACATTTATTTTAAGTACAACTACAGAGAATATGCAAAGGGAACTATATTAGAATGACATTAGATCACATGGAATTCGATCACAGAGCTGTAGGATTCTAAATAAGATGTCTTCTCTTACCAAGCTGATAGAGTCATAGAGTCATAGAGATGTACAGCATGGAAACGGATCCTTCGGTCCAACCTGTCCATGCTGACCAGATATCCCAACCCAATTAAGTCCCACCTGCCAGCAGCCGGCCCATATCCCTCCATACCCTTCCTATTTACACACCCATCCAAATGCCTCTTAAATGTTGCAATTGTACCAGCCTCCACCACATCGTCTGGCAGCTTATTCCATACTCGTACCACCCCCTGCATGAAAAGGTTGCCCCTTAGGTCTCTTTTATATCTTTCCCACTCACCCTAAATCTATGCCCTCTAGTTCTGGACTCCCTGATCCCAGGGAAAAGACTTTGCCTATTTACCCTATCCATGCCCCTCATAATTTTGTAAACCTCTATAGCGTCACCCCTCAGCCTCCGACGCTCCAGGGAAAACAGCCCAAGCCTGTTCAGCCTCTCCCTATAGCTCAAATCTTCCAACCCTGGCAACATCCTTGTAAATCTTTTCTGAACCCTTTCATGTTTCACAACATCTTTCCAATAGGAAGGAGACCAGAATTGCACGCAATATTCCAACAGTGGCCTAACCTATGTCCTGTACAGCCGCAACATGACCTCCCAACTCCTGTACTCAATACTCTGACCAATAAAGGAAAGCATACCAAATGCCTTCTTCACTATCTTATCTACCTGCGACTCCACTTTCAAGGAGCTATGAAGCTGCACTCCAACGTCTCTTTGTTCAGCAACACTCCCTAGGACCTTACCATTAAGTGTATACGTCCTGCTAAGAATTGCTTTCCCAAAAATGCAGCACCTCGCATTTATCGGAATTAAACTCCATCTGCCACTTCTCAGTCCATTGGCCTATCTGGTCCAGATCCTGTTGTAATCTGGGGTAACCCTCTTCGCTGTCCACTACACCTCCAATTTTGGTGTCATCTGCAAACTTACTAACTGTATCTCTTATGCTCGCATCCAAATCATTTATGTAAATGACAAAAAGTAGAGGACACAGCACTGATCCTTGTGGCACTCCACTGGTCACAGGCCTCCAGTCTGAAAAACAACCCTCCACCACCACCTTCTGTCTTCTACCTTTGAGCCAGTTCTGTATCCAAATGGCTAGTTCTCCCTCTATTCTATGAGATCTAACCTTGCTAATCAGTCTCCCATGGGAACCTTGTCGAATGCCTTACTGAAGTCCATATAGATCACATCTATGCTCTGCCCTCATCGATCTTCTTTGTTACTTCTTCAAAAAACTCAATTAATTTTGTGAGACATGATTTCCCATGCACAAAGCCATGTTGACAATCCCTAATCAGTCCTTGCCTTTCCAAATACATGTACATCCTGTCCCTCAGGATTCCCTCCAACAACTTCCCTACCACTGAGGTCAGGCTCACCGGTCGATAGTTTCCTGGCTTATCTTTACCGCCCTTCTTAAACAGTGGCACCATGTTTGCCAACCTCCAGTCTTCCAGCACCTCACCTGTGACTACCAATGATACAAATATCTCAGCAAGAGGCCCAGAATTCTCTAGCTTCCCACAGAGTTCTCGGGTATACCTGATCAGGTCCTGGGGATTTATCCACCTTTCACCATTTCAAGACATCCAGCACTTCCTCCTCTGTAATCTGGACATTTTGCAAAATGTCACCATCTATTTCCCGACAGTCTATATCTTCCATATCCTTTTCCACAATAAATACTGATTCATTTAGCATCTCCCCCATTTTCTGTGGCTCACACAAAGGCCGCCTTGCTGATCTTTGAGGGGCCCTATTCTCTCCCTAGTTACCCTTTTGTCCTTAATATATTTGTAAAATCTCTTTGGATTCTCCTTAATTCTATTTGCCAAAGCTATCTCATGTCCCCTCTTGTATACTCCTACTTCCTTTATACTCTTCTAAGGATTCACTCGATCTATCCTGTCTATACCTGATATATGCTTCCTTCTTCTTCTTAATCAAACCCTCAATTTCTTTAGTCGTCCAGCATTCCCTATACCTACCAGCCTTCCCTTTCACTCTGACTGGAATATACTTTGCCTGGATTCTTGTTATCTCATTTCTGAAGGTTTCCCATTTTCCAGCCATCCCTGTACCTGTTAACACGTTTCCCTCCAATCAGCTTTCAAAAGTTCTTGCCTAAAACTGTCAAAATTGGCCTTTCTCCAATTTAGAACTTCAACTTTTAGATATGGTCTATCCTTTTCCATCACGATTTTAAAATGAATAGAATTATGGTCGCTGGCCCCAAAGTGCTCCCCCACTGACACCTCAGTCACCTGCCCTGCCTTATTTCCCAAGAGTAGGTCAAGTTTTGCACCTTCTCTAGAAGGTACATCCACATACTGAATCAGAAAACTGCCTTGTACATACTTAAGAAATTCCTCTCCATCTAAACCTTTAACACTATGGCAGTCCCAGTCGATGTTTGGAAAGTTAAAATCCCCTACCATAACTACCCTATTATTCTTACAGATAGTTGAGATCTCCTTACAAGTTTGTTTCTCAATTTCCCTCTGACTATTAGGGGGTCTATAATACAATCCCAATAAGGTGATCATCCCTTTCTTATTTCTCAGTTCCACCCAAATAACTTCCCTAGATGTATTTCCGGGAATATCCTCCCTCAGCACAACTGTAATGCTATCCCTTATCAAAAATGCCACTCCCCCCTCCTCTCTTGCCTGCCTTTCTATTCTTCCTGTAGCTTTTGTATCCTGGAACATTAAGCTGCCAGTCCTGCCCATCCCTGAGCCGTGTTTCTGTAATTGTTATGATATCCCAGTCCCATGTTCCTAACCATGCCCTGACTTCATCTGCCTTCCCTGTTAGGCCCCTTGCATTGAAATAAATGCAGTTTAATTTATTAGTCCTACCTTGTCCCTGCCTGCTCTGATTATATACAGTTCTATTCAATAAAGCCTGTTTGCTTACATGAATATATTCACATTATGCTTACATTACTACATGGCAACAGTGACCAGAGATATGGAACCTAAGGCTGGTGACAAGAGGCTGAATTGAAGACAAGTGACAATAAACCACGAGGCCAGGTGACAAATCCAAACCCAACAGTGGGGAAAATACCTGAAGAGAAGCTCAATGCTGATAAAGGCAAGTTGATGAGGAAGTTCAAGGTGCACCTAGGCACTGGACCATGGAATAGGAAGTTGGAGGAAGTGTGGGAAAGAGAATTCAGTTAGCAACAGGAAGAAATAAATCAGTCACAATAAGTAAAATATTACAGAAACAAAACTTCGGGATGGGAAAGAAAGGAACACGCAAAATACACCAATGGGAAGTGCATAAAGGAGCCAGGTGTGATCCAAGCCATAAAGGAACTTCACTTTGACAACCCAACCAGTTTTATAGAAAGTCATGAGTGCAATGCTGGGGTAAGAGAGCAAAAGCAGCATGCAAAATTAAAAATTGTCATAGCAGATTTCCACCAGTAAGGGAGAAAAAGTGGCAGAATGAACTCTTCTGTAGAGATGAGAGAGGTGCACAACAAGGATTTAATTTCTTTGCTGGTATAGTTTCAGAGGATGCATTTTGGGACTTAGAGCAGAAAGTAATTGGCAGAGAAGCCAGTTTTACATTAGATACCAGAGCAGGTGTATTGATATTATGCCAAGACTGAGTCCATAAATCCTTTTAAAGTCCAACAAATGAAAGAATTAGAGGCCAAATGCAACTTACACTGGGCTATTATATATAAAGAAACAAAAACTTTTTCACACAGAGGGTGGTACGTGTATAGAATGAGCTGCCAGAGGATGTGGTGGAGGCTGGTATAATTGCAACATTTGGATGGATATATGAATAGGAAGGGTTTGGAGGGATATGGGCCGGGTGCTAGCAGGTGGGACTAGATTGGGTTGGGATATCTAGTTGGCATGGACAGGTTGGACCGAAGGGTCTGTTTCCATGCTGTACATCTCTATGACTCTATGACTCTAAGTAGCATTTAGAAAAGCTTAATGCAATCAACCAGAGCCAACAATACTTTGTGAAAGAGAAATCATATTTGACAAATTTGCTAGAGCTCTTTAAGGTAAAACTAGCAAAGATAAAAGAAGAGTAATTGGTAGATGTGCTATATCTGGATTTCAAAAAAGGCATTTGATATGTTACCACACAAAATGCTATTGCACAAACTAGCAGCTCATGGTTTTGGTGATAATGTATTAGTATGGATTGAGGATTGATCAGCACATTGCTGACAATGATGTAACTGGTGGAGTGTAGCAAGGATCTGTCCTAGGGATTCGATTGTTTACTACATAGTCAACATGGTTTTGTGTGGGAAATCATGAATTGTTAACTTGATTACGTTTTTTGAAGAGATGACAAAGAAAGAGAGTACTCCCAAGTTGGATCATCAAAGAAGGAAATCTACCACCGCCAAAGCTGGACCAGATGGGGTGGTAGATTCTCTTCCCTGATGATCCAACTCTGTACAAACAAAAAACTCTTATCCCTATTTTTGTAGTGTTAGTCAACAAATAACAAACCTGAATTCTAACAATTTCCCAACAACACAGGTTAAACTAACTGGTCTGTAGTTTCCTACTTTCTGACTCCCTCGTTTTTGAATAGGTTTGTTGTGTTAGCAATTTTACAATCCACTGGAACTTTTCCCACGTCCAGGGAACTTTGGAATATTATAACTAATGGATTTGATCTCTGTTGCCATTTCCTTCAAGTGCTAAAATGTTGGCCATAAGGCCCTGGAGACTTATCTGCCTTTAATTCCAATAGCTGGTTCAGTACTTTTCCCTCCTAGGTTTTTCCCCCTAAATACCTCCTTTTCTATAAAATCTGCATCCCAATAGTAATAAGTAGTGCCCTTCAATATACAAATGGAAATAAAATATTGACTTAATGACTTCAACACTACTAATTATTAACTCCCCAATTTCATCTTCCAAGCAACCAAATTTAACTATACACATGGATTACACGTACCATATTCTTTCATTTCGAAATAGAATATATTTTCAGTGTTCCCATCTTCAAGTAATTGCTGAAGCTGTAATTCTATCTTTTTCCTGTAAAAAGAAAAATTATTAAGTTGTATAGTTATAGCTGTAACTATTGTAATATCACTGATACTCATTTATGGTATCACAATGATACATATATTCATTTATTGTATCTGCTGTACAAGCAAATGTTGCTGAATGGTAAGCAGGACAAGGAACATTACTGTTGTTGCACTTCTTAACTCTTGATTGTTGAGTGAAATCATGGGATTTTGTCGTACTTTTAACTTGAGGGTTTTATTCAGGAGGAGAATTAACAATGGTATAATTTGTATGATAATCAATGGACCATATTTTGCCTTCACGAAGTTGACAATGAAGAAAAGGAAGTTCCTTCTTTCTTTAATTCTTTGGTATTTCATAATACTCCATGTGAGAGGTAATTTCGGTTTAAACTTTAAGATGTGCCTGGACCACAAACTGGTCTATAATAAGACAAAACTTTTGTTTCTTTTCTAGAACATTTTATATACTCAAAAGTAGAATAGTTTAAATTGTGCAGAATGCTGACAATTTGTGAGCAGAGTAAAAACAAACAGGCTAGTTTAAATTGTGCAAAATGCTGACAATTTGTGAGCAGAGTAAAAACAAACAGGCCCTTGATTGATGAAACCATTAACACAGGCGGGAAGGATGAGTCCTTGACTGATAAGACTCCAGGATAGGGGAACAACGCGAGAGACATCTGTTACAGATTAAAGTCTTTGACTGATAAGACTACAGGGTGAGAAAAACAACAACTTTAGAGACTCTGGAGCCATTTGTTGCAGACTTTGTGATAAGAATAATGATGTTTTAAAGAATGTGAACCTCATGGCTTGTTAGAGCCAAGGAGAGGAGGGACTTGTACTGTATATAATGGGAGACTTTGTAAGCCTCAGCGCGCCTTTTCTTCAAGGGTGCCCGACTCTGCAGACTTGACTTGTTAATAAAACTTTGTTTTCCTGAATTTGTCTAGAGCGATTATTGAGAAGCGATTTTCGTTTCTAACAACTTGGGGGCTCGTCCGGGATCAACACTCCGGCCGCAAGGGGAGTTGAGGAAGGATATCGGAGAAGGTGCACCCTGCCGAGTTCGGCAGTCCCTGATTCCTTGCTTGTCGCCCCGCGCGGCTTGAGCGAGTGATATCCGGGAGGCTCAGGAAAACAAAGGAGGGGTGTACCCGAGGCAGTGGGGACGGTTAACGATCGAGTAATTTCGGTGCACCGAACCCAGGTAAGAAAAAACTTGCGGGGACCGTGTTTCCGGAGGACTGGGTACCTACGGGGTGCCTGTGGATTTTTTTTTCTACAGAGACGTGGGACTCAGGAATCTAGAGACCGGGGCTCGCCTGTGAGGGATTTTGCAGAGACCGTGTTTGAGGCGGAACGTGTACCTACGGGGTGCCTGTGATTTGTGTCACAGAGACGTAGGACACAGGAATCCAAAGACCGGGGGTGCCTGCAAAGGAACCTGGCCGATCACGGGACTGAAGGTCCGGGAATTGGCTACATTGTGATAGATTATCACGGGAAAAATACGAAGTCCTCGGAAATGGGAAATAAGGGATCTAAGGCGATTAAGGGAAAGGTAGGCTTAAACAGGGACAATGACACGTACCCCGGGGTACCTGACGATAGTCCGTTAGGGAGAATGCTAAATAATTGGGATCAGGGTGGAAGAAAGGGAAAATCTAAAAGGAAGATGGTAAAATACTGTCAAAAGTGGTCCCAGAAACCTATTCAGGGCGACTCAGTGTGGTGGCCTAGATTCGGTACTGACGAAGACTGGGTCCGGCAAGCCCTCATTTTATATGTCAATTCAAAACCTGATGTTAATCTGGAAGAAAGTGATTATGCCCTTTGTTGGCTACCGGTTACGATATCTTGCCAAATGCAGGTAACTAATAAAGACTCGAAAGGGCAGAAAGAATGGGACCCTTTAGATCACTTACCGCCGCCCTATGTGACCCCGTCTGCCCCACAAAATGTTCCTTCGGGTGACGACGATTCAGGGGAAGGGGAAGAAAATGGGGAGGAATCACAAACTACCTCAGGGGTACAGACCAGATCTCAAGCTGGAAAGGGTCACAGACAAAACCCTATCTCGATTGCAAGAATGAATCCACTCCGGGAAGTGCCCATGGGGGGCGAGGAGGGAAGGACGGGATATGTGAACGTTCCCTTGACGAGTACTGAAGTACGGAATTTCAGGAGGGAGATGAAGGGTCTATTAGAGGACCCCATGGGACTTGCTGAACAATTGGATCAGTTCCTGGGTCCGAATACTTACACGTGGGAAGAGATGTGTTCCATCATGAAAACATTGTTCTCTAGCCAGGAGCGTCAGATGATACGACAAGCTGCGCTCTTGGTCTGGGGGAGAGAGAGGGGGGAGAAGGAGGGGAACAGAATTTCCCCTCACCGACCCCGAGTGGGATAAGAACATGGAGGGAGGACGGCGCAACATGAGAGACATGCGGGAATCATAGAAATGTACAGCACAGAAACAGACCCTTCGGTCCGACCCATCCATGCCGATCCCTCTAAATCTTTCCTATTCATGTACCTATCTGAAATAACTGAACAGAGGTCAGTATCCTGTCACCGAGTCACCCTTTACTTGTGCATAGTGCACTGGCTGTGGCCAGCCAGTTCAGAGTCAGTCCCCTCAAGGAAGGAGATTCTAAATCTCCTGTTAATATTGGTAGCCAAAGCCCAGGTTAACAATCCCAAATCAAGGACATAGTAGTTAACAATCACTGCACCCTCACCCCATCCCAACCCAACTCCGGGGATGTAGGCCTGGTCTTTCTCTTGTAGCTTTTCCGGTATCATTTTCGCCCCAGGTCAGGTTCCTCTGACTTAGACTGTGACATGGCGAGGTGTATCGGACAGTGGACGATCTCTTGCATCTGGAGCATCACAGGACAGTTTTTTCTTCTTCCTGCAGTAACATTATGAAGGCTGCATCCATCTCAGATTCTGAGGTTTCCTCAACACTAGATGGAGGAGGAAGAAACTACGGTTTAACAGGCCTTCTAGCTGTTGTGAGGGACCAGGTATGTTTTGCTCCTGCCCAGTCTGTGCGGTTACAGCTTTCAGGTCATCTGTTTGTTTGTTCAGGACTGTTGTGCTGACCTGAACTTTGTAAGTCACAGGACCTGACCTCTCAAACCCATATAGGGCCAGTTCCATGATTCTGACACCAAACTTCATTCCCCCCCCCCCACCACCCCTGATTTAAATTGTCTCTCTCACTTACAGTATGCTTTGGCCAGCATTTGAGTTCCTGCTGCAGTTTCACCCTTCCATCCAGGTCTGGAAATATCAGGTTTAACCTGGTGCAGAGTCATCTCCCAATCAGCAACTCTGCTGGAGCTATCCCTGTTGTATGAGGGGTGGCCCTATAATTGAATAGGAACCAGGACAGTTTGATATCAAGTGATGCTGTAGGTTGCTTCGTTAAGCCTGCCTTCAACATTTGAACTGCTCCTTCTCCTAGGCCATTGGACAATGGTTGGTATGTGCTGAATGCCATTGGACTTTAGGAAATAGACCAACTGCCTGCTGGTAAATTATATCCTATTGTCCGTGACCAATATCTCCAGGAGTCTGTGCATCACAAATAATGCTCGCAGTTTCTCAATTGGCATCCCGAGTTTGCTGAATTAACTTTATGCACGTCCAATCACTTTGAATGGATGTCCATGATGACCAAGAACATTGACCCCATGAAAGAACTGGCATAGACGACATGTAATGGTGTCCAGGATTTACCTGGCCTTTCCCACATAAGTGATGGTGCTGCGGTGGCAATTTTTGACCTTGATGGCATTCTGGGCACTGTCCCATCAATGTAGCTATGTCAGCATCCAACTCTGACCACCAAACATAGCTTCTTGCTAGCATCTTCGTATTGGAAATGCCTGGATGACCCTGGTGGAGTTTGGCCAATATCTGACAGTGACCTTTACTCAGGATAATCATCCTTGTTCTCCATAGTAATATGCTGTCCTCAATGGTGATCAGGTCTTGCCAGGAGCAGAAAGGTTTCAATTCTGATTGCAATGGCTCTTCTGTTTCCCCCATTACCACCAGCCATTTTAGTTTCGCTAGAACAGAATCTTTGTGTCCACAGTCAGATATTGTCAGCTGTGACTGGTAGGATGTCCAGGAAGTTTAAAACCAAAACAGAATCTTCCATGGGAGACACCACTGGTGGAATATCTGCCTGTGGGAGGCACCTCAAGGCATCCACATTAGCCATTTGGCTTCCTGGACAGTGTTCTAACTTGTATTGTATATGCCAAGAAAAAGGACCCAATGTGAATTCTACCAGAATTGCCTTGTCTTCCTTCAGCAACCCAGAAGGGGTTTATGATCTGTTACTATGACAAATTATTGGCCATAAAGATACTGGCAAATCTTTGTCACACCAAAAGATGACTGCCAAACCTTCCTTCTCTGTCTGAGCATATTTGTATTCAACATCAGTCAAAGCCTGGGAAGCATACACTAATGGGCATTCCTCTCCACTGGGCCACCAATGCGCCAGCACTACCCAATACCATACATGCATCACCTGTCAGCACTATCTCTCACTTCGGATCATAGTGGGCCAACACCTTAGTTGAGGATAGCTGCTTTTTCACTTCCCTAACCATTTCTAAGGCTGACACTTTTTTAATAGCAGGTGTCAGGGTGCCAAGATGGAGGTGAGGTTACATTTGACTTTTCCAAGGAAAGACATAAGCCCCAGTACAGACATGGAAGCTGAGACACCCTCACTTTATCTTCCAACTGGTGTAACCCGGTTTTGTCAACTCTGTAACTGAAGTAGGTCACTTGGGGCACCTGGACCATACATTTTTGCCTTCTTCCTCCGAGAAGAAACATTTAAGCACTATGTCCTAATTCTCTTTATCAGTCATTCCTGTTATTAGTACGTCATCCAGATAAATGGCAACCTAGAGTAACTCTTGTAAAACGTTCTCCATGGTTCACTGGAAAAGGGTTGATGATACCCCAAATGGCAGTCTTGTATATTGGTATAAACCCTTGTAGGGATTAATTGTAGCGTACTTCTAGGACTACTCAGCCAGTCAATTCCAGGGAGGCATGGCTCATGTCCAACTTTGTAAAGGACAGCCCCCTGCCACCTTTGTATACATGTCCTCTATGCAATGGATTGGGTATTTATCCAGCTGCAAGAAGTGGTTTACCATTTGCTTAAAATTCCCACAAAGACAAACTGAGCCATCAGGCTTCACAATCGGTATGATCGGTACTGTGCATTCTACAAACTGCACTGGTTTGATGATTCATTCATTCTCCAGCCTCCTGATTTCTGCCTCTATTTTGCTGACAAGGCAAATGGCACCAGGCGGACCTTGCAAAATGTTGGAATTGCTTCCTGGTCAACATGTAAAGCTTTGGTCCCTTTGATGGTCCCAAGCCTTTCCTGAAAAGCCCCTGGGGATTTCACTAGGTCTTCACTGAGACAGCCATTTTCTCATCGAAAAGTTTGAGCCAATCTAGGTGAATCTTCTTCACAAATTCTGCCCCAATAGGCTTGGGCCCAAGTCTTTTACTACCTTCCGAGGTAACTGCACCAACTGCTTCTCATAGGAGAAGTTGAACCCTTAATTTGCAACTCCTCCCTAACACATGTCTCAGTCTGGCTGAAGTCTTGCACAAACTTAAGGGTTGGAGTCCCAAGCAAATCTTGTTAAAGAGAGATTCTGCAACCACAGATATAGCTGCGCCGGTATTGGTCTCCATGGGAACTGGGTGAACATTTAAACAAATATTAATTTTAAATCGGTTTCGATTTGAATGTCACAAAGCAATTTAATAGTTCGAACCCACATGTTGGTGGACTTTCCAGGGTGTGTACTCTCTCAGCCTATAAGTTTTCTTATTCAAGTCAGGCCTTGTAGAACCCCTTTGCTGTCTCAATTCCGCATAGCAGAAGTGACTACAATGGTTTACCAGCCCACATCCCGAAGAACTTTTTAGCCACTTGGCCAAAGCTCAATTTTGTTGTGGGATTCTGCTGTGGGTTGGCATAGGGTCCCTCTACTCCAGATATGCCCTGCGTGAGCCTCTGCAATTGCCTATACTCAAATGGTGTTCCCCAAGCTGAGTTGGCCAGGTGATGGAGTCCACTTCCAATGGGATGCCTTGTAGCTCCCATGCTCCACTTTCCTCATTTTCTTATGACAATGCCAGCTGTCATGCCTGTTTTAACTAGTTAGGCTTCAGCTAATAGGCACTTCAGTATGGCTACATCATTAATCCCATACACCAAACAGTCTCTCAGCATCTCATTCAAGGTCAAACCAAAATTACATGCCTCTGTCAGTCATTTCTACCTCATCAAAAGTCACAATACAGATTTCTCCAGTTCTCTAATAGCCAATTAAAGCAATAGCATCTCAGAATTAGAAGAGGTTTGAGATTGTCATATTCTTTAACCAACTGCATCAATTCTTGGAACATTTAAGTGTCTGGTGCCTTTGGGAAAGTTAAGCCCCTTATAATCAAAAATGCTGCAGGTCTGCAAGCAGTCAGAAAGATTACTTGTTGTTTTTCATCTGCCCCAATGTCAGTGGCTCAGAAAAAAAAATCATTTTTTCCACATACTGGCCCCACTCTTCAACAGCAAGATCAAATGAGTCAAGTTTCCCAAATAAAGGCATGATACCAGAAATGCTTAATCCAACTCCACAATGACTGTTGCAAGCAAATGTTCTTCAGGCACATACTGTTTTATTTCATTGCCACTGAAATTACTTCATAGAGACCAGAATCCCATCACAAAGTCACCCTTTATTTACTTGCAGGCAATGCACTCGCTGTGACCAGCCACTTAATAGTCAATCCCCTAGACTACGGAGATTTTACATTTCCTGTTAATATTGGCCAGCTAGGGCTTTGCTGATTGGCCCAGGTTAACACGCCTAATCAAGGACATTGTAGTCAATAGGCTCCACCCGATTCCAATCACTACACTATCCAAATGTCCACTAAATATTGTAACAATCCCTGTATCTAACATTTCCTCTGGCACTTCATTCCACGTATGAACCACCCTCTGTGTGAAAAAGTTGCCCCTCAGGTCCTTTTCAAATCTTTTTATTCTCATCTTAATATGCCCCTTAATTTTAAACTCCCCTACCCTAGTGAAAGATCTTTACGTTTCACTTTATCTATGTTGCTCATGATTTTATAAACCTCTGTAAGGTCAACCATCAACCTCTTGTAATCTAGTAAAGAAAGTCCTAGTCTATCCAGCCTCTCCTTACAACTTAAACCTCCAGTTCCAGCAGTATCCTGTAAATCTTTTCTGAACCCTCTCCAATTTAATAACATCTTTTCCATAGCAAGGTGACCAGAGTTCTCCAAAATGACTTCACTGGCATCCTGTACAACCTCAACATAACGTCCCAACCCCTATACTTGAGATATACAATTCCCCATGCACAAAACCATGCTGACTATCCCTAATCAGTCATTGCCTCTCCAAATACTTGTAAGTCCTATCTCGCAGAATCTCTTCCTACACCTTGCCCACAACTGATATCAGACTGGTCAATAGAGTCATAGAGTGGTACAGCACAGAAACAGACCCTACGGTCCAACTCGTCCATGCCGACCAGATATCCCTCCCAATCTAGTCCCACCTGCCAGCACCCAGCCCATATCCCTCCAAACCCTTCCTATTCATATACCCATCCAGATGCCTTTTAAATGTTTCAATTGTACTAGCCTCCACCACTTCCTCTGGCAGCCCATTCCACACACACACCTCCCTGTGTGTGAAAAAGTTGTCCCTTAGGTCTCTTTTATATCTTTCTCCTCTCACCCTAAACCTATGTCCTCTAGTTCTGGACTCCCCCACCCTAGGGAAAAGACCTTGTCTATTCACCCAATCCATGCCCCTCATGATTTCATAAACTTCTATAAGGTCACCCCTCAGCCTCCGATACTCCATGAAAAACAGCCCTAGCCTATTTAACCTCTCCCTATAGCTAATACTCCCAGGCTTCTCCTTACAGCTTTTCTTAAATAAAGGCACAACATTAACTACCCTCCAGTCCTTCAGCAACTCACCTGTGGCTATAGATGATACAAATATCTCTGCTACGGGTCCACAATTTCTTCCCTAGCTTCATACAATGTCCTGGGATATACTTGATCAGGTCCTGGAGACTTATCCACCTTTATGTTTTTTTAAAACCCCCAGCACCTCTTCTTCTGTAATGTGGACTGTTTTCAGGACATCAATATTTATTTCCCCCAGTTCGCTAGCCTCTATATCTTTCTCCGCTGTAAAAACTGATGCAAAATATTTGTTTAGTATCTCTCCCATTTCCCATATTTTCACATATAGATGATTTTAATGATCTTACAGGGACTCTATTCTCTCCCTAGTTGCTCTTTCATAAAGTCAAAGAGTCATACAGCATGGAAACAGACCCGTCAGTCCAATCAGTCCATACCGATTATAACTCCAAACTAAATTAATCTTGCCTGCCTGTACGTGGCCTATATCCCTTCAAACATTTCTTATTCATCGATCTAACTAAATGTATTTTAAACATTGTAACTGTACCACATCCACCACTTCCTCTGGAAGTGTATTCCACACACAAACTGTGGCTTTCACCTTTGCTCCTAATGTACTTGTAGAATCTCCTTGGATTATCCCTAACCTTATCTGCCAAGGCTATTTTATATTCCCTTTTTTCACTCCTGATTTCCCTCTTAAGAATGCCCCTACATCCCTTAAACTCTTTAAGAGCTTCCCTTCATCCCAGTTGTCTATATCTAACATATACGTCAATAAGTTTATTAATTCATTGTCCCCTACTCTGACCAGCCTTGTCCTTCATTCTGTGACGATGCTGCCCCTTTTGAAGAGGGGTTGTAAAGTCAGTAGTGCTGAAATGGCTAATAGACACCGCCTACGTCAACAATAAGAGGAGGCCTTTAGGTTTTTAACACAGTTGCACAATGAAAGGGGAGTAGCCAGTTCTGCCACTTCAGGTTTTTTCTAGTTTGGTTTAGTTTTAGTAGCAGTCAGAAGCTACTGGTAGCAGAGAAGCAGCTATAGTGAAAAGAGGTTTCATGTTTCAACAGAGATCTTGCCTGAACTTTCTCTTTGAAACCTCTCCTGCCTGTAAGAACTGGTGTTTGAATATACCATTTGCCAGGTGGTGTGTTTATGGGATGTTGTGGAAATTGCAACAGCTTCGTTAAGTTGCGATTTTGAGTCTGGTGGGTTTTCAAATAGTTAAGTTATTCTAAATTCTGTTTTCTTTTGTTTGTGTTTCAACCGTAGTGTGTAAATAAATTCTATTTTGTTTAAAGTCGAGTGGTTTGATCAGCTGCACAACTCCGAGAATATCCACTTTACATCTTCCTTTAAAAAAATACAAGTTAGGGTCTGGGCTACTTTCTTAATATTTTGAGGGGTCTGGCCTGGTCCATAACAACTCTAACAGGAATATAATGTCTCTGTACTCTCATTACCACGCTATTGAAAGCCTCTCAGTTGCCAGTCATCCTTTTACTTGCAAACAGTTTATTCCAATCAAATTTTGAAAGTTCCTGTTTCATATCATCAAAATTTACCTTACTCCAATTAGGAACTTTAATTTGAAACAAGGCTTATTCTTTTCCATAACTATTTATAAACTAATAGAATTATGATAACTGGTCCCAAAGTGCTCCCCCATCAACACTTCAGTCACTTCCCCTGCCTTATTTTCCAAGAGAAGGTCAAGTTTTGCTCCTTCTCTAGACAATACAAAATGATAAAGTACATTTTTTCAACACATTTAACAAATTCCTCACCATTCAATGCCTTAACACAATGGCAGTCCCAGTCTGTCTTTAGAAAGTTAAAATCCCTTACTATTAAAGAATTTTTACTCTTACATGATCTGAGATCTCTCTACGTATTTGCTCTTCTTATCAGTTTTCTACTGACTATTGGGACCTAAAATATATCAAGGTGATCACCCCCTTCATATTTTTGAGTTCCACCCATGTAGCTTCACTGGACGATCCCTCAGAAATATCCTCTCTAAATACAGAGTAATGGTTTCCCTAATGGTGTTGCTACTCCCCTTCCTCTCTTGCCTCCCTTTCTATCTTTTCTATCCTTCCCATAGCATTAAAACCCCGGAACACTGAGCTGCCAGTCCCCTCCGTCCCTCAGACATGTTCCTGTAATAGCTATGATATCCCATCCCATGTTCCCATACATACTCTTGAGTTCATCTGCCTTATCTGTAAGAACCCTTGTATTGAAATAAATGCAGTTTAATTCATCAGAGTTACCACATTCTCTACTTGCTCTTGCCTATCTTTTCTAATTATCTTGCTCTCTTTAACTTCAGAGCCATCCTCATCTGTTTTTCTATTCTCTCACTTCCGACTAGTTTAAAGGTTCCCATATAGAAATAACAAATCTTCCAGCCAGGAAGTTGGTTCCCCATCCAGTTCAGGTGAAAACTGTCTGTTTTGAACAGGTCTCTTCTGCCCCAGAAGATATCCCAATGATCCAAAAATCTAAATCCTTGCCCAATGCACCATCTCCTCAGCCAATTATTTTTCGGCCCTATTTTCTTATTCATACTCTCATTAGCAATGGCACCAAGAGTAATCCAGAAATTAGTAGCTTTGAAGTTCTGCTTTTTAACCTTCTACCCAACTTCCTATATTCATTCTGAAAAACTTCAACCCTTTCCCTAACTATGTTGCTCTTACTGATGTGGACAATGACTTTGGGCTTCTCACACATCCCTTTTGACAATACACCAGGACAATATTCTAGTAATAGTACTGAAGACTTGTGCTCCAGAACTTGCCACTCCCCCAGCCAAGCTCTTCCAATATCCAAAAAAGTGGAAAATTGCCCAAGTATGTCCTTGTAAGTTGGTGGGAAGGAAAATGTATCGGTAGGATAGTTCAAGAGGACGGTGCTGAGTTGGAGGGTTGGATCTGAGATAAGGTGGGGAGAGGGGAGATCAGGAAACTGGTGAAATTGACATTGATCTCCTGTAGTTGGAAAGTCCCAAGGCTGAAGATGAGGTGTTCCTTCTCCAGCCATCAGGTGGCTAGAAGTTGGCAGTGGAGGAGGCAACCGCAAGAGGTGTAAAACCTGCACCCAAACCTCCTCCCCACCTCACCTCTATCCAAGGCTCCAAAGGATTAGATTAGATTACATTACAGTGTGGAAACAGGCCCTTCGGCCCAACAAGTCCACACCGACTCGCCGAAGCGCAACCCACCCATACCCCTACATTTACCCCTTACCTAACACTATGGGCAATTTAGCATGGCCAATTCACCTGACCTGCACATCTTTGGACTGTGGGAGGAAACCGGAGCACCCGGAGGAAACCCACGCAGACACGGGGAGAATGCGCAAACTCCACACAGTCAGTCGCCTGAGGCGGGAATTGAACCCGGGTCTCAGGCGCTGTGAGGCAGCAGTGCTAACCACTGTGCCACCGTGCCGCCCACTTTTATTAGATTACTTACAGTGTGGAAACAGGCCCTTCGGCCCAACAAGTCCACACTGACCCACCGAAGCGCAACCCACCCATACCCCTACATTTACCCCTTTAACGTAACACTACGGGCAATTTAGCATGGCCAATTCACCTGACCTGCACATCTTTGTGACTGTGGGAGGAAACCGGAGCACCCGGAGGAAACCCACGCAGACACGGGGAGAATGTGCAAACTCCACACAGTCAGTCGCCTGAGTCGGGAATTGAACCCGGGTCTCTGGCGCTGTGAGGCAGCAGTGCTAACCACTGGGCCACCGTGCCGCCCTATTGTTCCACATCTGGCAAAGATTTTCCCAAACACCTCATCTACTGCATCTGTTGCTCTCAATGTGGTCTCCTCTACACTGGCGAGACAGGAAATCAACTTGCGGAACATTTCAGAGAACATCTCCGGGACACACACATCAATCAAACCCACTTCCCTGTGGCCGAACACTTCAACTTCCCCTCCCACTCTGCCAAGGACATGCAAGTCCTGGGCCTCCTCCACCGCCAAATTCTCGCCACTGAATACCTGGAGGAAGAACACCTCATCTTCCACCTTTGATCCCATGTGGTTGCAGGGTTCCATGTCAATTTCACTAGTTTTCTGATCTTCCCTCCCTTCACCTTATCCCAGATCCAACCCTCCAACTTGGCACCACCCTCTTGAACTGTTCCACCTGTCCATCTTTCTTCCCACCTATCCACTCCGACCTATAACAATCACTCCCCACCTTCATCTACCTATCGCATTCCCAGCTACCTTTCCCCCACCTCACCCTCCTCCCATTTATCACTCAGCCCCCTTAGGCTGTCCACCCATATTCCTGATGAAGACTCTCCTGCTCCTCAGATACTGCCTGACCGGCTGTGTTTTTCCAGCACCACATTTTTTGACTCTGATCTCCAGCATCTGAAGTCCTCACTTTCTCCACAGTGGCGACAAGAGCAGGTCAGAGGCTAGGAATACTGCAGTAAGTAATGCACCTCTTGATTCCCCAAAGCCTGTCCACCATCTGCAAGGCACAAGTCAGGAGTGTGATGGAATATTCCCCACTTGCCTGGATGAGCACAGCCCCAGCAAAGCACAAGAAGCTTGACACCATCCAGGACAAAGTGGCTCTTAACTGACAATACATCCACAAGCATCCACTCCCTCCAATGTTCAGTAGCAGTCCTATCCACATGATGCACTGCAGAAATTCACCAAAAGTCTTGAGAAAGCACCTTCCAAACCCACAACCACTTCCATCTAGAAGGAAAAGGGCAGCAGATGTATGGGAATACCTTCACCATCACCCTGCAAACCACTCACCATCCTGACTTGGAAGTATATTGCTGTTCCTTCACTGGGTCAAAATCCTGGAATTCCCTCCTTAATGAGATTGTGAGTAAACCCATGGCAGGTGGACTGCAACGGTACAAGAAGGCAGCTCACCAGCATCTTCTCAAAGGCAACGAGGAATGGGCAATAAATACTGGCCAGCCAGTGATGCCACATTGCACAAAATGAATAAATAAACCTGCTTTCAGACTTATCAGATGTGGGAATTCTCTCTGAATATTATCCAATTTTCACAGGATCATGTTTTAACTTCACTGGAGGAAAGGAAATTGAACAGGTCTTAATCCTCTTTGTCAACTGTGCTTAAGATCCTTTGCCTCTGCCTCTGTTTCCACATTTGTGATCATCAAGGAAATCAAGGGTTAAGGGGAAAGGCTAGGAAATTGAACACGAGGAGTGTCAGATTAGCCATGATTCTATTGAATAGTGGAACAGGCTCAAGGGGACAAACTGCCTGCTCTTATTTCTATTTCTTATGATCTTATGCTCTGTCTTGACTAACATTGCAGTCCAGTTTCATCTCACTACTACATAAGGACAGGATCAGTGGGTGAAGCTCTGTCAGTAACAATCTCAGTCTCTTCTACTGTCTGTTCACAGCTTTCTGCTTGACATGTTTTGATTTTCGCTATATCAGGGGAGAAGTCATAAAGATGTACAGCATGGAAACAGACCCTTCGGTCCAACCTGTCCATGCCAACTAGATATCCCAACCCAATCTAGTCCCACCTGCCAGCACCCGGCCCATATCCCTCCAAACCCTTTCTATTTCTATACCCATCCAAATGCCTCTTAAATGTTGCAATTGTACCAGTCTCCACTACATCCCCTGGCAGCTCATTCCATACACGTACCACCCTCTGCAAGAAAAATTTGCCCCTTAGGTCTCTTTTATACCTTTCCCCTCTCACACTAAACCTATGCCCTCTAGTTCGGGACTCCCCGACCCCAGGGAAAAGACTTTGTCTATTTATCCTATCCATGTCCCTCATAATTTTGTAAACCTCTAAAACGTCACCCCTCAGCCTCCGACGCTCCAGGGAAAACAGCCCAAGCCTGTTCAGCCTCTCCCTACAGCTCAAATCTTCCAACCCTGGCACCATCCTTGTATTTCTTTTCTGAACCCTTTCAAGTTTCACAACATCTTTCCGATAGGAAGGAGACCAGAATTGCACACAATATTCCAACAGTGGCCTAACCAATGTCCTGTACAGCCACAACATGACTTCCCAACTCCTGTACTCAATACTCTGACCAATAAAGGAAAGCATACCAAATGCCTTCTTCACTTTCCTATCTACCTGCGACTCCACTTTCAAGGAGCTATGAACCTGCACTCCAAGGTCTCTTTGTTCAGCAACAGTCCCTAGGACCTTACCATTAAGTGTATAAGTCCTGCTAAGATTTGCTTTCCCAAAATGCAGCACCTCGCATTTATCGGAATTAAACTCCATCTGCCACTTCTCAGCCCATTGGCCCATCTTCAATTGCAAACTTAGGTCCACCTGCAGCTTTTGTCTTCTTGCATGGGATATTGTTGTCCTGCTGGCAGTCTTGCCTTGTGGCTAGCTTTTTTAAGAGATCTCTACTTTCCTTATCCAGTGTAAAGCACCTAAATGGGTACTGAAGGCTAACTTATTCTCGAGAGTGTGTTGCTAGGAAAGCACAGCAGGTCAAGCAGCTTATGAGGAGCAGGATCAACGTTTTGGGGCAAAAGCCCTTCATCAGGAATGAGGCTTGTGGGTTGGGGCTGAGAGATAAGTAGTTGGGGGGGGGGGGGGGGTAGGTAGCTGAAAAAGCGATAGGTAAATGAAGGTGAAGGAGAAGGTCAGAGGGGGGATGTGCAGGTCCGGAGGATGGTGCTGAGTTGGAGGCTTGGGACTGGGATAATACAGGGGGAGGGGAAATCAGGAAGCTGCTGAAATCCACATTTATCCTGTGAGGTTACAGGGTCCCTAGGCGGAATATGAGGCATTCTTCCTCCGGGCGTCAGATGGTAATGGTTTGGTGGTGGATGAGGCCCAGTACCTGCAGGTCCTTGTTGGAGTGGGAGAGGGAGTTGAAGTGTTCGGCCACGGGGCAGTAGGATTGGTGGGTGTGGGTGTCCCAGAAATGTTCTCTGAAACAATCCACAAGAAGGCGTGCGGTCTCCCTGATGTAGAGGAGACTGCACCGGGTGCAACGGATGCAGTAGATGACATTGGTTGAGGTACAAGTAAATTTCTGACAGATGTGGGGCCTTTGATGGAGGTGAGGGGAGTGGTGTGGATTCAGGAGCACCCCATTCCCTGAGCATAACTTAATATATTCTATTTCTAGGGGCCAATAACTTACAGCAAGTCAATCAAAATTCTGAATCCTGTTAGCCAATGACCATGGGACAGCTAGTCATGATGGTAGATAACCTTGCCCGCCTCCCATTGAAGATTAGTTTTCAAGCTTTCTAAGAACAAAACCTTATTTTGAAAACACTGAACTTGGGAAATGAGGCACTGATAAATCTTTTGTTTTGCAGTTCTTGCAGTGGCAAGGAAAGGTGACAGGATGTGGGCTGGTGGGGGGGGGCATGGACCTGACAAGGGTGTTGCAGAGGGAATAGTCTCTCCAGAATGCTGATGGGGTAGGGAGGGAAATATATTTTTGGTGGTGGGGTCCTTTTAGAGGTGGCAAATGTGGCAGAGGATGATGCGATGTTTGCGGAGGTTGGTGGGGTGGGAGGACCAGGGGGTTCTGTCCTTGTTGCTTTGGGAGGGGTGGGTTTCAAGGGCAGTGGTGCGTGAAGTAGAGGAGATGCACTGGAGGGCATCATCAACCACATGGGAAGGGAAGTTGTGATCATGGAAGAAGGAGGTCATCTGGGATTTTCTGAGGTGGAATTGGTCATCCTCGAAACAAATGCGGCGGAGGTAGGGGAATTGGGAATAACTGGCGACCTTACAGGAGGTAGGGTGGGAGGAGGTGTAGTCTAAATAGCTGTGGGAATCGGTGGGCTTGTAGTAGATGTTAGAGTAGATGGCAGTGCATGGCTGATAGCCTGGAGCGAAGGATCTGGAAAGAGAATCATTGTTGAAGGTTTCAGATTTGTAGTGTGTACTGGGTATCCTTACAGTAGATGGCTAATTTATTCTGGGCTGCTTTTATTTGCTCATTTCTTTTGAAAACCTGTCAGATACACTTGTAATTACCATCACATATTTCTCCAATTTTCAGTACAGCTCCTGCTATCTATTATCCTAACTTTTCCATTGAACTATCTACCATTTCTGTTTTTAAAAATCCCAGTACCATTATAGGTTCAGTCAAAGTTGCTTTTCTCAGCTTCTCAAACTTAAAACCATTTAATCCTTGACATCTGCGATGTCCCACTCCTGATGTACTGTTGATTTTTGGTGTGTTTTTGATCAGTTATCTATTATAAGCAGTCAATGATTTGCAGCAGTTTTCTGACAGTTTATTGAATTTGTTACAAAGCAGCAGTTTAAATATGATACATTAGTTAAAGTAGACAAAAAAAGTATAGAACTATGACAATTGGGATGGTTCACTACACATTAACAATCCGTTTGTCTTCGGGTGTTAATGTGTCAGTCTTGTTAATGTTGTGAAGGCAGCATCAAGCTCTCGAGCTGAAATGTTAGGAAACACTTTACTGTATCTTCCTCCTCTTCTAGCTCATCTTCCATTTAGAGAAGACAGTTCTTTGGGGACTGCCCGATGAAGACCACCCATTTAGGAGCACCCTATTCCCTGAGCATGACTTAATATGTTCTATTTCTAGGGGTCAATAACTTACAGTAAGTCAATCAAAGTTCTGAATCCTTTTAGCCAATGACCATGGGGCAGCTAGTCATGATGGCAGATAACCTTGCCTGCCTCCAACTGAAGATTAGTTTTCAAACTTTCTAAGAACAAAACCTTCTTTTGAAATAACCACACTTGGGAAATGAGGCACCGATAAATCTTTTGTTTAAAAAAATAAAGAACTGCAGATGTTGGAAATCAGAAACAATAATAGAGATTTCTGTAAAAATTCAGCAGGTCTCGCATCTGTGGAGAGAAAATGGAGTTAATGTTTCAGGTCCAGTGACCTGAACCAATTCTGAAAAGGGTCACTGGACCCGAAACATCAACTCTGTTTTCTCTTCACAATCCTTTTGTTTATGCTGGTAGAAGGCTAGTTGCTATTGCAATGCTATTTTATGAAGTTGCGTACTGCACAGAAAATACTGAATTTGGAATAGTAAGAGGACATGCCAACATTTCTGAATCAGGCATGCTGCAGTACTCCGGCAACGTTCAATACAAACTTCAGGAATAACACTTCATTTTTCACCCAACTACTTTACAGCCTTCAGAACTGAACACTGAGTTTAACAATTTCCGAATATGGATACTCTCCTCTATGCTCATTAACTACCTCCACACCCTTAGTTCCTGTTTTGTATGGGTTGCTCTCAGCACAGCCAACCCATTTTCAAATTTTACACTTCTCATTAACATTCTACCCAGCATTTATATATCCCTTGGCTTGACATCAGCAATCCATGTTTGCCTATCCCTTTTTTACTAACTTTTCTTCCTCTATCTCCCTGTCGGACACCAACTCCATGTTTTCTATTCACTCATCAGCATAAGTATTACCTTTTCCCAGTTATTTTCAGTTTCAATGAAGGGTCACTGGGTTTGAAATATTAATTCTGTGTTTCTCTATAAAGATACTGCCAAGCCTGCTCAGTTTCTCCAACACTTACTGTTTTTGTTTAAGGTGTCTAAAGAAGGGTTACACTTGAAACATTGACCTCCACCTACTGATGCTGCCTGGCTTGCTATGTTCTTCCAGCCTCCTGCTTGTCTACCTTTGTTTAAGGTGGTGGCACTGTTCTATATTAGTTGTAATCTTGATGATTACAAAGATATTCTTGTATCACTTGATGAAAGTTTTACCTTATATGAACATTTCAGGTGTTAATTCTCACCTTACTTCCATCAGTCTTGGATGCTCCTTCCACCATACCCGCTGATGTTGATTAATCAAAGTATGTTCTTTGTTTACTTTTCCTGCTTGCAAGATTTTCTGAATCTATACATAAAATTAAAGGGATAAAATAGTATGAATCCCCACTGTTCAATCAATAAATTGCGCAAGGAAATGGACTACTGAGTCATGGAAATTGAGAGTTACTGATCAATGTTAAATCATCTGACCTCAAACAACAGTAAGAACACGACAATTGGCAAGGGATGAGGGGAGAAAATGTCAGCCAAGTTTTTGTCTTTAACCATCCATTTGTGAAACTTTTATTTGTCTGTGGGCTAAGTTGAAGCCAACATCATGAACGGACGGCTATGATACGTTAACATTGTGGAATGAATTACCAAACTTTTCTCATGAACAACTCAAGCATGAAGGATAGCCACCAAAGTAAAACAACTGAGGACTATACAGCGTTAGCTGTATAGGAAAAATCTTCGCATGATTCAAAGAGAAGAAAAAATTAAAATAGTGAACCATTGCATTTCATTCTTCCCCATCTTTGTTACCTCCTTCAGTCTTGGAAACTTTTACTTCAATTTCATTTTCAACCAATTTCCTTCACCTCTGCCATTGGTGGGTATAACTTTGGCTGGACTGTCGTCCTTAGCTGTGAAATTCCTTCCTAAACACACTCACTTATACTTCCAGTGCTCCTTAGAACATAGAACAATACAGCGCAGAACAGGCCCTCCAGCCCTCGATGTCGTGCCAACCTGTGAACTAATCTAAGCCCATCCTCCTACACTAGCCCATCAGCAGCCATGTACTTATCCAAGGATTGTTTAAATCTCCCTAAAGTGGCTGAGTTAACTACGTTAGCAGGCAGGCCATTCCATGCATTACCACTCTGAGTAAAGAACCTCGCTCTGATATCGCTCTTAAATCTATCACCCCTCAATTTGTAGCTTTGTCCCCTCGTACAAGCTGATGTCATCATCCTTGGGAAAAGACTTTCACTGTATACCCTATCTAATCCTCTGATCATCTTGTATGTCTCTATCAAAACCCCTCTTAGCCTTCTTCTTTCCAATGAGAACAGTTCCAAATCTCTCAGCCTTTCCTCATAAGACCTTCCGTCCAGACCAGGCAACATCCTGGTAAATCTCCTCTGCACCTCTTCCAATGCTTCCACATCCTTCTTGTAATGGGGTGACCAAAACTGTACACAATATTCCAAGTGCAACCGCACCAGCGTTTTGTATAGTTGCAGCATGATATTACAGCTCCGGAACTTAATCCCTCTACCAATAAAACCTAATACACCGTAAGCCTTCTTAACAACACTATCAACCTGGGTGGCAACTTTCAGGGATCTATGTACATGGACTCCGAGATCCCTCTGCACATCCACACACCAAGAATCTTTCCATTGATCCAGTATTTTGCCTTTATCCAAGTCCCCCTGCAACCTGCAACATTCTTCCACACTGTCCACTACTTCAGTGTCCTTAAAACCTTTGTCCAAGCTTATCCCCTGTCCTAATACCAATTTTTGGGCAACTTTTGCTATGTTAAAGATACCATATAAATGTAGGCTATTGTAAAATATGGTCTGAATTCAACATCACAAAATCAAAGCTTGCAAAATCATGTGAGGACTATAAACACATTTGTTTACAAGTAGTAAATGAATTTGAGCAGAGATAGCACTTGTTAAGATCTGACATTGTAAATAGAAATTTGTCTGGGAATTTAATCTGTTCCATCCATAAGCAGGACATGATGTATATTATGTCTGCCTTCTATTATCACCTCTGTCTGCTTAACCAGACCATTATCTACTCTTAAGAAAATATGAGGTGCATACAGGGTAACTCTTATGTTATCTTTGTCCTCCCTATCTTTTACTTATCCCTCCCTCAACGCAACACAAATGAAATCTAGAACTCAGTGAGATGGAGAAGATCACACTTGTTTTCAACCACTCCATGACATAGTGCAAAAGTATCCTAGACAATACATTTTCTCATTAATGTAAATTGACTATATTTAATTTGATTTGATTTATTGTCACATGTTCCTCGGTACAGCAAAAAATTTTGTTTTGCATGCAGTACAGGCAGATCATACCATACAAAATGCACAACAGTAATACAACAGAGCAAGGAATACAATGTTATGGCTACAGAGAAGTGCACAAAGAGCAACGTCAACATTAAATTTGAAATTTGAGAAGTCTAATAACAGTAAGGAAGAAGCTGTTCTTGAATCTGTTGGTACATGTGTTAAGCTATCATGTTTTCTGCCTGATGGAAGAGGTTGGAATAGATTGTAGCTGGGATGGGAGAGGTCTTTGATTATGTGAGTTGCCTTTCCGAGGCAGTTGTAAGTATAGAGGGAGTCAATGGATAGAAGATTGGCTAGCATGATGGACTGGGCTGTGTTCATGACTCTCTGCAGTTTATTATGGTCCTGGGCAGAGCAGTTGCCATAGCAAGCTGTGATGCATCGGATGGAATGCTTTCTGTGGTGCACCTATAAAATGAAAATTGGTAAGTCTTTATGGAGATGCCAAATTTCCTTCACATCCTGAGGATGTAGAGATGTTTTTGCATTATCTTGACCATTGCATCAATGAGGGTGGACCAACATAGATTGTTGGCAATCATCACCCCAGGAACTTGACTCTCTTGACGATCTCCACCTCAGCTCCGCTGATGTAGATAGGTGTTCTAAAGTCAATGACTAGCCCTTTGATTTTGCTGATGTTGAGAGAGCTTTACACCATGCCACCAGGCTCTCTATCTCTTTCCTGTATTCTGCCTCGTCATTGTTGAGATCTAGCCTATAATGATGGTGATGTCAGTAAAATTGTAGATGAATTTACAACGAAATTTGGCCACACAGTCATGAGTATCCAAGGCATATAGTAAGAGGCTGAGTACGCAGCCTTGTGGGATGCCAGTGTTGAGGATAGTTGTGGAGGAAGTGCTCTTTATGGGTCAGGAAGCCAAGGATCCTGTTGCAAAGGGCAGAGCAGACACCTGGGTCTCAGACTCTGGGGATTATTTTAGTTGAAATTATAATGTTGAAGGCGGAGCTTTAATCAATGAGTAGGAGCCTGACGTAGGTGTCCTTGTTATCCAGATATTCCAGGGATGAGTGTAAAGCCAGGGAGATAGTGTCTGCCATGGACCTGTTGTATCTATGGCGAATTGCAAAGGATCGAGGCAGGTAGGCTAGAATTGATATGATATTAACCTACTTATCTAAAGTATTAATTTTTGAAAATTCCAAGTCAAATGTTGGAATACCTATATAATTTAATACCAATGTGTGGGTGAATTTTACTTAAAGAACTAATTAATTCTGCTTAAGAGATTTAAAGGCCACACACAATATTGATATTGGCATGGGTCACTGCATTACACATAGACATAACGTTAACATTAAACCATGTGTGGAAGATTCTAGTAATACCTGAACATCGCTACTCAACATTGTGTGTGACAATATGTTCATGACAATAGACTAGTTCTGCAAACATGAATGGTGTAGCTACTGTACATTAAACATTTGTGGTATTGTAAACCAACCAAAGAATCGATTTCCTGTTATAAAGGCTTATAAAAGCATTTGTTTGCATTGCTGTGCACGTTTGCAATAGAAAAGGCATGAAAATGATTCTACTACCACAGCATTAAAAATATTCATTTTGAATCAATGATTAGAAGGTGCATAAGTAAACAGTTGTTTGACATGCCATTGGACTTTTCCTCCAACCTTCTTAGTTAATATCTGGTTCAGATGTGGGCTTGGTGAGATAACTGGGAAGACAAACCTAAATCTAGCCACAAAATAATAAAGTGTATTTTTCAATTAGTGTCTCAGTACCATTACATGGCTATTAGAAGATTATTCCTTTAAACCAATTACTTTTGAAGAATTGTTACATTAAATTGAATTGGCCCATAGAGCATAACACTTATATTTTAAAAGCTTATGCCTGAAGTTTGGCACCTTAGGCAGAATAATTTATATACTACTGCAATACGTGTTCAATTCCAAAACAGTCATTTCAAAAATGACCCGCTCAAATCAGTTTTGTCAGATTTTAAATTACTTGTCATGTTAGGCTAGCATCCAAAATGGATGATGGGACAAGGCCAATGGAAACATTTAACTTTAAGTATTAGATATTCTTAAAATAAAATTGAGCAGGTGAGATGTGGCAAAGTCATTATAAAGGAAGTAAAAATATCTTAAAACACTAAATAAAATGAAAACGGCAAGTGCAGAATTCAATCACTAATAGTGATGGGCATACTCTACATGAAAGGAACATTAAAGTATTTAAGCAGAGTCAAAAAATAATATGTTGAAGCTGAGAGATATGAAGAAGACAGCAAAAGGGCAGAAGGACAGGTCAGGGTCTTTTGCCCAAATAGTTAGTTAATAAACAAATGCACAGAGCATTATTATGATCCTGTCGAGACTTAATTCTTCAGACATATGAATTACTCAATGTCCTGACAAAGAATAGCACAAGGTTTGTTTTGACCAAGATGGGAGAAATGCACTGTCTTTCTCTAGTTACATTGTTCCATGAGCCACAACATAAATGTAATTGTTTACCTTGCTCCCAAACATGCAGATTAATGGCTCGAGTATGTAATTCACTCCCCTTGAGCTTGTTATACTTTGCAATAACTGATTTGATTGGAAGGTCAAATCCAAACACTCACGTAACTCTTGATCAGCTTTCACTTCCTTGCATAACATGCATCTATCTACCATTGCCTTAAAAATATTCAATCACTCTGGTTCCACCACTTTTACAGGAAGAGAAATCTACAAATGCACAATCCGCACAAAAAAAATCACCTCATCTCCGTTTAAATGGGTCACCACAATTTTTTAAATATTGCTAGTTCTATGTTCTCCTATAAGAGGACCCTTCTCACCCTGGTTGTAATCTCTTCCAACCTTTCCAAGAGATAGAAGACACAAAAGTTTAAACACGTACCAAAAGGTTCAAGAACTGCTTCTTCCCCGCTCTTATTAGACTTCTGAATGGACCTCCCAAATTTCAAATCTAATCTTGTAACTAGTGTGGTGCACTGCTGATATGAACAATAATATTATATGATATATTAATTTTATTTTAGTTTTACAGAAAATATTGAATTGTTTTTGCTCCTTTAAAAAGGAGATACTGGTTTTAAACTAATTTTGAGTCAGTCATCCAATGTTGGCTGTTCAAAGACAAGAATGCAAGTGGCACAGGAAAGATAATTTCATTGATAACAAAATACTATTTGAACAATAGTAAGAGAAGAAAATGCAAGGAAAAGAATGGGGCCTTGACAATCTCTTACAATTAGAAAAAGGTATAAGGAATGGAATGCAATCAACAGAAACTATAATCAGAATTGATAAATGAAGACAGCACTGAAAACTGCAATGGAACTTATAGGTTACCAATAGCAGTGACCAAGTGGTAGAATGTATTATTTCATAGTGTGGAGAGGCTTTTAGCAAAAGCAGACATGTTTAGATTGAGAGGTGCAGAGCGACTGAGCATGTCATAGAAATTTTAGCTAATTAGAGAAAGCTAATGTAAATATATAGAATGCAGCTCATGTTTCATCTTAACAGATTTTTAAGGAAATAACTAGTTGTAGAAATGGGAATGGTAATGGAATGGTGGAAAAATACCATATGAAATTTACTAGAAAGAAATGCAAATTGACTCATTTTCATATGAAGAACAAGGGAAAGCAGTATAAAACAAAGAACACACTATTAAAATTTGTACAGGAGCAGAGAGACTCTGAAATCCTTGATGGTGGCACTACATATTGGGAAAGCAGTTAATAATGCATCCCTGAATTTTGCATACAGAAACAAATTATGGTGAATCTTTATAAATCACTGATCTGAGTTTAAAAAGATAATTGTCTCCAATTTTGGACACTTTACTGTACAAAAGAATGAAGGCATTGGAGAGGGTGCAGAAGAAATTTACAGGAATGGTTTTGATGACAATCGATATCAGTTACATGGATAGAGTGGGAAAGTGAACTATCCATTTGAAAAGAGAAGGTTGAGGGAAGTACTTTATACAGATGGTAAAAAGTATGGCAGCTTGGAACAGAGTAGATAGAGAGAAACTGTTCACATTTGTGGAGAGGTCAAGAACCAAAGGACTCTATTTTAAGATAATTGACAATAGAAATAGAGGTGACATGAGGAAAAATTATTTTACACAGCAAAACGTTAGTCTGTGGTGGAGGCAGAATTAGAGCTGAAAATGTGTTGCTGGAAAAGCGCAGCAGGTCAGGCAGCATCCAGGGAACAGGAGAATCGACGTTTCGGGCATAAGCCCTTCTTCAGGAGGCAGAATTACTCATGTACTTCAAAATGGAATTAGATAATTATTTGCAAACAAAGAAATTGCAGATCTATGGTGAAAAGTCTGGAAAGTTGGACTAGCTGTGTAGCTGTTACAGAGACATGGCACAAACATGATGAGTTTCCTTCCATGCTGGAACTGTTCTATGATGTTGTATGGCTTACATGGACTTCTCTTCGGCAATCGATAAATTCCACATGACAGTGCCAACTAAAATTTATAAAATTGAAGGCAAATTATTGACCTGGTTAGGAGAAATTAAGTGAGCCAAAAGACAACATTTGCTGCATGTGTGCTACAAATTATACTAGAAACCGATTTAATATTATGAGTGATGCATTTAAATACTTTTTCTGGTAGAACAGAACATTAAAATTGCTAAAACAGGACAAGGAATCAAAGTTTTCCATATTGCACTCATCAGAACATCAGGACGCAAAAACTTGAAAAAAGTAGACACTAATTGATGCAGAATGAGGGGAGAGTGCTGACTACTTGGGCCATCACTGGCATGGACATGCAGCTAATTGTCAATCTTAGTTCTCAGACCAAGCAGTGAGACTCGAAATAGTCAGGGTGTTATCATGGGAATGTAGCATGAATTGGCTTCATGAACCCTTTTTTTCCCTACAAAAAAGGTGCAATGGATGTGCGTATTTATTTTGCCTTTTTATTATTATACGTAAATTTAACTCACCCAAATTTATCACATTTTGAACCTGATTAATAATTATAAATTGGTTTCAGGTTTCTTAGCACAGCCCAGATTATTTATCAATGATTTTCAATGGCAGAAAAGCTGAAGAAAATTTTAACCATTTGGCCAAGCCAATGGGGGAGCTTTAAAAAAGGGAGACAGGTGTTATTGAAGATTGGAGATAATGACTAGTTTGTTCATTTGAATTCAGTTATTCAGATGAAAATATTTGTCATTGGTCCTGTAATATTCTACATTTCCAAGAAAATTAGATCTCATGAGTGGAATAATTAGTTTATCTGGTTACATACCACACTCACCTGGATTGCCTTACAGTTTCAGGCATGAATTTCTCAATTCTTTTTAAAATTGACCATAATATGTTTTTACATGTAATTGCATTCCCCAAGATGGGATTTACTAGATACATTAGAGGATCAAAGTTTGTGCGAAGATTTGTAGCTCGGGTGCTCATTGTTGTGGCTCTGTTCGCCGAGCCGGAAGTTTTTGTTGCAAACGTTTCGTCCCCTGGCTAGGCGACATCATCAGTGCCTCCTGCGAAGCACTTCTTTGATGTTTCCTCCGGTGTTTATAGTGGTCTGTCCCTGCCGCTTCCGGTTGTCAGTTTCAGCTGTCCGCTGTAGTGGTTGGTATATTGGGTCCAGGTCGATGTGTTTGTTGATGGAGTTTGTGGATGAATGCCATGTCTCTAGGAATTCCCTGGCTGTTCTTCTCTGTCTGGCTTGCCCTATGATAGTAGTGTTGTCCCAGTCGAATTCATGTTGCTTGTTGTCTGTGTGTGTGGCTACTAAGGATAGCTGGTCGTGTCGTTTCATGGCTAGTTGATGTTCATGTATGCGGATTGTTAGCTGTCTTCCTGTTTGTCCTATATAGTGTTTAGTGCAGTCCTTGCATGGTATTTTGTACACTACATTAGTTTTGCTCATGTTGGGTATCGGGTCCTTCATTCTGGTAAGTTGTTGTCTGAGCGTGGCTGTTGGTTTGTGTGCCGTTATGAGTCCTAGGGGACCAGCTATCCTTAGTAGCCACACACGCAGACAACAAGCAACATGAATTCGACTGGGACAACACTACTATCATAGGGCAAGCCAGACAGAGAAGAACAGCCAGGGAATTCCTAGAGGCATGGCATTCATCCACAAACTCCATCAACAAACACATCGACCTGGACCCAATATACCAACCACTACAGCGGACAGCTGAAACTGACAACCGGAAGCGGCAGGGACAGACCACTATAAACACCGGAGGAAACATCAAAGACGTGCTTCGCAGGAGCCTCCCAAGCACTGATGATGTCGCCTAGCCAGGGGACGAAACGTTTGCAACAAAAACTTCCAGCTCGGTGAACAGAACCACAACAACATTAGAGGATGATGCATGAGGTTCCACTGTCTAATGGACTGAGAATGATGGTCTTTTCTACCTTGTATGTGCAAGAAAATGGTAAGGAAGCAAGGAAAGAGAAAAACAGTGAATAGAATAAACTCTCTAAAGTCACAAACAAATAGAAATTGCTCCAGGAACTTAGCAAGTCTGGCAGCATCTGTGTAGAGAAAACAGTCAACATTTTGGAACCAGTGATCAGTCTTCAGAACTTTGACTTTAAAATTGTCTCTATGTTGCATAAAGTTGAGTTTCTAATCTTCAAGTAACTGTATTCTTATGGTTATCTCAAAGTCACAAGAGATGAACAAGAAAACCCAGTTAGCAAGTTTCCATCAGTCCAAAGGTTAAACATATAAATGAACTAACATTTCCATAGCTGGTATGCAGACCTGTTTGAGTTACTGCTCTAAAATACTGCATTCTTTTGATTTAATTTGATTTGATTTCTTATTGTCACATGTACCTAGGTATAGCAAAGCTTTGCTTTGCCTGCAGTACATAAAAAGTGCATTAAGGTTATAGAACAGAGCAAAAAATATAATGTTAAGGCTGCAGAGAAGGTGCTCAGGGAGCGAGATCAACATTAAATTTAAAACTTGAGAGGTCCGTTCAGAGGTCTAATAACTATGGGGAAGAAGCAGTTCTGGAATCTATTCACATGTGTATGCAGACTTTAATATCTTCTGCCCAGAAGAGGTTGAAAAAAAGTATAACCCAGTTGGAGGAGTCTTTGATTATGTTGCTAGGTTTCCCGAGGCAGCAGGAAATACAGAGTCAATGGATAGAAGGCTGGTTTGCGAGACAGACTGGGCTGTGTACATGACTCTCTGTAGTTTCTTATGGTCTTAGGAAGAGCAGTGCCAAACCATGCTCTGATGAATCCAGAGAGAATGCTTTCTACTGTGTATCTATAAAAAAAGTAAGGTTTATACAAGGTTTTCAAGTTGTTAGGGCGAGTTGGCAACCTGCTTTCTGGAAGTCAATTAGGAGAGATATGTCTCAACACGATTCTTCCATGAACTAGACCAAATTGAGAATGGTCCACTAAAAGATAATGAAGGAAGGCTGTGTGCCCAAACCTGAGAGAATGGGTGAGATTCTGAATGATTACTTTGCATCAGTGATCACTGAGGAGAGGAACATGATGAATCTTGAGATTAGAGATAGAAGTTTGATTAGTCTGGATCATGTTGGCATAAGTAGGGAAGATGTGTTAGGTATGCTAGAGGTTATTAAGGTGAACAAATCCCCAGGACCGGATGGCATCTATCCCAGGTTGTTGAGGGAGGCAATAACTGGGGCCCTTTCAGATATCTTTGTGGCATCCTTAAATATAGGTGAGGTGCTGGAGGACTGGAAGGTTGCTCATGTTGTCCCCCTGTACAAGAAGGGTAGTAGGGATATTCTGGGTAACTACAGACCAGTGAGCCTGACGTTGGTGGTGGGGAAGTTGCTGGAGAGGGTACTGAGAGATAGGGTCCATTTTTATTTAGAAAAGAATGAACTTATCAGTGATAGGCAAAATGGTTTTGTGCAGAGGAAATCATGCCTTACCAACTTAATAGAGTTCTTCGAGGAAGTGACCAAGTTGTTAGAGGAAGGAAGGGCTGTTGATATGATATACATGGACTTTAATAGGGCGTTTGATAAGATTCCCCATTGTAGACTCAGGGAGAAAGTGAAGTCACATGGTGTGCAGGGTGTTTTAGCTCGGTGGATAAAGAACTGGCTGAGCAACAGGAGACAGAGAGTAGTAGTTTCACGAAATGGAGAAAGGTGACCAGTGGTGTTATACAGGGGTCAGTATTGGGGCCACTGTTGTTTGTAATATACATGAATGATCTAGAAGAGGGCACTGTTGGTATGATCAGCAAGTTTGCAGATGACACAAAGATTGGTGGAGTAGCAGAAAGCTTAAGGGACTGTCAGAGAAGACAAGAGGATATAGATAGACTGGAAAGTTGGGCGGAAAAGTGGCAGATGGCTTTCAATCCAGACAAATGTAAAGTGATGCATTTAGGCAAGTCTAATTCTAAAGCGAATTATATAATGAATGGAAGAGACTTGGGAAAAGTTGATGGGCAGAGAGATCTGGAAGTGCAGGTCCATTGTACCCTGAAGGTTGCTGCACATGCGGATAGAGTATGCTTGCCTTCATTGGAGTATAAGAGCTGGCAAGTTATGTTAAAATTGTACAAAACATTGGTTCTGCCGCATTTAGAATACTGTGTACAGTTCTGGTCGCCACATTACCAAAAGGATGTGGACGCTTTGGAGAGGGTGCAGAGAAGGTTTATGAGGATGTTGCCTGGTATGAAGGTGCTAGCTATGAAGAGAGGTTGAGTAGGTTAGGTTTATTTACACTAGAAAAAAGGAGATTGAGGGGGGACCTTATTGAGGTTTACAAAATCATGAAGGGTATAGGTAGGGTGGATAGAGCAAGCTTTTGACAAGGATTCAATAACGATAGGTCATGCTTTCAAGGTGAGAGGTGGAAGGTTTAAGGGGGATACACGTGGCAAGTACTTCACACAGAAGGTGGTGGGTGTCTGGAAACACGTTGCCAGCAGAGGTGGTAGAGGCAGGGACGGTAGATTTATTTAAAATGCATCTGGATAGATGCATGAGTAGGTGGGGAGCAGAGGAATATAAATGCTTAGGAATTGACCGGCAGGTTTAGACAGTACATTTGGATTGGTTCAGACAGTACATTTGGAGGGCAGAAGGGCCTGTTCCTGGGCTGTAAATTTTCTTTGTTCTCTTTGAGAAATAAGCAAATGAAACAAAAACAGGAATTGCTGGTGAAACTCAGTAGGCCCAAGAAGAAAGCAGACTTAACAAGCTATTGAAGAGTTGCCGTACACTAAATGTTATCTCTGCTTTCTTCCCATGGATACTACCAGTCCTGCTGAGTTTGCCAGCAATTCCTGTTTTGTTTCAGATTTCCAGCATCCACTGTTCTTAATTTCATATTAGCAACAAAAAGGTTTTCTATTGACTCAGGATATGATTCTTGCTGGCAGGTCAGCATTTGTTGCACACCCTTAATTTCCCTTGAACTGAAAAACTTGCTAAGGCATTTCAGAGGGGAGTTTATGGTCAATCACAATGCTGTTGATCTGGTATCACATGTAAGGCAGACCAAGTTAGGATGGCAGATTTCATTCCCTAGAGGATGCCAGTGAACAAGATGGGTTTTTATAGCAATCAATTGTAGTTTCAGGGTTACAATTACTCGCTTTTGATTCCAGATATTTTCATCTATTGAACTTTAATTCTATCAGATGCCATGGTGGAATTTGGACCAGAACCCCAGAGCATAAGTCTAGGTGTCTGGATTACAAGTTCTGTGACATTATCATTATGTCATATTCTCTTTTGTTGATATATTTTATTTACCATTCACTATTATTAGTTGTGGTATTGCATTTTGTTCTTACTTTTGCATAAATTTGATTTACCTTAAGATCAGTGTGAAGACATGCCACCTTTTTGGCTTCAGCAAGAGCCTTAAGTTGTTCATAGTCAACTGGCTTATACTTCTGACTTGCAAGGCCATATTTCATTCTTATAACCAGTTTCTCTAATAGAAAATTATTAAAGCATTAGAAATTTCATTGCAGTGTCACGATTATTTGTGCATGGAAAGATGAAATATAAGAGCACATAAAAATATTGGTTTTGAATTTGACATCTTAATTCTTCCACAATATTCCAGATTCGATCTTACCTGGGTTATGTAAAACTGAAGCATAATCTCCTTTCTTATGAATCAATTCCCTTCACAATAAATTTTAACATTCTATTAGCTTTCCTAATTACTTGCTCGGCCTACACATTAGCCTTTTGCAGATCATGCATTTATATTATTTACCTTATGTTGCCTCTGGTTCATTTGGCAATTACTTTCAATAGGTATCCTCTAGCTCTTCACTCTTAGGAATAGAAATGGTTTCACCACATCTAATTTGTCCAGATCCCACATCATTTCAACATTTCTATCAAATATTCTCTCAATCTTTTTTTTCTAAGGAGAACAGTTCCATCTTTGCTAATTGCTCCATTTAACTGAAGTCTCATTCTCGGAATCATTCTCATCATTGTTTTCTGTGACATCTCTATAGCTTTCACATATTTCCTGAAGTGCTGTGCTCAAAGTTGAACACATATGAATAGGAAGGGTTCAGAGAGATCTGGACCAAATCCTGGCAAATGGGACTAGGACAGAATGGGGTGTCTGATTGGCATGAATGAGTTGGACTGAAAGATCTATTTCCATGTTATAAAACCCTATGACTCTATTATCACAATACTCCAGTTGATGTTGAATCTGTCTTTATAAAGGTTCATTAGTACTTCTTTGCTTTTGTACCCTATGTTTCTACATATAAAACCCAGGAATTCATATGCTTTTCTAAGCACTATCTCAACCTGCTGTGCCACTTTCAACAATTCATCAATATTTTGGTCCCTCTACTCCTCCACTCCCTTTGAAATTGTATCCTTTGTATTGCCTATTCTGACTCTTCATACCAACATGTGTTACTTTCCACTCCCCTGCACCCATTCCATCAGTAATGTCTTCTCAAAATCTACACAATATTTCTAAGTTTTGTCATGTACAAAGTTTGAACATGTGCCCAAGTCTAGGTCATTAAGAATAAAATAAAATTTTGTTTTAAAATCAAAATTCATAAATCAGAAATGGTGTGGTTCTAATCCTGATCACTGGGGAGTCCCATTATATTCCTTCCTACATTTTGAAAAACAAACACTACGTTCTGTCTCCTGTCACTCAAACAACCTCGTATCCATGCTGCTGCTGTCCCTTTTACTCAATGGGCTCGACTCTGTTGACAAGCTTGTTACATGGTACATTACCAAATACTTTTTAGAAATCCATGTACAGCACCTCAACAACATTGCCTTCATTAAATATTTGTGCTACCTCTTCAAAAGAAATTACTCAAATTAAACACTTTTACACTTACATTCTTCCTGGGATGAGGGAATTATTTTATGAGAAAAGAATAGACGGATTGAGTATATATTAACTGGAGTTTAGAAGAATAGGAGGTAATCTTATTGAAACAAATGATGCTGAGAGAACTTGACAGGATGAATGCCAACAATCTTGTTATGTGAGATACTAAACTTTAAAATAAGGTGTCTTCCATTTAAGATGGCGATGAGGATGAGATTTTTTCTCTGAGGGTTATTCATATCTGTAACTGTCTTTATATTTTTAAAGCTGAGTTAGATATTGACTAATAAAGGGAGTGAAAAGGTATAGGGGCTAGATACGGAAGTACAGTAGATGCCACAACCAAATTAGACATGATCTTATCAAGTGGTGGAATAGGCTCAAGACTCTGAATGGCCTACTCCTGCTCTTAAATTGTAAGTTCATATGTTTTCTTGATTAACCCACGCTTGTTCAAGTGATTTAATTTCTCCTAAATTATCATTTCAAAAAGCTTTGCCACCAAATAAGATTAATATTGACCAGCCTGTAGTTGGTGGGTTGATTCTTATATTTTTTTTTGAACAACAATCTGCAATTCTGTTCTATTCAAGCACCATCCTAAGTGGTGGTGGACTGGAAGAATACAGCCATTACTTCACAATTTCTAACTTTATTTCCCTGTATCTTTGTTGCACTTAATCTGGTTCTGATGACTTAACAATTTTAACACAGGCAGTCTGTCTCAGTATCTTTATCTAACCAATTTTTACCCAATCTAGTATTTCAACTATCTTCTCATCCATTACGGCTTTGGCAGCAGCAGCAACTTCCTCAATAAAGACAGATGCAAACTGCTCATTTAGTACCTTTGACATGCCCTCTGCCTAGGTCCCCTTTATGGTCCAAAATCACCTTTGATATTTCTTTTTCAACACCTTTACTTTGTTGATTCATATGGATTACTTTAATTGCTTGTTGTTCCACTTTTGACAGAATATGCAGCTCCACCTCACTGATGCAAAAGTATTTAAGTGGAGGACATCCTCTTTTATTGGCATAATGATTTTTAAATCCATTGGAATTATATTAATTATGAAAATTCACAAAATATATAAAATCCTAGTGTCAAAATGGAAAAAAAAAATTAAAATACTGTCAAAATACAGTTAGAAGTCAGACTCAAAACACCTTGAAATGTTGACAATGACATTACACACAATATTGAATTTAGTATGTTTTGATTCATAATTCTATTATTATTGATTCTTCAGTTAACATAACAAATATTATAGAAAATAAAGGATAAGAAAAGTAATCCAGTGATTAATTTTACAAACAACAACTCAAGAGTATTTTCAATAAACATTTGGTCTCAACAATAGATTGTGATAACGTACCATCAAATTAATGAACTGTACTCCACCAAAATGGGGTTTAAATTATTTGTGTATTTCCTGAATCTAATTTTATCCTCACTATCTCCATTTAAAGTCATAGAGATATACAGCATGGAAACAGACTCTTTAATCCAACTCATGAATGCCGACGATATCCTAATTTAATCTAGCCCCGCTTGCCAGCATTTGACTCACATCCCTCCAAACCCTTCCAATTCATTTACCCATCCAGATGCCTTTAAATGCTGTAATTGTACCAGCCTCCACCACTTCCTCTGGCAGCTCATTCCATACACACATCACCCTCTGCATGAAAAAGTTGCCCCTTAGCTTCCTTTTATATTTTACCCTGAACCTATGCCCTCTAGTTCTGGACTCCCCCACCTTGGGGAAAAGACCTTGTCTGTTTATCCTATCCATGCCCCTTATGATTTTATAAACCTCTATGAGTTCATCCCTCAGCCTCTGACGCTCCAGGGAAAACAAATTATTTAAATATATGATATGTTGAGGATCAGCTAGCTTTGAACAAAGTGAAACACTGGGTCCGTATACCTCAGAAGATCACTGCCTGTACCAGCCCAGACATCAGTCAGAATTGGGAAAGCTGGAAGATTTTTTCCTTTCTGAAAATGTTATCTTTGAGCTATGATAGATGACTTAATGCACTAATGAGGAAATCAAACCTGGATTGAATGGGTTACAAAACTGAGTAACTAGGTGAGTTACTATTAAAGAATATTCATAAATACCTGCATCATCTGCTCTGTGATTTGTGATGAACATTCGAAGATCCCTTCCACTCATTGCTCCTGAGAAAAAACAGTTTACCCCAGTTTTATACATTGAATTTTTAAAAATTCAGAGAATTGTAAAGACTATTTATTTTGGATTGTAGACTAAAATGTTGGAAAGGATATTGCTTTAAACCAAGCAATGTGTGCAAGAAGATGTTACAATTTTAATAAGTTACTAGAACTCATTATGAGTTGGATGTACAATGTTGCCTTTTTCAAATAGTTGGGGGAGAATTCCAGAAGCATTGACTCCAGGTGTGTGTATTCAGGCAGTATTGCCTAAGGAATGTCCTTTGCTTGATTTTTCATCTGAACAGCTGTTGTGTGGGGCTCAGCATAGCAAAAGCCACTTGATTAGCTCCTGGGAAAGTGGCTACAGTCCTGGATGTGAATAATAGAACAGAAACACCTAACCTGTTAAAACCAAAAGCACCTCAATCTCAAGTAACACAAAAAGCTCCAAGGAATTATTCTCGCTATTTTCCTCTAAGTTGCTGACTTTGCAAACTGCCTGTTGAAAGGAAAAAGGGGGGCAGAGGTTGAGGAAACCACCTTCAGAGACACTAAAAGAAGCAAATTCTCAACCAGTGAATAAAAGACAACATCAATGTGCAAACAAAGTCATATGATCAGCAGAAAATGAAAGAAAGTGGCAGAAACCAAAAAGAAACAACTCTAACTCCTGCAGCCCAGATTGATGTTATTACACACCGTGGGCGGCACGGTGGCACAGTGGTTAGCACTGCTGCCTCACAGCGCCTGAGACCCGGGTTCAATTCCCGCCTCAGGCGACTGACTGTGTGGAGTTTGCAAGTTCTCCCCGTGTCTGCGTGGGTTTCCTCCGGGTGCTCCGGTTTCCTCCCACAGTCCAAAAAAGATGTGCAGGGTCAGGTGAATTGGCCATGCTAAATTGCCCGTAGTGTTAGGTAAGGGGTAAATGTAGGGGTATGGGTGGGTTTCGCTTCGGCGGGTCGGTGTGGACTTGTTGGGCCGAAGGGCCTGTTTCCACACTGTAATGTAATCTAATCTAAATCTAATCTAATCTAATCTAAATTGTTTCTCTTTTTCTTTTCCTACCCCTAATATTCTTGTCATGTCTCTTATGTTCGTATTATGTGTATAGGAATTCTTTTTAAAAAGGGGTAGAGTTGAAGTTATAGATTTAGCAATTCACAGTTCTTTCTTGCCATTGATTGAACTCAATTTGATTACAACAATTAGTGATTTTCTTATGAATGATAAAAGCCAGCTGTGCATATTCTTATAACCTGAATTACATAGGTACAATTGGAAAATTCAAAGTTTTAAACAAATTTCCACATTTGTGACAACTCCAGAAACAGTGGAGTTTGATTTCCAGTGCATTACTCCTATGAGTCGTGACAAAATTCAAGTATAGTCATATGAAATATTAATCTATATAAAATTGAAGCAACAAATTATTTAAGATTTAGAGTTACAATTCAAAATGGAATACATTGTCATTGAGGTTTTAAGTTATTCAGCATTTTCTGGGTTTTTTTGTTTCATTTAACACAATCATCTTTATTGATTCCCTATCTTTAATGGTGTGAGTCGAAGAGTGTGGTGCTGGAAATGCACAGCTGGTCAGGCAGCATCTGAGGAGGAGAGTTGACGTTTCGAGCATAAGCTCTTCATCAGGAACTTTCTCTTATCTTTAATGGTTGTCAATGTAAGTTAAGTATTACAGGCAGAGTTTTACAGGGAAATGAATGGCTAGAAGTGTGGTAGAATAGGTCCATCTCAACATCAGGAATAACATTCTGTATCCTTTAATTAAGTTCCAGTCAAGGCAAAATTCTCACAAGAGAATTGAAAGTCGCCTATTAAGGGGGACTGTTGCTCACTAATGACTTTATTAACTGCACATCTTGTTCAATTAATAGGCAACTTTCCATCATTCCAACTGCCATTAATTCTTGTCATGGAAGCCACAGAAAGTATTTGGCAACTTCAGTTCACTGCTTGCTCTGGAGGAACTCCATGTTGAACAGCAAGCACCAACATCAGGTATTCACTTCGCACTTTATTCCAGCCTCAGGCGACTGTCTGTGTGGAGTTGCACATTCTCCCCGTATCTGTGTGGGTTTCCCAGGGTGCTCCGGTTTCCTCCCACAATCCAAAGATGTGCAGGTTTGGTGAATTGGCCAACTAAATTGCCCATTGTGTTCAGTATGTGTAGGTTAGGTGCATTCATCAGGGGTAAATGTAGAGTAACAGGGTAGGAGAATGGGTCTGGGTGGGTTACTCTTCGGAGGGTCAGTGTGGGCTTGTTGGGCCAATTAGCTAGTTTCCACACTGTAAGGATTCTATGATCTCAGGGTACACTACATGGGTACATACACCCTATATACTACCCCAGACATTGGCATCTAGCATATGTCAGCCTCTAAAAACCCTAATGACAGATTTCCAATCCATTTACAGTAAGCTTCTGCACTTCGCTGTTGTACTTCAGGGTTCAATGGAAACTATCTTGTAACGGTCCAGCAAGAACAGTTTGTGTTCAAGTTCAGGTACCCAGCCCATTGACTGGACCCGACTTGCTCTTTTCACGTTCACTCACTTTAATCCTATTTGGATGCTCAAAGCATTCATGCTTGCCTTCTCTTTACTTGCATTTATCCATCCTTCCAGAGGTATCAAACTGACAGTTCTGCTGTACTGCTATGCCATTTAGCACAGACATGAAACCAAGCAGCTTGTCATGGTTGTCCGCAACCTTAGTTAGGTCAAACAAGATAACATTTGGTCAGGGACTTGGACACAGTCAGCTGCTCAGTGGTCCAAGTCAAGATCGTCTCATAAGGAGTTTTCAGCCAAATGTCAGGAAGCCTGGCACCCATCTTGACATTTCCTGTCCTATTGTAATCTGTTTCCCTCCTGGAATGACTGAAAGGGGCAGGTACTAAGAAAGATGAAAGTGGGTGGCACAGCAGTGTAAGTGAAGGTGTCCCAGATCTGTAAGTAGGCAGCAAGGAGGGCATGCTAGATTAGTGCTGTTAGGGGATGTGAGTTATAGCAAGTGAGGGTTGATATTGCAGGCAATCGTGAGAACAGTACAGCATGAGCCTTGGTTGGAGATGGGTACAGTAGCAGAGACAAAGTGAGTATGAATTTTTGGAGAGAAAATTGTGGTGCTTACACTGGTGGAGTGAAGGCCATTGACCATTTTCCTACAGTGCTGTGGGTTCCTCCAAAGACTGCACTGGCCAAAATGGCAACCTCGGACCAAGCTGGCATGCTTTGGTGTAATGGCTACATGGTTGTTCCTGGCACCAAATTGTTCAATAAGTCATCCAGGTCCCCACATGCAAATCAGGTCACTAATTTTTCCTTCTCTACCATGTCTGGAGCTCATGTCCGTGACCATGCATGGCAGGTCCAAGCAGACATAGCCTGTCTGGATGCGCAATGGCCTTTTCAAGATGGCGTTAGGGTTGCTGGACCATTTCTACAAAGTTGAATTTTTAACGGTACAAGTGATAAAACAGGGCTAGAATCAGATAACATGGGCGCAATAGGAGCAGAGTAAGTGGTTAGTAAGGTAAGTTTTATAAGATGTGGCAACGGCCTCATTGGCCTTGCAGAGAGAAACTCTTCACAAAACTCGGTGAAACTGACACTTCGCCAAAGAAAAATGAAAATTCAGCCGCTTTAGTACTTTTACTGTTCATATTATCAAACAAAATGATAATAGAATATTTCTTGTAATTTGAAAAGTTTTAGTAATAATATTAATATATACAGCTAATTGATAAATCTGCTTTGGCACGAGTTTTCAAAAGACTTTGGAAAAGAATCAGAACAAAATGATTTGGTTTAATGATCTTACCTATTACAATGTTGTGGCTCTAAGCTCTCAGCATACTATATTGGTGTGATTCGGAAACTTTGGGAAAGTTCATTGCCACATACTTTTGTATTGGCATTAGTCTCAGCTACAAGTACCAAGTGGTGATGGCTGGCCACATGATGTCTTTGGTAGAAGATAAGCTTGATCTTGATGAAAAGTAAATAGTTTTATTATTTAAGCTAGCTGAATTACATCTGGGATATAGGATGTCTCTTATAAGACATCAGGTTCAACATAAAAGTGCACATTATAGTTAGCTACATTGACTTAGCATTAAAACACACTATGAAAAACTATACAAATACTGGTAAAGATACACAGTTCTTCCAAAGAACAGTCATAGAGATGTACAGCTTGGAAACAGACCCTTCAGTCAAACTCTTCCATGCCAACGGATAACCTAAATTAATCTAATCCCATTTGCCAGCATTTGGCCCATATCCATCTCACCTTTCCTATTCATGTACCCATCCAGATGACTTTTACATGTTGTAATTGTACATCCACAACCCCGTCTGGCAGCTCATTCCATACATGCACCACCCTCCGCCTGAAAAAAGTTGCTCCTTAGGTCCCTTTTAAATCTTTCACATTTTACCTTAAACTTATATCTTCTACTTTGGGCTCCCCTCCACAGGGCAAAAGACCTTGACTCTATCCATGCCCCTCATGATTTTCTAAGGTCACCCTGCAGCCTCCAGTACTCCAGGGAAAATAGCCCCAGCCTCTCCCTATATCTCAAACCCACCAACTCTGGCAATATCCTTGTAAATCTTTTCTGCACCCTTTCAAGTTTTACAACATCCTTCCTATAGCAGATAGATCGAAATTGAAGCCACTTTTCCGAAAGTGGTCTAATGTTCTTCCTATCTTGATTGGCAATGCCTAGCTCATGATGTATTAACCCTTTCAAGTGCTAGCTATCTTATACATGTTATTCAGTGAATACATGAATCTTCTAGCCCAAACATGCCTCAAGTTCAATTCCTGGTCTCTAATGAGATAACAGCTACAAGCTGTTTAACAATAACTTGGATTAATATAGTTCCTTTGATGTAGCAAATGGTGCTTTACAGGAAAGTATAACAAACTAAACATTTGGTCAAAGAGGAAGTGTTTCAAAGGAAAAGAGAAATGAACAAATAGAGAAACAGAAAAATTCGTAACCTAGGGCTCAGACCATTGCAGGAACATGCTTCAATGATAGCATGAAGGAAAGGATTGGTAGTGAAGTTAATGATATAGGAAGGAAGAGTGTCTAGATGGTTGTACAGGTGGAGGAGGTTACAAAGATAGGGAAGGGAAAGACCATGAAGGATTGGAACACTAGAATGAGAATTTAATTGTATGTATTAAATGTATTTTAATTGTATTAAAATGTATGTTTGGTTAAACTGGGAGCTAGCAACCATAAAGTGTGATGAATCAATAAGACATGAAGCAGCAGAGTTTTGAGGAGCAGTCCATGGAGTGTAAAAGATGGGCAACCAGTCAGAATTACATTGCTCAAACATTGCACATATTGCATTTTAATTAATTTAATTTTCTTTTGAACTCTTTTGTCTTTTTAAGAGCCTTATGACTTTTAAGTTAGTTTAATTGACTGTTACATATTTATTTAAAATATAAAGAGACTGTTGAAACGCTGAGGAGACACGCTGATATAATGAGTAAGTCTAGATTAAATCTAGTTATTGACTGGTTTTCTACTTCCCTGTATGCCTTCAGAATGAAAATATAGCAGAAAATACTGCCTTAAGGTAAAAGCTGGGAAGTGGTGGATAGGAAATCAAATTCTAATGAGTTACTTTCATGAATAATGGCTGAAATTAAGTGTAAATTACCCACCATGTTCTTGGAATCTGAATTTTGTGAAAGGTGGGGAAAAGAATTTAATGGCTATGTGGACTTGGACTAACACAAGGACTAGCATAGTTTCTTTTATTTGGGGGGGGGGGGGGATCAAAAAATTGGAAATGAAGTATTTTATCAGCTAGCTGACAATTTGTTTTGGATTTTCTAAGCTTCATGGATGAAATTTACTAGAAAGACCATCTCTTAGATACCAAATGAAGCATGGTTAAATTGATAGATTTCAAAAGGTGAATGGTTAATAGGGCAATGTCATGGACCTAAAGACTCAATTTCTGTAATAGCTTCTACAATTTAGAAATTTCTTTATGGTGAGTCACATTTAAATTGCTGACTCTGCTAAGGTGTTAAATAGATGGTTCTTGGTCTTAACTTGTGCTCGAGACGAAGATAGCCTTTTTTTTTAATCAAATCCCTGCTCTTTGGAAAGATTCCTGGAAAAGTAGAGATTTCCAGCAGCTTTCACAAGAATGAAGTTTTTTTTTGCAGTTCTGGCTCTACAACAGAATTGGACTAACATTTGGTGAATGAATCCCAGTAACATTCAGTTGTTGTTTGGTTTTATGCTCATTATCCGGCTTCTGAGTGAGTCAATACCTAAATTGGCAGGAATCTGAAAGCAATGATGCCAATGGAAATACAACTAGTTGAGGTTGAATATAGTGATATGGAGAATGTTGAATGTCTGCAGTTTAGTTCATTGGCACAATACTACAGTTCAATGCATCATAATATTTGACTGCATTTATTGCACAAATGCAATAATTTGTTTATGTAGTAATTACAACAAGATCAGCCAGCTGGACCTCATAGAATGAGTCCCCTGATAGGGGCTGTTAATCTCGTCTAATTAGAGAGTCTGACTGACATAAAAAGGTTGTCAGATATTGATTTGATGAGACAGTAATATAGTCAAGGACTATTTGTGTATCGATAGAGGACTTGGTGATGGGGTACTCTTCTTTAGAATTATTTTGGTTCAAGTGAATCAGACTATGAATTTTATAACGTGACTCTGAATGTTTTGGTGACAATCTTTCACTCATCACTAGAGATTGAAAGTAGTCATGTCAATAAATAGGGAAAAAAGAATTCCTGCTTTGTCCAGAAACAAGGTGCTGAAATGTTCATTCAAAACTCTCAAAATTACTTGTGGCTTCAAGCACCGGTTAATGAACTAGATGCAAGATATTGTAAAGTGACCAGCCATCTAACAATTAGCTAATCCCTTTACAAAAGGAGAAAGAAAATGTTAACATGAGAAATGCACAGCATGAAATTCCTAGCAGGCTTATACTTTGTTTTCTTTTTTAAAAATCTGGAAATACTCATTAGGCAGCACCTGTGGAGATAAATAGAATAGGATCTTCGGTTGATGATATTTTCTGGCTTTGAAATATTAATGATAACAGATTTTAAGTACAAAGCTTACGGATGGAACTTGGAAGGGAGATCTGTGCTTAGAGAGACTAAATAACAAATGGGATGGTTGCATAAAGCAAAAGGAATAAAGCAAAAGCAAGTAAAGGAATAAAAATTCTGAGTATAAATTGGATTAGTAGAATCATCACTAACACTACTATGTGAAAATAGGCGACAGACTACAATCTGAAATCAAACTCAACAGTAGCACTTAAGCTTTGGGCATCAATCTAGAAGTGATGTGCAGTTTGTAGTTTTGATTGTATTTCATTATAACAATGATGAAGTTGGGAACAGGGAGAAGTATTGGCATGGTCTCAGAATTAATTGAATTTAAGGTGCCCCACTAGAACGTTGCTGTAGGAATGGTTCGTTTGGAATGCTGATAAGGGAAAGAATAGAAATATACTTGGATGATCTCATTCTGGAAGAGGTGGAAATGGCAGATGTGGAGGTTGTGGACAGCGAAGAGCACAAGAAGAAGCTAATCTTTTTGGGAGGGAGAGAGAGAACAAATCAGACACTACCTTTTCGAGCATTTTTGTAAGATCAATCTACGGAACCTAGTCATTAGACTGAACATTTGGCATAACGTTTATCAACGGAATTTATGAGAAATTAAAAAATATATACTTACGAAGCTACTTATTTATCAGTCACCATACCTTGCAATGAATAGTAAAACGTCGGTTTATCTTGCCTCCAATATTTATCTTGGACTCACAATGCTAACGTACATCATCCACAAAAACATTCCGGAGCGAAAAACATCAGTTCACTAGGAAAACAATTTACTATTACTTCTTCCTTTTTACTGCGTAAACTGGTGGAAATTTGACTCACATCTCAGGAGTCCTGGCAGGTCAAACTGATGGGTGAGCCTTTCCCAGAGGGGGATTCCAGTGCTGGGGGAGCCAGGTGAGCCCGCTGCAGTGGAGGAGGCCGCACTCACCTTTCCATCTTCCTCACTCAACCGCGGATTGTTGACAGGCGATGCCGCGATGGCAACCAAGTACGCCCTTTCCAATTGGCTCATTTCGCGAGGGCAGCGCCCAATGGAGGCGAGGGTAGTTGGTGGGCTGACCAATGCGGCCAAGCCGTGCCTGGGAGCAGGGCGGTGACGCAGGGACGATCGGATCCAGCTCGCTCTCTTTTTCTTTCCCCTGAAGTTGGGAGATGTGAGAGTGAGAGCTTGTGGGTGTCGGAACGGGGTTACCGTTCCCGTCTGATCTTCTATGGTGCTTCCTTTCGAAGTCAGGCCCGGTCAGCCAGAGCAGTAAGTGTTTCGGTGTTAAGTAAGGCGCGCGTGTGTGTATGTGGGAGGGAGCGAGCAGGGAGGTTGGTTCACGATTCGCAGACAGGTGTTCACATCCCCACGGGCCAGAGGAAGGTGAGAAACATTTCATTGGGTGGCTCAGATCCAGAGCTCGGGTGCTTTATTTATTTCCAACTCGTGCCACCCTTCTCCCGTTCGTGTCTCGATGCTCAAAGGCAAGGAACGGAACGGCTTCAATGACCATTGGCTCTCTATTGTTCTTGATGAAAACCGAAGCGAGAATACTCCCGAAATGATGCATTTTAATTGAAAATGGTGTCGCGGTGTTCCGCGATTGCGGACTGTTTCACTTGAACGAGTCCTTCCTGCAGTGAAGGTGTGGCGGCAATAAAATGAAAATTTCTATTGAGATAAATCTGCATTTTGACCTCGTGTCCGTTGTTGGCTACGTATTTTCTTCCCTGCCTCTTATTTTGTATATTTTTCAGAACCATAATAATAGAATATGGCCACTGTTTAGAAACCAATCGAAGGGGTTTGAGCGTTTATTTTGCATCATTATTAGGAAAAAATACGCCTTTGCGCCAATGTGCTGCATTGGCTGTACTGGTCTGTCGAGAATACGATCCTTGATTGTTAATGGTGATAAAACAGTCCCTGTGCGGTAACTGGGCGTTACCAAATGTGTGTGTGTGTGGCTGTGGTTGCTGTTTAACTTTCTACTCGTTCGTCGACTTGTGTTAATGTCGAATATTCTTCGTAGTTGCTCCAAACCATTTTTATATTTAAGCAACTCTATTCGAGACATTGCAGAAACCTACAGCGAAGCATTGTCAACTGCACATCTCCAGTATGTCTACTAAATCCTCTGAATTTGGCTGTTGAATGACATTTTGTAAGCGTGATGCAAATTGGGTTATTTACAGGGAAATCGTATTTCCAGATAGTTTAGTGAGTTTTCACTTCAAAAGTGGCATCTTTGCAAATTTTTTTTTTGCTTGTTCAAAAGAGAATAAAATTATTTTGTGCAACAGGAGTGTTTTTCTACAGGGAGTTTTACAAAAGTCAGTGTTGGAAGACCAGTTCCTTGTTCAGACAGAATATATTGTTTATCAATTTAACCCACTCGTTGCTTTCTTTACATGCTTAGCATTTATAAATGTACTTAGGTTCAGGCTTGAAAATCAATGATGTTTGGAGCACCTGTAAAAAGTCTAGCCCCAAATGAAAACATATTGAATCTTGCATTCTCTTGGTGGGGGAAAAAAAGACTGCTGGGAGAGAGATAAGCAAATTACATAAAATATGGGATTTTTTTGTTAGATTTGCAGATGTGGCATTGTGGGGAGAGCAGCAATAATAGAACTTGCCTCCCAAATTTAACTTCTTGTTCAAGCAAGTACTATTGTCAGATTAAAGTGTTGAACAAAAAAAAAATTAATAGACATTTGCACAGTACCTTCTCTTACTTCAACTTTTATGAATACTTCGGTGTGGTGTAGTGAGCAATGAAGAAAGATGAGTACAACGGGATCTTGATCAGACGGGCCGAGGAGTATCGGATGGAATTTAACTTGGATAAATGTGAGGTGTAGCATTTTGTTAAGGCAAATAAGGACAGAATTTCTGCACTTAATGTCCTGGGAGTGTTGCTGAACAGAGACCTTGGAGTGCAAGTTCATAGCTCCTTGAATGTGAAGTCACAGGTAAATAGGGTAGTGAAGAAGGCATTTGATACACATACCTTTATTGATCAGTGCACTGAGTATGAGTTGGGATGCCATTTTGTGGTTAAAAGAGACATTGGTTAGGGCACTTTTGGAATAACGAATTCAATTCTTGTGTCCCTCCTTTTTAGGAATGATGTTGTAAAACTTGAAAGGGTTCAGAAAAGACTTATGTTGCCACGGTTGGAGGGTTTGAGCTAAAGGGAGAGGCTGAATAAGCTGGCGCTGTTTTCCCTGCAGTGTCAGAGGCTAAGGGGGTGACCTTTCATAGAGGCTTATAAAACCGTGAGGGGCATAGATAGGGTGAATAGCCAAGGTTTTTTGCCTGGTGTAGGGTTATCCAAAACTAGATGGCATCAGTTTAAGGTGAGAGGGGGAAGATTTAAAAAGGACCTAAGGAGCAACTTTTCATGCAGAGGAAGTGGTGGTGGCTCATATAATTACAACACTTCAAAGGCATTTGGATGTGTACATGAATGGGAAAGGTTTGGGATATGGGGCAAATGCTGGCAAATGGGACCAATTTAATCTGGATATCTAGTTGGCATTGATGAATTGGACTGAAGGGTCTGCTTTGGTGCTGTACAACTTTATAATTGCAAATAATGATCTCAAATAGGTGAGATGGGACATGTGCAACTTACAGCATATTTATTATGACCCAACTGGTTATACTAGCGGTTATGGTGCATATATGCCATTTTACTGCATTCATGACAATTTCTTATCATACTGAAGTATTGACAGGAACATGGGGGGGCCCTTTAGCTCCTCGAGTAAGTTCTCATCCAAAGTGAAAGTCTGTATCTTGCTCATGTATTTGTATCAGACATCATCCATTCCACATTGAAGTTAATATTGAAATGTGAAACTGTCTCAATATTTCCCCATTTATATTGTTCTTGATTAATGACTATTCTATCTTTTCAACTCATTATTCTGGGCATATTGAAACAAATACAGTATAAAAATAGAAGCAACTTTCTGACTTGGAATGTTTCAACACTCACCTCATGTCGTCCACCTTTTCTAAGGGATAGTGAAGTTGACTAAACGTGACTGCTTCCTTTTAACGTTCCATGCTGGTGATTATTTATCAATTGTTCTGTTGTTATTTCATCCTGTAGCAAAATTTTGTCTGTCCCGACACTGAAGCTAATTGACCTATATTTTTCTAGATCTAGGGGTGTTTTGTCTCTAATATAATGCTGGCTGCAGGTATTTTGGATTGTATCTATGCTCTTAAACTCTGCTATTGCTTTGCCATTTTGTTTTTCAACTACCTGTCCAGTGTGCTTTTCAGATTTTCTGAAAGCCCTTTGCAGTAGGGCATGTAGTGTTGATTCAATTCTCAGAGCAAATTTATTTTAATTTAAGAAATATTTTGTGGGTGCTTGGAGTTTTGAAAGGGTTGGATTTTATTTGCAAGGCTTTAAAAATCCTTTCTTATAAGTGTTCTTTTTAAACTGGAGTGTTATGATGAATAGTTACCTCAGTGCCAAAGCAACTCCCAAGATTTTTCAGCAACAGAAAGGTAAGTCAGTTATGCAAACTGGTCATTTTGATCTCATGGGGATTTTATGCAATTATAAATTGTTCCACCATCTGTCACAATGTGGCACAATCATTGCGCTGTCTTTTGTTAAGTCACGGCACTACCTAACCACCGCCTCTAACCTCATAGTCCCACAATCCCGCACCGCCCGTTTCTACCTCCTGCCCGAAATCCACAAACCTGACTGCCCCGGCCAACCCATTGTCTCAGCCTGCTCCTGCCCCACCGAACTCATCTCTGCATACCTCGACACAGTCCTGTCCCCCTTAGTCCAAGAACTCCCTGCCTACGTCGGGACACCATGCACGCCCTCCACCTCCTCCATGATTTTCGCTTCCCCGATCCCCCAACGTCTTATCTTCACCATGGGCATCCAGTCCCTGTACACCTTCATCCCCCATCACGAAGGACTCAAAGCTCTCCGCTTCTTCCTTTCCCGCCGTACCAACTAATACCCTTCCACTGACACCCTCCTTCGACTGACTGAACTGGTCCTCACTCTGAACAACTTCTCTTTCCAATCCTTCCACTTCCTCCAAACCAGAGGAGTAGCCATGGCCACCCGCATGGGCCCCAGCTATGCCTGCCTCTTCGTAGGATATGTGGAACAGTCCATCTTCCGCAGCTACACTGGCACCACCCCCCACCTTTTCCTCCGCTACATCGATGACTGTATCGGCGCTGCCTCGTGCTCCCACGAGGAGGTTGAACAGTTCATCCACTTTACTAATACCTTCCACCCCGACCTCAAATTTACCTGGACTGTCTCAGACTCCTCCCTCCCTTTCCTAGACCCCTCCATTTCTATCTCGGGCGACCAAATCAACACGGACATTTACTATAAACCGACCGACTCCCACAGCTACCTGGACTACACCTCCTTCCACCCTGCCCCCTGTAAAAACGCCATCCCATATTCCCAATTCCTTCGTCTCCGCCGCATCTGCTCCCAGGAGGACCAGTTCCAATACTGTACAACCCAGATGGCCGCCTCCTTCAAAGACTAGCATTCCCCCCTCCCCACCCCCCAGACATGATCGACGCTCTCCACTGCATTTTCTCTGCCCTTGAACCCCGCCCCTCCAATCGCCACCAGGACAGAACCCCACTGGTCCTCACCTACCACCCCGCCAACCTCCATATACATCGTATCATCCGTCGTCATTTCCGCCACCTCCAAACAGACTCCACCACCAGGGATATATTTCCCTCCCCTCCCCTATCAGCGTTCCAAAAAGACCACTCCCTCCGTGACTCCCTCGTCAGGTTCTCACCCCCCACCAACCCAACCTCCACTCCCGGCATCTTCCCCTGCAACCGCAAGAAATGCAAAACTTGCGCCCACACCTCCCCACTTACTTCCCTCCAAGGCCCCAAGGGATCCTTCCATATCTGCCACAAATTCACCTGCACCTCCACACACATCATTTACTGCACCCGATGTGGCCTCCTCTATATTGGAGAGACAGGCCGACTACTCGCGGAATGTTTCAGAGAACACCTCTGGGACACCCGGACCAACCACCCTGTGGCTCAACACTTAACTCCCCCTCCCACTCCACCAAGGACATGCAGTTCCTTGGACTCCTCCATCGCCAGACCATAGCAACACGACGGCTGGAGGAAGAGCGCCTCATCTTCCGCCTAGGAACCCTCCAACCACACGGGATGAATGCAGATTTCTCCAGTTTCCTTATTTCCTCTCCCCCCACCTTGTCTCAGTCCCAATCCTCGAACTCAGCACCGCCTTCCTACCTCTCCGCCCCTACCCCCACTCCGGCCTATCACCCTCACCTTAACCTCCTTCCACCCTATCGCATTTCCAACGCCCCTCCCCCAAGTCCCTCCTCCCTACCTTTTACCTTAGCCTGCTTGGCACACTTTCCTCATTCCTGAAGAAGGGCTCATGCCCGAAACATCGATTCTCCTGCTCTTTGGATGCTGCCTGACCTGCTGCACTTTTCCAGCAACACATTTTCAGCTCCAGCTGAGGTCTAACAAATGTGCTATGCAAGTTCAACATCACTTTCCTCTATACTCCATGTTGCTTTTAATAAAGTTGAGGGCATTGTACGCTTTTTTTATTTACTGCTCTCTCAACTTGTCCTGCCACCTTCAGTAATCTGTGCATATATATGCCCAGGTCCCTCTACTCCTGCACCCCCTATCTCCTCCTGTTTTAAATTGTCTTTCCATGTTTCATCTATCAAAGTGTCACCTCGCTCTTCTCTGCATTGAATCTTACCTGGGTGGGTGGGAATTTTGTGGAAACCTCTCCAACACTTGCTCTGGAGAACCATTTCATTTACCAACTCGTATTTCTGAAAAGAGCTGTTTTGTAAAAGCTTTATTATCTTGAACACACTGGACAAAGGTGAGAATGACACATCTGAAATTTCTGAATTGGTGCCCCTTCCTTGTGTACAATAAATTTCAAAGCAGTGTAAAAAATTCTGTCTGAATGTATAAGATTATATGCTTCAGCTGCATGTCCCTCTTCAGCAATACTCAGACTTGTCACCAAGTAACTGAGCAACTTCTGGATTTTTGCTTTTGTCTGTGGAATATGGAAATACATATTTCATTGGGCAGTAATTAAAACAATCATTTTTGTCTCCACCTCCACAGCAAAATCCAAGACATGCATGAGTCTGTTTTCATATCATACTTAGATACTTCCAACTCTTTACCTCTCATCACTTCTGTTTTTCCTTTAATTTTTTTTCTCGGCGCTAGTAGTAAAGTTTAGATGAATGAATTGAGATTAGTTAGCACGTCATCTTTTGATCTGGTGACAAGTACATACTCACTCCTGATTAATATTAAAAAGTAATAAATTTTCAATTGGGCAATTCCATGTTACTTCCTTACCAGTAACCTCTGATTTGTTCTGTGGAATGTGACTGCAAGTATTAGCATGCTAATAGTGTATTAAAATACTCCAAGTTGCTGCTTGTTCTTCTAGGGATTAATACATGAGGTTAGAAATGAAGATAGAGAACGCAGAAAAACATTTGCCACAATTTTTGAAGCTATTTGCACCTAATTTGTAAGCACAGTTTGGTTCATACAACCCCCTACCTCAACTGCTTTTCCCACATGCCTCAAATGTTGGAAGATTACCAGATATTTCCTCAGTGTTTTGAGGCATTCTTAAGATACTTCAGTGCTAATATATACCTTTTTCAAAGAATGAAGTCTTCATGATGATACCAATAATTTATAACACATATTAAAGTCTCTAAGAAGAACATTAGCCTTCATAACCTCTGTCCAAAAATGCTTCACTTCAGCAACCATCTATAATCCAGCACTTTTTAGACATAGTAAAGGGTTTTGAGGCATTTCACAGAAGCATTATGAAGTCAAATTGGACAGCCAGCCATGAGAGATTGGGACAGATGCCACAAGATTTTTGTTTAATTTGTTCATGGAATGTGGACATTTTATCCCATTTCCAGTTGCCCTGGAGAAAGTGATGGTGAGCTGCCTTTTGTACTGCTACAGTCTTTCTTTAGACAAAGACTTTTATGTTTTGAGGAGCACCTTTTTTTAAAGCAGAAGAGAGGTAATGAGATGGTGAGATTCAAGAACAGAATTCCAGAGTTTGGGACAATTTAAAACCCCATGCATTCATTCTGCCGCAACTTAAAATCAGTGAGATGGAGCCAGATTTGGAGACCAGTTGAGATCATGGAGGGTTCTAGAATTGGAGGTTACAGATATGGGAGGAGTGAGGTGATGGAATAATTTGAAAGCAAGGTAGAAAATTTTAAAGATTATTTTGCTAGACTAGCAGCCCTAACCCTATCATGACCAGTATAGGCTGTCAACATGAGGGTGACTTAGTTAATAAGTGGATTGCACAACTTTGGAGAAGTATTTTGTGCCTGCAGTAAACTGTGCTTAAAGTAGCAGCCAGTTAGTAGATGGTAAGATCCTGCCAACTGTAATGTGCATGCATAATTTTGCTTTTAGTTCTTGGCTCAAGGATAAAAATCAACCAAGACGCTAGAGAGAATTTTCAGCTTTTCATAAAGTTTCTGACTTTGAGTATGTTATCATTGAACCATGCCAATTAAATTTCCCAGTCTGCTTTACATTTGTGCTGTGGGATGAGAGCAGGACCTCTATGTGCCCATGTAACAAAGATTATTATGATTGTCACCTTTTTAAAAGGCATAGCTTTCTACTCCAACTGGATTGAGAATGAATTAATAGACACTTGAAGTAGATTTGGTGAGGTTAGGTTGGTAAAAATTTGGCAGGTGGAAAAATTTGGAGATTAGGTAGTACAAGTAGTTCTCTGCGCGTTCTGGCAGTGCAATTTGCTTAATGTCACTGAGGAATTAAGAAAGGAGAGTTATGGGAACACTTCTGGCAATAGTGTGATTTCCAGGAGTGATTGTTTTGTGCACTTGGTTCAGTGCATGTGCTGATGTTAGCTGCCGACAGAGCAGCTTTTTGTGAGAGATACATTGAGCAGCTTCTTGTGAAAGGTACACTACTCTTAGATTACCTTTTTTTTTCAAAAATAGAAGTAAAGTGATGAGTGTTAGCAAGAAGCATTTTGGTGATAATGTTCTGGGTGGTGAGCAAGAGGCTGTAACACTGGAAAAGAAGTTAGATATTTATAAAGGCTTTTGAGTGTAAGTGAGCTATTTGACATTCACTACTAAACAGGAATGAGGGAGTCGACGTTACTTCATGATGACCCTCTGTCCTTGCATTAACAATATTTTTTAAATGTACTGTTAAATTTACTTTATACATTTTATTCAAGCTGTGCTACACTTTGTGTTGGACGTTTTGGGTGATTTTTGAGTGACTTTTTTTTGCTGGTCAGCCCTTAACCCCACTTTTGCCATAGGCCCCATTATTTATATTAAGCATGGTTTTGCTGGAATGGAACTACAATGTTAAAGGAGAAAGGTATAGAAGTGGTCAGGCCATTTTTGGAACAGTGCATGTGCAATTCTGGTCTCCCTCCTCCAGAAAAGATGTTGTGAAACTTGAAAGCGTTCAGGAAAGATTTATAAAAGTCTTGCCATGTTTGCAGAGTTTGAGCTATAGGCAGAGCCTGAATAGGCTGGGGCTGTTTTTCCTGGAGCTTTGGAGGCTGAGGGGTGACCTTGATAGAGACTTATAAAATCATGAGGAGCATGGATAGGATGACTAGATGAGGCTTGGGGTGAGAGGAGGAAGATTTAAGAGACCTAAGGGGCAACTTTTTTTTTAATGCAAAGGGTGTGTGTATGGAATGAGCTGCCAGAGGAAGTTGTGCAGTAGACCAGCAGGCAGCATCAGGAGGCAGTGTAGTCGACATTTTGGGTGTAACCTTTCTTCAGAACTGGGGATAGGTATAGGGGAGCTGCAGATAGAGGGTGGTGGGGGAATAGTGGTGAAGTGGGGATAGGTGATGACAGGCAGAGGGTATGACCTGGTTGGTCAGTGGGAGGAATGAATCCGGTTGACAAGGAGGAATGGAAGAGAGGGAGTCAAGGGATGGGAAGGGAGGTTATTTGAAATTGTGGAACGGTGTTGAGTCCTCCGGGCAGTCGACTGCTCAGGTGGAAGATGAGGTGGTGATCTTCCAATTTGCTGTTTGATTCATTGTGACAATGGAGGAGGCCAAAGATGGTCATGTCGGAAGGGGAGTTAATATGGGTGGTGACTGTGAGGTTGGATCAGCCCCCTGTGGGCCTGGCTGAGATGCTCAGCGAACCACTCCCTAAGTTTAATTGGTCTCCCTGATATAGAGAAGACCACATCGAGAGCACCTGATGCAATAAATTGGGTTGGAAGAGAGGCAGGGGAACCTCCGTCTCACCTGCAAGGTCTGTTCGGGGCCCTGGATGGAGATGAGGGCTTGGTTATTAGCAGGTTTGCATCTTTCTGGTTGCACGGGGAAGGAACTGGGGTTCGGGGGTTGGCAGGGAGAGTGGCAAACCAAGGACTGTCAAAGGGAGCGGTCCTTGTGGAAGGTGAGGAGGGGAAGATGTTCTTGGTGGTGGGTTCTAATTGGAGTTGGTGGAAGTGTTTTAAGGATGATGCATTGGATGCACAGATTGGGGTGGTTGGTGAGAACAAGGGGGTCTCTGTCTTTATTGCGTTTGGGGGGGATGATTTAGAGCAGTGCAATGGGGAACAGAGGCAGTGCAGTGAAGGGCTGTCTGGATGACAGAGGGAGGAAAATAGGTGGACATCTGGGGTAGATTCTCATCTGAGCGGAGGTAGAGGAATTGGGAGACCGGAATGGGAGGAGGTGTAGTCCAGGTAGTTATGGGAGTCTTTGGGTTTGTAGTAAACATTCATCTGGAGACAGTGTTCCCTGAGATGGAAATGGAGAAGTCAAGAAAGGTGAGGGAGGTGTCTGAGATGGACCAAGTGAATTTGAGGGCTGTGTGGAAGTTGTGGGCGAAGTCGATAAACTGCAGGAAGCTGCCCTGATGCAGTCAACGATGTAATTATGGAAGAGTTGGGGCACAGTGCCTGGCTAAGTACTGAAGAGGGACTGTTCAACTGGTACAATTACAACATTTTTAAAAGACATCAGGATGGGTATATGAATAGGAAGTGTTTAGAGGCATATGGGCCAAGTACTTGCAAATGGAACTAGATTAATCTAGGATATCTGATCAGTAATCAAGAATTGGACCAAAGCATCTATTTCTGTGCTGTCTGTAACTCTAACTGCCTGTATTTAGCAAGGACATACAGTCAAGCGTGTTTTTGACAATGGCAGATTTGAAAAGAAATCACTTAAACTGCAAACTTTTTATTCATTGGTACCCATGGGACCAGGAGTGTGCTGTTTGATCAAATAATTCAGATAATCAAGAGGTATATACAACTGCAATAAACTCTGACCAAGTGATGCTTTGCAGCATTGACACTCCTCTAAAAAATTTATGTAAAAATATCAAATATGCCTCCTAAACCCATTGTAAAAAGACAAGCTAAGTGATAGAAACATATGGCAGGGGCTGTACATATCATGGTTATACATTACTGACAGCCAGGATGTGGTGGTATTTTGTAGTATTTCAAAAATATTTGCTAGTTGATAAAGTGCTGGTTAAAACCAAGTTTGGTATACTTTGGTTTAATGTGCATTTTTGCTGCTATTTCTTTTCAGTAAAAAAAGTCTTCAGTCTTTTCCATTCTTAAAAAATTGATACGGTGGCACAGTGGTTAGCACTGCTGCCTCACAGCGCCAGAGACCCGGGTTCAATTCCCAACTCGGGCATTGACTGTGTGGAGTTTGCACATTCTCCTCGTGTCTGCATGGGTTTCCTCCGGGTACTCTGGTTTCCTCCCACAGTTCAAAAGATGTGCAGGTCAGGTGAATTGGCCATGCTAAATTGCCCGTAGTGTTAGGTAAAAAGGGGTAAATGTAGGGGTATGGATGGGTTGCGCTTCGGCGGGTCGGTGTGGACTTGTTGGGCCGAAGGGCCTGTTTCCACACTGTAAGTAATCTAATCTTAAAAAAAAAAAGTTCTATCGCACATATTAGTCTTCTAATAAAGTTTCCAGTTTGTTGGAGATCCAGCTTATTTTATGGTGGTATACTGAGTTAAAGCTTCACTTACCAATGTTGCTGTAGATAATATATATTCAATAATTTTGTAGACTCTTCTGTTTTACAAAAGTAGCAGGTCAGGCAGCATCCAAGGAGCAGGAGAATTGACGTTTTGGGCATAAGCCCTTCATCAGGAATCTGTTTCTCTCTCAACATGGGTTTATGATAGAGGGGAAATATTTAAACATGTTAGGCAAGTTCTTTTTAAGAGGGTGCTAAGTGCCTGGAATACGCTGCCAGATGAGATGGTAGAAGCAGACAATACCAGTGTTTAAGTGGCATTTCCGCAAATACATGAATAGGCACAGAATAAAGGGATATGGACCATATGCAGTCAAATTGGATTAGTTTACAATGGCATTAAAATGGTGGGCCGAAGGGTCTGCTCATAGGAATTAGGAGAGGGTGTGGGTAGTTGACCTGTTGCTGTGCTGTTCTATGTTCTAAGTAGTGAAATTAAGTTGAATTTCCATAGGATCCTGGTCAACCTGATCAATACTACTTAGTTCAAGTTTAATTATTTATAGATTACCACAAACAGCAAGGGCCACAATGCTGATCCCTGTGAAATCCCACTGGACTCCAGCTTCCAGTCTCTGAGCCCTTGAACAACACCGTCTGCTTCCTGTCACTCAGCCAATTTGGGATCAATTATCCGAATTCCTTTGGATCCCATGGGCCCTTAATTTCACTATCAGTTTACTATGCAGGATCTTAAGAGCCCTGCTGAAATCCACATAGACTGTCAAAAGTACATGTGGTTACCTCTTCTAAATAATTGTCATGATTTGGAGATGCTGGTGTTGGACTGGGGTGTACAAAGTTAAAAATCACACAATACCAGGTTATAGTCCAACAGGTTTAATTGGAAGCACACTAGCTTTCAGAGCGACGCTCCTTCATCGAGTGATAGTGGAGGGCTCACATGTGATTTACACATGAAAGAAGTGAAACTCACTGTATTCTAACAGATGAAAGGCTTAACAGACAATCAATTTTTCAATGTATAATTTCAGTTACATCACACTGTAAATTTTTGCTATAAATTCTGTTAGGATTGAGCCCTCCACTATCACCTGATGAAGGAGCGTCGCTCTGAAAGCTAGTGTGCTTCCAATTAAACCTGTTGGACAATAACCTGGTGTTGTGATTTTTAACAAAAAATTCAGTGTCCTTTTGTATTTCCTCCCTTGCCTCACTCAACAGCCTGGAGTACATTTCATCTGGATTCTTGAGATTTATCTACTTTTAAGTCTGCTAGTCAACTCCATCATCTTCTCTGGAAAAGAACTGCAGATGCTATAAATCAAAAACAGAAATTGCTGGATAAGCTCAGCCGGTCTGGCAGCATCTGTGGAGAGAAATCAGTTAGCGTTTCGGGTTGAGTGACCTTTTCTCAGAATTCAATCTTCTTTCTACGCTAATTTCTTTAAATAGATCACAATCTTTCTCCCTGATTTCTATACCGACACTATCCCCCTCCCGAGTGAAAAAGCTCCCCTTTTAATCAACTTGTAAAATATTGCTTGGGGTTTTCCTTTCTTACCTGCCATTATTCTTGCCCCCTTTTTTCATCTAATTTTAAATTTTCCTTTGCACATTCTCTACTTCCTTTTAGAGCCCTTTGTATCTACCATAAGCCTCCCTTTTTCTCCCTTATCCAATCCTGTATATCCCTTTTTATATAGGATTTGTTGGAGATGTTGCTCACACTGTTTATTGGAACTTGTTTGCCTTTACAATCATTCTACTTTGAAAGGGTCAATAAAATATTCTGCTCCCAAGTTACTCTAGTCAAATCATACCTAATCTTAATAAAATTGGCCTTCTCTTGCGCCCCCCCCCCCCCCCCCCCTCCAGTTTAGAATTTTGAGTTCAAGCCACTCTTTTCCATACAAATTTGAACCTAACTGATTTATGGTTACTGTCTGCAAAATGTTCCCACACTTTCCTGGCTTCGTCACCTAAAATTAAGTCCAGTATCACCCCATTTTTGGTAGGACATTCTATGTACTGGGTCAGAAAGCTCTCCAGGAATTGTTTAATAGAACCCCTCTCCCTCTAAACCTGTCTCACAATGATTACCCCAGTTACTGTTGGGCAAGTTGATATCCCTTTATAATAGGTGTAAGTTAGCTTGCTGAGTTGGGACATTTATTTTCACATGTTTCGTCACCATACTAGGTAACATAATCAGTGAGAGTACCCGGTGAAGTGCTGGTGATACGTCCCACATCTCTATTTATAGATCTTGGTTTCTTAAGGTGGGTGATACCATTTCTGATATTTTTTTTTCCCAAGGGAAAGTAGATAGAATCTACCAACACGCAAGCAGTGGCTAATGAAACTAAAGGATCCATTACACACTACCAGCAAATCTAACCTAATTTACAAGATACCATGCAAGAACACAAATTCCCCAAACAGAACAACAACAACTGTGTTTTATAAAAAAAACTACATTCGGACAAACGAGCAGGAAACTTGACACCAGGATACACTAACACCAACTAGCCACTAAAAGACATGACCCACAATCACTAGCTTCCATATATACAGACAAAGAAGGACACCCCACACATCCTAGGACAGGTGAAACAAAGACGCCGACAAGAATTCTTGGACGCATGCCATTCTAACCAGAACTCCTCCAATAAACATAGAGGACCCGAAATGTTAACTCTTAATTTTTTCCCCATAGATGCTGCCAGACCTGCTGAGCTTTTCCAGCAATTTCTATTTTTATTTCTAATTTAAGCAGCTGTAGTTCTTTCAGTTTTTATGGGGAGTATCCTGTTGGTGATTTTGCGAGTTTAGCAACTCACCTCTGTCCACCTAATCCTAAATCTTGGAAACTTCAGTATAGGTACTATTGATTTTGTCTTGGTGCTGTGTTACCTCTCTCTTCAGTGGTGAAGGCCACTCAAATGTAGAGTACAGAGCAAAACTCAAATAGCTTTTCAGTTTTATTTTTAGTGGTGTTGGTAATAGTTACCTGCCACTGTGCTAATCTCTTTTACCAAAGGAATTCGAGTGCTTGCTGAATTATAAGTGACATTAAATTCTCCTAGCTTCCTTGAGACCAGCATGATACAGCTTGCTATATCTGGGCAGAATGTTTGTGATATTCCAATTTCAAGTGAGCAAAAAATTAAAATTTTGGGGGGCAGTTGTAGTCTTTACTACTTTCTCAGTAACTGTTTTCCACTAGCCTAAATGGACCCTCTATTGGGTTTCAGGGCTATTTTGATGAACAACACCTTTCTAATCTTGTGTCTGCATCACTGGGTCTGTTGAATGGAGAAATTCCTTTCAGGAGTAGGTGAGCAATAATTCTTTGTCGCAGATTGTTTGTTTGCTATTGAGCATTCCGGTCATGTGCAAAAAAAAAGGCAGTCCTGTGTTGCAAGTGGGTTCCATATCAGAGTCCGCTTGTACATCGGCTCGCAGTACAGAACAATATAAAGCAGTCGTTCATGACAAAAAGTGTTCATATGTCCAGTCTTTAAAATTATATCACTATGGGCTTGCATTCGTAAGTTAGATTTTCTTAAATCAGGTACCCCATGTATGTACTTTGGCTGTTTAGTACCATGGCCTAGATACCAGGTGGATATGAGAGGCCAATGCCCAGTTCTCTAGTTGCTGTACCATTCTGTTTTGGCTATTTACATTGGTAATGTGAATGGCTGGATACTTCGGTGATAAACTGTGAGAAACATTGCCAACCCAAACCTTATAAACATCCATCACTTGTTATTCAAAGGAAGGGTGATGAACTTTGTCAGGATTTCTTAAACTTTGGTAATTAAATCCTTTAATGTGTGGCCTTATTTATTTTCACTTGTTATCTAGCAGAATCCGAACTTCTCTTCTGGTGTGGAATAGGTTCTGAAAGATCTGTCCCTTTTTGATTATTTGCAGTTGAAATTACTTGAGGTATTATTTTAGATGGGTCTTCAATGATTTGATAACTCAGTACCAGACCAGTTCTGTAATTTTGTTTCATTATTAAAGAGACCTTTTTATTAAATGATCAGAAAATGCTTTTCAGATCAGAATACTGCTTTCAAGGTATTTTGTCATCTAGTTGATACTAGCATGCACATTTTTCACTAACTTGATATGCACCAGTCCAGCATATGTAACTTAGCATGAACTACTCTTGTGTCAGTTGAAATTATTCAAGATTTTTGTAATCTTTCAAATGAGAAGGAACTGAAGCAATATGGCTGCTGCAAAAATAAATGCTGTAGATGCTAAGCATTGAACATAAATGAAACTACTGGAAACTGTCCCAAGTCAGAGAGCATCTGTGGCGAAAGTGAAAAGATTAATCTTTTTTGTGCATACCATTGTTGGAACAAATAGCTCTTTATAGAATGACTATTTACGAATTCATTTTGAGTTTGGTCAGTTTCTGTACTATAGTCGGAACTGAAAGGTGCTGCTGACTTTTTTTTGTTTTCCGTTCCTGGTTTTCATTTGTATCCAGGGAGTACTACTTCATTTCTAAGGTGACTGCTTAAGTGAATGAGCATAATGTTAGGGTAGAGCATTATCTCATTGCTAGGTGCAAATACCACTTGTTTGTTCCAAGCATCAAATGATTTAACGGAAGAAATTTGACAAACATTTCAGTAGCAAGCATTGTCTTGTGTACATATATTGTTTCCTCAAGTACCCAAGGAAATTTGTATTGTCCTAACTGTCACTGTGTAAGATGTTCAATCTTGCTCAAATAAGAAATTGAATCATGAATATTTCTAGTCCAAATTTCTCTAATGAAATCAGCGTTTCAGTAATACGTTACTGGGGAAGCTGTAATGCTGTTTTCAGCAAGTGAAAGCTATTTGTCCTCAGAATGGAAGATAAGCCAAATTAAATGCAACTTGTTGGCTGCTGCTTAGCAATCTGGATGTTGAGGAAGCCATACCAATCAATTGCCACAGTGGTTAGCAGTGCTGCCTCATAGCAGGGGCACAGGTTCAATTCTGTGTGTGCGTCCTCCCTCTGGGTAATCCAGTTTCTTCCCATAGTTTAAAGATGTGCACTTTAGGTGGATTGGCCATGCTAAAATTGTCCATTGTGTCCAGGGCTGTGTAGGTTAGGTGAGTTAGCCATGAAAAATGGAGGGATCGAGTAGGCAGTTGGGTCTGTGTAGGATGTTGTTCGGAGGTTTAGTATGGACTTGATAAGCCGAATGGCCTGATTCTCTGATATATCAGTTCAGCTACGCAAAAATGCGAATAATACCAGATTTCAACACTGAAGTGGAATGTGTTTTAATGCTTTAACTAAAAATTGTATTAGTGCTTCTTCAGATTTGTATGGCTGGATTACTAAGGCACTTTTTAGATGTTCCTGAAGTACAGTGCCTAGAATACTCGTAAGACAGAACAAGTCTGTTGAATGTCTATCATTTCCTTGTTTCATATTCAAATGACTCAATTTGCAATCTGGTCTCCATCTCTACCTATCATTTACTCTTTCCCCTCATACCATCTTCAGTGCACATAACATTTTCCTAGCTAAAATTTCTTCTAAGGGTCACTGGACCCAAAATGTTAACTGTGCTTCCTATTTGAAATTCCCATCTGATTTTGAAATTAATAATGAATTATTGAATGTGTCAGTTTTGTCTTATGCACCATTATACTGGCCTTGCTATCATTTCAGGATGGGAATGTGAATAGCCACCTTCACAAGCCTAAAAAAATTAGTCATTTACGTGGGGTAGGTTGGGATGGGACAGGTAGTGATTAACTGGAGGGTTGACATTCCTCTGATGTGAGGAGAGGTTGAGAAGTTGAGACCTTCGGGAACCTCAGTGGGAGAACTGAACCCACGCTGTTGATGTTACTTTGCATTGTGAGCGAGCTAGTCAACTGAACTAAGTGATTTTGATATGATGAATGGCCTGGATCAGTGACTAGTAATTAGTCAAGTTACTAACCTGCAAGTTCAGCCACACGATTTAGTACACTAATTTTTTTTAATCAAACAAGATTTGGCAAGGGCTTTAATAAAATAGGAAGTGAACAAAGTTTCCTGGATTAGCAACTACTACTTCTTCACTGCATCTAGGTGAAATTGCAGATATGGAACCTGATTACATATCCTTTCAGCTAAAAAATAGTTAATAGCAATGAAACTTTATGACCTGGAAAAAGAAATTCTTGCAAAAAAAAAATTCAGAACTGCCTTGGGGCAGAAGCATCCTTGGGTGGTATTTGAAAAGGCAAGTCTAATCCAGCAAAACACAGTTAAGAACTTTTGGGATGTTGCTTTGAGGAAATTTGCATGTTAGTAACTTGACTAATCACTGATCCACACCATTCATTATATTAAAATGTTTGTGACTGATTTTATACAGAACGTTTTGCGAACTCTTCATTACTGTTTGAACGTGGAGTCGGTTAGCTCAATTGACTGGCAAGCTTGCAATGCAAAGTAACATCAACAGCGTGGGTTCTGTTCCTGCACCAGCTGAGGTTACCATGAAGGACTCTACTTCTCAAACTCTCCCCACATCCGAGGCATGGTGATCCTCCAGTCCCATCCTGACCAACCCCACTATGCAGAAATGACTTTTTTTTTCAAATTGTGAAGGTAGCTGTGTACACATCCCTGCCAGCTGCATAAGACAAAGCTGATGGGTCCAGTATATAATAAAGTTTGAGATTAACAATGAAAGGGAAATTTCAAATGGAAAGCACAGTTAACATTTTCGGGTTCAGTGACTCCCCTTCAAAGCTAATTTTAGCTATGAAAAAGTTAGTAGTATGCTGGTGTTATGGGAGTAGTAAATGATAGGTGGAGATGGAGCCCAGATTGCAAATTTGAGTCATTTAGAGTATGAAACAAGGTGGTCACGACAGACATACAATAGACTTGTTCTGTCTTGAGTAGTAGTCTGGGTGTTGCGCTTCAGGAACATTTTAAAAGTATTCAAAAGGATCAGATGAAAATTCATGGAAATAGTCCCTGTAATTAATCCTGAGCTACCTAAATAAGATTGGACAAGCTAAGGTTCAGATGAGAAGGTTAAAAGGAAATTTTATAGATATGCTCAAGAAAGAGGATTCCTGACGGGTGGAAAAGAAACTACCTTGGTAGAAGGGTCAAGAACCAGATGATACGTGTACAGTGCTTGACAAACAAAAATGGATATCTTTTTTACTATATCTTTTCTATATAGTAAGTAATTAGACAGTTTTCCAGATCTTTTGCATCTTGGGAGAGCATTAAGCTTCTTGAGCATAAGAACAAATGTCAATGCAGCCTGAATCACAGCTCAGGCTAACTCCAGTTAAGTTGAACGAGCATTCTTCTGGTTTTTAAAAAAAACTTAGTCCAGGTCTCTGAGCCTGATTTGAAGTTTGGTAACGGAATAAAGCAGTTTTAACAGATAAAGCAATTCGTCACTTTTGAATGTATACTGGAATGTCATGGTGCATTCAGTTTTGAGGGACTCTTGGAAATTTCTACAAGAGATCATAAGTAATCCTGAAAGATGGTAGTAAAAGCAGCAACCTGAAATAAAAATGGCACCAAAGCAACTGCTTTAGCACCCGATATGTCGAATTACTGTCAACCAAATATAGATTGTCTGCAGTAGTGGTTTTTGTGTTTTTGTTTCTTTTTGTGGGTTGAGAGGAGGAAGTGAGAGGGCAACATCATAGTAGGATGAAGAGGTGCCTAATAGAGTGCATTGGAACAAGAAGCTAAAACATCATGGTTATTAATCAAAGGTAGAAGGAAGCCAGTGGTCCAGGCTACTTGAAGTAGCAGTCAAGAAGTGTGGCACTGGAAAAGCACAGCAGGTCAGGCAGTATCCAAGGTGCAGGAGAGTCTGTTTCGAGCATAAACCCTTCATGAAGCGTTTATGCCCAAAACATCGATTCTACTGTTCCTCAGATACTGCAGGACCTGCTATGCTTTTCCAGTGCCATACTTTTTTTGACTGATCTCCAGCATCTTTAGTCCTCCACTTTTTTTTCTTTTACTTGAACTGGCAGCCAGAATGGCAGAATAGAATGAAGACATGGTGTTTGCTCCATGTATAATCGGAGTTTGCTAGCTAAGCCTTGATATGAATGCTGATCAGCTGGGTATCCGACACCTGTAGGTAATATGAATGGGTTTGGGAATAGAAGGCAAAAAGAATTGCAGCAGATAACTTGAGTCAGTCTCCTTTTAAACATTGTATTTACGTGATGTGTTTGATTTGATCCCAGAAGTATATTGCCTATAGTGGAGCTCCTCTGGGTAACTTTTTTTAAATACCTTGTGCTAAAATAAATAAGCCATGTTTATTACAGCAGATAACTGAGTAATTGTTTAAACTCAGCAATGATGTGACTTAAAGGCCCAGATTTTCCAATAGCCAGATATTAGTTTCTACAGTGTAGATGGAGTTGTGCAACAGGGCCTATGGAATTTTTGACAAACTCCAAGGAGACTGCTCAGGAAATTGAATAGAGACAAAAAAAAACTACAGATGCTTGAATCCAAGGTAGACAAGCAGGAGACTGGAAGAACACAGCAAGCCAGGCAGCAACATTAGGTGGAGAAATCAACGTTTTGGGTGTAACCCTTCTTCAGGACTGAGGTTGGTGTAGGGGGAGGGTGCGGGGTGGTGAGGTAGGGATAGGTGAACACAGGTAGAGGGTACGACTTGGTTGGCACATCCTCTCCTAGTCCTGAAGAAGACCTGAAACGTTGACTTCTCCACCAGGAAATTGAATCATCCAGCAGATGATTCCTCTGCCTGGAATCCTCTAAAAACATTCATTTTAGTCTGAATATGGAGGGTTCCATTGTAGTTAATAGTCACCCAGAAAAAATGAGAGAATTTTTTAAAAAGCTGGTCTAACGAATGTAACTGCTCCTTGGTAACAACTGAGAATAACCGACTATTTACCCCATACAACTCAGCTGCACCTTCTCCCAACTGTAGTCCTTACACCCTACACCTGAACCACATCTTCGGGTGAATGTTTGTTTGTTTGTGGCATTTGCATGGGTTTCCTCAACTTGCACATTTTTGGACTCTGAAGTCAATTGGCCAAAGTGTCCACGGATGAGTAGCTAGATGGATTAGCCATGGGAAATGCAGGATTAGGGATAGAGTAAGGGTTTGGGTCTGGGTGGGATGCTCTTTGGAGTGGACTTATTGAGCCAAATGGCCTGCTTTCATGCTGTAGGGATTCTACGATTATAGAATTATGCCTAGAATAAGTTTTTTATTTTTAAAAGATCCAGCCTCTACCACACTGAAATAGAACTCTGTACTCCAATGAGCTTCAGAGATAAAGATCTCCTAATCTGTTTTAAAGGGAAGACCTATAATTTTATTCTTCCTAACAAGAATAAACTAGCTGTGAGTATTAACCCAATCCACTCCTGTTCCAATAAAGTCACCTCATTTTCAATCATGAGCACAAAGTGAAGGAGAAGAGGCAAAGCATAACAGAGCTTAAGTATAGAAGCACCATGACTCATATTTTAATAATACTCATTTGCATTTGTTTTTCAATCAATGCAGCAAATAGATTTTGGACAACCATACTGTATCATCCTCTTCAGTTGGCATGAAGTAACTGATTAGGTTCTTTTTCCTGAGATTCTTGCGCATCCATGCAACTGCAATACACCAATTTCTGTGGATAACCAAAATTTTATTAAGCAAGTACAAACTGTGGAGGAACCCTTAACACACTTTGCAATGCTTGCAAAGCCCATGTCAAGAGATCTCTCTCTGAAGAAAGGAAACAGTCCTTCTTTATACCACACAAGAGTTTCACCTTAGTTCGTAATGCCCATAACATAACCCTCAGCCGTTCCTCCACAGTCACATGCCACTTGACGCAATGTTGTGGTGACGACATTTCCAAAAACAATGTAATGTAAATCATCCCTTAATGACCAGATCTGTTGTGAATTGTTTAATAACTGCAGGAAGTAGTCAGAATATTAATTGCAATGTTCTTATTGATTTGAGTGAGGATAATAATATAATTCTTTTTACTGAATAACTAAGAAATGGCCATGTAAATGGCTCTGAATGGCAAGGGGTGGGAATGTAAGTTGCTTACATTCTACCCGTAAGACAGAGGCATACCACTCGAGCCTTGGGCCATCCAATTTCCTCCAGGTTAGCAGAGCAAATGAACTCTTTAATATCTAAGTATTCAAAATAGAATCAGCTGAAGCCTGTGTAATCTTTTAATTTCTTGATAGTAACCTACCAGTTTTGCTACAGCACTATAATATGTTACTTGTCTTTCGTGACACTTCTTTTTGAGTTCGTATTTTGGATAATTTGACCTGTTCTTTCTGACTGTTAGCATATGAAGTATATTGAATCGAGTGCAGTGAAACAGTTGCTTCTGTGAATAGTTTTGCATGTGACCAGTGCAGTCTGTCACATACAAACATGAATAAGGAGCTGAAGCAGGCTATTCAGCCCCTTGAGCCACCTCAGTTATTAAAACGATGGCTAATCTGACTGTAACCACAAATCCATTTCCCACGACAGAACAACCTCAATTATCTGAACGTCAATTATCTGAATTTTGGATTATCCGAACAAGATCTCAAGGTTCCGTAAAAATGCTATCTGTTATCCGAACTCTGTGATCCAAACAAAATACACCCTGCCTGTCTCTTTCAGATAATCAAGGTCAGCCTGTACTCTAGTAACCTTTTACCATTGTGATTGTGTGACCCCCTATTTTTAAATGGTGGTCTTTCAATTCTAGAACGTCTGATAAGAGGAAACCTCCTTTTCACAGCCACCCTATGAGCATTCCTCAGGATCTTGTGTTCAATCAAGTTGTCTCTTTACTCTTTTTAAACTTCAGCAATTTCAAGCCTAACCTGCCCAGCCTTTCCTGAAAATAGCCCACCTATTCCGGGTATTGGTCTGGGAAACCATCTTTGAACTGCCTCCAAAGCATTTACAATCTCCTTGTAAATAGTGGGACCAATACCATATACTGTTCTCGACATGTGACCTCACCAATGACCTGTGTGAACAAAGCATAACCACCACCTTTCGTTGCTAAAACTGCTTGCAATAAATTACGTTTAATTAGCTTTCCTAATTGCTTGCTGTCCCCACATACTAACCTGTTGTGATTCATGCAGTAGTGTACCCAGATCTCTCTGCACTTCCAACCCTACAAATTTTCATTTTGGTAATGCATGTTTTTATTCTTATTGCCAAAGTGGACAATTTCATGTTTTATCACATCTTTGCCCACTCACTTATTTGTATCTTTGTACCCTGTTCATGTCCTCTTCAAAACTTAGTTTCCTATCTTTGTGGCCTCTGCAAATTTTGGCAAATGTCTTCATCCAAGTTATTTTTCTCCGTTACAAATAGTTGAGATTCCAGTACTGATTCCTGAACCATTGACTTGCCAATCTGAAAAAGACCAATTTTTGCCTAGTTTCTTATTATTTTCTTCCATGCTAATATGTTATTACCTACACCATGAGCTCTCATTGATTGCTTATCCCAAATTGTTCTTGTTATATCACCTGAATCTGTCCTGGTGGGCGAGAACATGTCCAGGGATAGCGATAGTGTCTGGGACTTCGCATGATTCTGAAAGTTTTACCTTGTCACACAATTGTCTGACTAGTCTGTGGGATAGCTGTCCCAATTTTGATAAGCTCTGACATTTGTAAGGAAGATTTTTGCTGGATTAATGGGGCTAGGTTTGTCATTGTCATTTCCGGTACCTCAATTGATTGTGTTCTAAAGACCGTCTAGAGTACTAACATTACGCCTTGCTATATTACATTCAGGGTGAAAGTTTGCCACAACTCTTGTCAGTCTGTATCCTTTCATATCACTGTCTGCTATGCGTCTTCCCTTTCTATTCTATGGTATATCATAATGTCTATAAGTTTCACAGCTCTCAATACTGTCGGCTAAAGGTTTTGGTTTTGTAGGACACCTTGGAGTCCAACAGCAAGGAAACAGACCCTTCAGTCCAACGAGTCCATGTCGAGCATAATCCCAAATTAAGCTAGTTCCACCTGCTTGCTTCTGGCCCATATCTCTCCAAACCTTTCCCTTACCTATCCAAATGTCTTTTAAATGTTGTAATTGTACCCGCATCCACCACTTCCTCAAGTTCATTCCACAAGCGAATCACCTTTTTTAAAAAGAAAAAATTACCTCGAGTCTTTTTTAAATCTCCTCTCTTCTTATTGTGCCCTCTAGTCTTGAAATTCCCCAACCTAGGGAAAAGAAGACTACCATCAACTTTATCTATACCTGTCATTATTTTATAAACTTAAAAGGGACTTACCTCAGGAGTCGGGCCTCCATTTGCCGAGAGGTGCGAGGGAGGAGCGAAGGACTTCTGGGAAGTCATATATTTGTGTGGTTGCGTTACCCGAAACACTACTCTGATAGTGTCTCCCACCCATCCTCGTCTAACCAAAAAAAAGGGACCTGTGCGCCAGATTGGTAAGATAATGAGTTTTTTTTAATTTCTTATTTATTCGTCAGTCTGTTTGGGAATTTAGAATAGTGGGAATGGAGGTTAAGGCAGTTGCATGTTCCTCCTGCAGAATGTGGGAGGTAAGGGTCACCACTAGTGTCCCTGCTGACTACATCCACAGGAAGTGCACCCAACTCCAGCTCCTCAAACTGCGTTAGGGAATTGGAGCTGGAGCTGGATGAGCTTCGGATCATTCGGGAGGCAGAGGGGTTATTGAGAGGAGTTACAGGGAAGTTGTCACTCCTAAGGTACAAGAAAAAGGCAAATGGGTTACAGTCAGGATGGAAAGGGAACCAGCTGGCAGTGCAGGGATCCTCTGTGGCCATTCCCCTCAACAATAAGTATACAGTTTTGGATACTGTTGGGGGGGGGGGGGTGGTTGACGGGGGACTTCCAGAGGAAAGCAGTGGGGTTCAGGGCTTTGGCACAGAGTCTGTCCCTGCTTGCTCAGAAGGGGAAGAGGAGCAGAGCAATAGTCATTGGGGGCTCCATTGTTAGGGGGACAAATAGGAGGTTCTGTGGGGACGAGAGAGACTCACGGTTGGTGTGATGCCTCCCAGGTGCCAGGGTTCGTGATGTCTCTGATCATGTTTTTGGAATCCTTAAGGGGGAGGGGACATAGGTAGGAAGAGAGATGGGGATTCAAGGCAGAAGTTCATGGAGCTAGGATGGAAGCTTGGAGCTAGGACGAACGGAGTTGTTGTCTCTGGTTTGTTGCCCGTGCCACATGCTAGTGAGACAAGGAATGGGGGAGAGAGAGAGAGGACTTGAACATGTGGCTACAGGGGTGATGCAGGAGGGAGGGTTTTGGATTCTTGGATAATTGGGGCTCTTTCTGGGGTAGGTGGGACCTCTACAAGCAGGATGGTCTTCATCTGAACCTGAGGGGTTCCAATATCCTGGGGAGGAAGTTCGCTAAGGCTATTGGGGTGGGTTTAAACTAATCCAGCAGGGGGATGGGAACCAAAATTGTAGTTCAAATATAGAAAAGGTTGAGAGTAGGGATCCAAAATCAAGTTTCAGGGGCGCAAGATGGCACTGGCAAGCAAGAAGTTGCTTTGAAGTGTGTCTACTTCAACACCAGGAACATCTGGAATAAGGTGGGTGAACTTGCAGCATGGGTTGGTACCTGGGGCTTCGATGTTGTGGCCATTTCGGAGACATGGTTAGAGCAGGGACTGGAATGGGTGTTGCAGATTCCAGGATTTAGATGTTTCAGTAAGAACAGAGAAGGTGGTAAGAGGGGGAGATATGGCATTGTTGGTCAGAAAGGATGTTTGGGGACTCGTCAACTGAGGTAGTATGGGCTGAAGTTAGAAACCGGAAAGGAGAGGTCATCCTGTTGGGAGTTTTCTACAGGCCTCCGAATAGTTCCAGATATGTAGAGGAAAGGAGAGCAAAGATGATTCTCGATAGGAGTGAGAGAGACAGGGTAGTTGTCATTGGGGGGCTTCAACTTTCCAAATATTGACTGGGAACACTAGTACAAGTACTATAGATGGGTCAGTTTTTGTCCAGTGTGTGCAGGAGGACTTCCTGACACAGTAAGTAGACACGCCAACAAGGGGCAAAGCCACATTAGATTTGATACTGGGTACTGAGCCCGGCCAGGTGTTAGAATCAGAAGTAGGTGAGCACTTTGGTGATAGCGATCACAGTTCTGTATTTTTTTACTTTAGTGATAGAAAGGGATAGGTGTATACCACTGGGCAAGAGTTACTGCTGGGGGAAAGGCAATAACTATGCGATTAGGCAAGATTTAGGAAGCATAGGATGGTGAAGGAAACTGCAGGGGATGGACACATTAGAAATGTGGAGCTTATTCAAGGAAAAGCTGCTGTGTCCTAGATAAGATTGTACCTGTCAGGCAGGGAGGAAGCTGTAGAGCACGAGAGCCGTGGTTTACGAAGGAAGTGGAATCTCTCTTCAAGAGGAAGAAGGCTTATGTTAGGATGAGATGTGAAGGCTCCATTAGGGCTTGAGGGTTACAAGGTAGCCAGGAAAGATCTAAAGAGAGAGCTCAGAAGAGCCAGGAGGAGACATGAGAAGTTGTTGGTGGATAGGATCAGGGTAAACCCGAAGGCTTTCTATAGGTATTTAAGGAACAAAAGAATGATGAGAGTAAGATTAGGGCCAATTGAGGATAGTAGTAGGAAGTTGTGTGTGGAGTCAGGAGATGGGGAAGCACTAAATGAATATTTTTTGACAGTATTCACTCTAGAAAACGACAATGTTGTTGAGGAGATTACTGAGATACAGGCTACTAGACTGGGTGTGATTGAGGTTCACAAGGAAGAGTTATTAGAAATCCAGAGTGTGAAAATAGATAAGTCTCCTCGGCTGCATGGGATTTATCCTAGGATCCTCTGGGAAGTCAGGGAGGAGATTGCCGAGCCTTTGGCATTGAACTTTAAATCGTCATTGTCAACAGGAATAGTGCCAGAAGACTGGAGGACATCAAATGTGGTTCCCCTGTTTAAGAAGGGGAGTAGAGACAATCCTGGTAATTATAGACCGGTGAGCCTTACTTCAGTTGTTGGTAAAGTGTTGGAAAAGGTTATAAGAGAGAGGATTTATAATCATCCAGAAAAGAATAATTTGATTAGGGATAGTCCGCACGGTTTTGTGAAGGGTAGGTCATTCCTCGCAAACCTTATTGAGTTCTTTGAGAAGGTGACCAAACAGGTAGATGAGAGTAAGCCGGTTGATGTGGTGTATATGGATTTCAGTAAGGCATTCGATAAGGTTCCCCACAATAGGCTATTATCCAAAATGCGGAGGAATGGGATTGTGGGAGATGTCGCAGTTTGGATCAGTAATTGGCTTGCTGAAAGAAGACAGAGGGTGGTGGTTGATGGGAAATGTTCATCCTGGAGTCCAGTTACCAATGGTGTACTGCAAGGGTCGGTGTTGGGTCCACTGCTGTTCGTCATTTTTATAAATGACCTGGATGAGGGCGTAGAAGGGTGAGTTGGTAAATTTGCAGATGACATTAAGGTCGGTGGAGCTGTGGATAGTGATGAAGGATGTTGTAGGTAAGCTGCACAGTTGGACTGAGAGGTAGCAAATGAAGTTTAATGCGGACAAGTGTGAGGTGATTCACTTTGGTTGGAGTAACCGGAATGCAAGTACTGGGCTAATGGTAAGATTCTTGGTAGTGGTAGATGAGCAGAGAGATCTCGGTGTCCAGGTACACAGATCCTTGAAAGTTGCCACCCAGGTTGACAGGACTGTTAAGAAGGCATATACGGTGTTTTAGCTTTTATTAATAGCGGGACAGAGTTACGAACCATGAGGTTATGCTACAGCTGAACAAAACTCTAGTGCGGCCGGACTTGGAGTATTGTGTACAGTTCTGGTCACCGCATTATAAGAAGGATTTGGAAGCTTTGGAAAGGGTGTAGAGGAGATTTACTAGGATGTTGCCTGGTATGGCGGGAAGGTCTTACGAGGGAAGGCTGAGGGACTTGAGGCTGTTTTCGTTAGAGAGAAGAAGGTCGAGAGGTGACTTAATAGAGACGTATAAGATAATCAGAGGGTTAGATAAGGTGGACAGGGAGACCCTTTTCCCAAGAATGGTGACAGTGAGCACAAGGGGGCATAGCTTTAAATTGAGGGGTGATAGATATAGGACAGATGTCAGAGGTAGTTTCTTTACTCGGTAGTAAGGGTATGGAATGCTTTGCCTGCAACTGTAGTAGATTCGCCAACTTTAAGTACATTTAAGTTGTCATTGGGCAAGCATATGGACATACATGGAATAGTGTAGGTTAGATAGGCTTCAGATTGGTATGACAGGTCGGCGCAACATTGAGGACTGAAGGGCCTGTACTGCGCTGTAATGTTCTATGTTCTAAACTTCTGTCAGGTTACCTTTTCAACCTCCTACACTCCAGTGGAAAAACGTCCCAGCCTATCCAGCCTTTCTTTACAACTTAAACCTTCCACTTCAATATCAAGGTAATAAATATAGATCAAAAAGCTGGTCTTATTAATGTTCCCACCTTGTGGTCAGATTGGTTTGCTACCATCCTCTTATTTGGATCAAAGGGCCAACTTAATAGTGGTAGAGGAAATGTTCTCGTGAGTCTCTGAGAAGAAGCTCTTGCCTTTAGTTTACTGCATATTAGACAATTAAACTTGATTGAAAGTTGTGCACTGTTATTTACTTTTAGAAAACCATAGGGTCTTCATTCTACAAGAATCTAAGATGTTCTGCCTTTTTGCCACCAAGTTCTGATGGTATGATCTGAGTGGAACTTAATGCGTTCTCTGATGTTGATCGTTTCAGAACCATTACCTTATACAATATTTCTTTATGCCACCAAGCTCTAGTCTATTAGGTAACATTTATACACTTCTTGTGTATAATTACAGTTCCTGTTCTCCATCTCATCCTCAATCTCTGAATTCACAAATTCAGGAGCTCTGGCGATTTTCACAATTCTTCGAGAACATATTCTCTTTAGGCTTTGAAAATTGGCAGGTGGATAACTTGAGGACTGCTAAATCAAGTAGAGTAGCGCCTCGACTTACGAACTTAATCCGTTCCGGGACCCGGTTCGCGAACCAAAAAGTTTGCGAACTGAATCAATTTTTCCCATTGTTCGGATAGCCGTTCGAATGCTTGGATGGCTGTTCACAGCGCACGCGCCAAAGATGAACAATGAGATCACGTGGGGCCCGAGAGCGCTTGCGTTCAACAATCGCATAGCAAAGCAGAACAATGAAACCATGTGGTTGCACACGGGCTTTTTGCGTTCGTACCTTTGTTCGTACCTTGAATTTCGTACATACGTTGGAGCAAAATTTTACATACAATCCTGTTCGTAAACTGATTTTGGCCGTCAACGGGGTTGTTTGTCTGTCGAGGTACTGTACTTGCCAGTAACATCATCTGGAGACCTTTTCCTTCATAGATTGTGGATGCTGGATTAAAACATTTTTTTTTTGCAGCATCCTGCATTTCTGCACCAAGCCATGTTTTCTTCTTTGTTTTGAATCTGTGGATATTGGTCGTCACAACAATAGTATTAACTTGAACTGAGTTGTATTCAGCCTGTCTTCTATACAAACAATTAATTACTCTAAATCTGCTGATATTGAACATCCATGTTAACTTTTTTCTTTTGAATTAGTTTGAACATGTTTGTTTGCTCTGTGGTTGTCCTGTTGGTGACCCCAACGTATTCACATCCTAAGTAACATTAGTTGAGATTTACTGCTGATTTAAGTCTCCCATTGGTATTGATAACTCTTCCTTGGGAGACTATTTGAAATATTCCTCCTAAAATTTTTTTTAATCAAACCTCCAAGTTTATATTACAACATTTTTTTTTCCCTGGCTGAGATGGAGCCTAAACAAATTCAGTAAGATTGATCAATGAGCTCAAGGATCCTATTTTATTGTAATGGCTTCAAATGTAAAGTCCATTTTGTGGCACTTCACAAAATACCTCTTTTTTTTAAGTCTATATACACCTCATTCACATTTGTTTTAACTTCAGTCGAGTTAAAAATTATTTGCTTTTAGCATATCTATATTGGCTTTCCTTAATCCATAAGCATCTGATACCTTGTTTTCTCATTGATTCTCATTTTCAATTTATTTTGTTTTTGACTGCACTTCTACTTTCAGATGTAGGTAAATTAATGAACTGAGCTTGCTTTCATAATGAATTTCCCTTTGTTCTTGGAATCTTGTTTGTTACAGTTAATACTTTCCTCAGTACATAATATCTGTAATTCCCTTCCCCCTTGTTAATATGGGATATCATCTCTTTGACTTTTCTTTCTGCAAACATTAAAATTTCTAAATTTAAGGAGATAACCAGAACATGAAATGTTAAAGTGCTAGAAATTAACACCAGCTTTATTCGGAATATTCTTTGTTATACTGTAGTAAAATGGAAGACTTGGATTCTGGGAGTTAGTCACATGAGCTTGCTGCAGCAAAAAAATCTGAAAGATGTTGAGAGAAACTGCTGGTGTAAAAGTGGAATGTAATTGTTTGAGATTTTAAAAAAAACACTGCATGTAGAAGCCTATTGAGATGGTTACTACGAAGGGCATTATTTGGATTGTAATATCTGCAACAGCTGTGTAAACCACTGTTGGTCAGTCAAAGGCAGGATCACCAACCATAAGATGGACGGACGGACGAGAGGTTAATTTGCTAAGTGCCAGAATGAAGCAGGGTCATTCTGATTAGACTGATGTCAGTGGGAAAATCCACGACCCAGACCAAAATAAGCGTGATGAAACAAAGCAGAGAGAAAAAGAGAGTCTGGCACCAAAAGCTGCAAGATATGAATGATAAGGGAAGTATACCAATGCCAGAGTTTATTGTTCTGATTGTATTAATTTTACTACTTTATGTATGAATACTTTCATTGTAGGTATTGTGGTGGGGCAGCTTTTAAAACTTTTCACTCTTTTTTCACATGTAAGTACACGAGATAAATTGCTATTCTATGATTCATCTGATAACTTCTGGCTGTTTAATATAAAGTATGACATCAAATAGCCCCTGAACCAGCAAGTTGGCTCAAAGTTTTTTTCTGAAATACATTGGATATAATATTCACTTTAAAGCTGCACAGCAACCTGAAAGGTCATGCACAAGTCAGCTGTATTAAATTGCTGTGTATACAGCAAAAAAGCCATGGATTTAAATCACCTGTGGAATAAAACTACAGGTGATATTCCAAGAACAAACCAGGAGATACTTGATTTATTTATTGCCATGTGTATCTTGTTACAAAATAGTGATGTGTTGTGTAATGTCGCTAATCCACCATCTTAAGACAAAAAAATGCAATGTAAAGGCAGAAAAATGAAGAAAAAGATTTTTATTTTGTTTCTCATTGTATGATATTCCGTGCTTTGCCTAATTAGTAATCCCATTCATTTCCCAGTTATTGAGCTAGGTTAAAGACTTCCATGCTTTGTCCATCTGAAATTGAACAATCTAATTTCGATTTTCCTTACATGTGAAGGATGTACCGTTGTGGTGTCACCACATCCTCGCATCTTGCCTACTTATTTAATTGAGGGCTGCTGACATGTCCTCACATCTCAATTGCTGTGCTAATCACATTTCTTCTAAACTACTGTACTTCTCTGCAGCACTCTAATCTCTCTGGTCTAACGTTAACATTTGTCAATGACCTGTTATTGTCTGGCAGTTGAATCTCTTCCTAGTACACAGTCTCCATTACTACTCAAAATGCTCCTATTCTTTCTGCCAGTACTCCCAGTCAAGTCTCCTTCAAACTGCTTAAAATCTCTGAGCTTTCTAAATTAATCCTTCGTTATCCTGAACCAAACACAAGCTGATAGCCTTCCATTTTTATCCCATCTGCCGTAAGCCGCCACAGTTTAAAAACATATTGCCATTAACAATTCAGAGCATCCCTGATCTCTAGCACAGAGTCTGGATTACAAATAGTGGCATATGAACCTGGTTACTTTTAATGGCTTTTTTAAAAAAAAAAATCAAACAGTCCTTCTGGAACAAAAAAAAATTATATTATCTCAACAACCAATCCCCACCAAGAAAGTCTGAGAGCATCTGCTTCTCTCATTAACTGCGAACCAACCATGGCTGACTTCTCACATTGAACAACTACTCCCCAAAAAAAGTGTTGCTGTGAGTAGCAGCTTGGGTCCTTGCTGTGCCTGCCTTTTCAGTCTACCTCTGCCCTCTATCTCCTTTTTTTTCTTATCCATTCAGCATATTGGAAGCGCTTTCCATTTTTTCCACAAACCACACCATTTCAAGACTTTGCTTTCAATTTCCAACCTCCTCTTGTATTCATATGGTCCATCTTCAATTCTTTTTCCATTCCTTGGCGTTTGTAGCCACCATTTCATGTGGAAAGCTATTAACCACAATAAGATTTCTCTCATTCTCACCATTGCAGCCTCTCCAACAGATCATCCTCCACCATTTCTATTGACTGCTCTGAGATGCCACCATCAAACATATCCTCTCCCTCTCCTTAGTATTTTGAAGAGTTTTTTTTTTCTCCTGTTGGCAGAACCCTGGTCCTGTTCTCATTCACCCACAACATTCCTTTTTTTTTAAACTAACTTACATTTCCACATATGGTTTGGAGGTGGTGAAAAGGCTCTTGTTCTGCTGTCAAAGGTCTCAAATAATCCTTCCAAGCTTAACAACAAATTATTTGTGCATTGCATTTAGTACACTATCACAATTTATGATTCTGTACCAGACCATCAAATTTTGCGCCCCCTCAATCTGTTCCACAATGTATTACCTCAACTGCTAGGCAGTCACACTTCCTGGGTTTCTGCTTCCTTGGACTCTGGACTCTGAAACTGTACTCCAGTAATGATTTCACGAGCGTATGTACATTTCTGCACCTGTAAATTGGATCACTGAGCTGAACTGATTTTTAACCTGAGCTCGATATTGTATTGAGGGGCAGCTCCTTTATTCCCCTTGATTCTATTACAGCTAAATTTCTCATCACTATTTCTCTCTTCTTCTCCCCACCCCCACCCCCACCCCCAATGTTACCTGATTAAATGGTTCTCACTTCATATGTTGATCCTTTTTTTCCTTTCTAATCATCAGCCATCATCAGTTCTCCCTCAAAATATCAGCCTTTGACTATTTCAAGTTAGAAAATTTCAAGCTAGGAGAAATATCTTCTCCTCCTGTCCCCTTATCATTGGTGTTCCCGAAGGGTCATAAGTAATCTTTGATTTCCCTCCTATTTCTGATCTTTTTGCAGGCCTCCCTGGTGATGGCATCAAAAAGCCTCATTAGTTTACGATATGTAAACTGAAGCATTCAACTCCATCTAACCTGGTTCCTCCAGTGTAGTGAAATCATTGGACCATTTATCCAACCTCTATATTGGATGAGCAGCAGTTTTCTTCACTTTAAATGTTGGAGTGATTGGAGCCATAGTTTGGCGCAGGGACTGAAAACACTGTTTCCTAGCTGTCACTTCTAATACTTTTCCTCACTATCAGTCTGTTCACATGGTCAGATTTGATTGAGGTGAACTTCTGACCTAATTCACACTATCTTTAAAATTGCTGAGTTACATCCATAACATCATTTGGCTTCCTTGTCTCAGGCAATCTAGTGAAACCATATCAATTACTTCATTTCTTCTAGCTTTGACTATTCCAGTGCACTTCCACCTGCCCTTAACCTTTTTTTTTCTATCTTCTGTAAACTTGGCCATTCAAAACTCTACCTGCTTTTTAACTTGGAGCAATCCTGTTTCTCTATTGCTGTGGAGTTTTGATCTCGTGTTCTGGTCAAGCAATGTCTTAATTTTTTTTCAAATCCTTCCATGACATTACTTATGTTCCAAACATATAACCTTCAAATATGTGCCAAGCTAATTCTGGCCTTTTGAGTACTGCCAATAATAGTTGTTCCACCATTTGGTAGCTGTACCTTCAGTTGGCTACACACCAAGTTCTGAATTCTTCCTTTACCTCTTGCTGCCTTCTCTTGCTTTCTTCTTTGACTGCACCTGAACTGTTCAGTTAGTTTTATCTGTTGACCTTTCGATTTGAATTCTTGTTTGAAGATCTTTTTCTCTTGCTTACTGACTCTGGGCCCATGAATCCTCCCTCCACATGGACTCCATACAGTTCAGTTGCCACATTAACAAAACATGTGGAGGCTTCGGAAAAGATACAGAAATGGTTTACCAGAATATTGCAAGGCTTAGATGGTATTAGCTATAAGGAGCGATTGGACAAACTTGGTTTGTTTTCACTTGAACACTGAAGAATGAGGGGCAACTTTAGTTTACAAAATTATGCGATGCATGGATAATTGCTTTTTTTCCAGGATAAAGATGCCAATTACTAGAGTTTGTAGGTTAAAGGGGATAAATTTAAAGGAGATGTGAGAAGCAATATTTTTTAGGGTGGCAAGTGCCTGGAATGTGCTGCCGGAGGACATTATGGAAGTAGATCCAATAGTAATGTTTAAGAGACATTTTGGCAGATTTGAGTAGGCAGGCAATAAAGGGAATCCGACTGTATAAGTGGTAAAAGGTTTTTAGTTAGAAAGTTATCCATCATTGATGCAGTCTTGATGGGCTGAGGGGCCTGTTGCTGTGCTGTGTTTTTTTTATTCTTTATTCTCCCTGGTTCTACTGCATTCTGTGCCACGAATGGGTCCACAGTGCATTGTGATAAGTTATTCGAGTACTTATTTTGTAATTTTTAAAAAGTCCACTCGTGGGGTGAAGGAGTTGGCTGGGCAGCATTTATTAGCCATCACTAATTGACCAAAGGGCATTTCAGAATCAACCGCATTGCTGTAGGCATGGAGTCACATGTAGATTAAACCAGGTAGGAATGGCAAGTTTCCTTCCCTAAAGGACATTTTTCTGACAATCGACAATGGATTCATGGTCATTATTAGATATTTAATTCCAAATTTTTTAAAACTTAATGCCAATTCAACCATCTGCCATGGTGGGTTTCAAACTCAGAACTTTATCTGGGTTTCTGGATCACCAGTGATAATACCATGAGGCCGTCACCTCCCCAGTATATTGTTGGAAATTTTTTGGGTGTGGTGTGAGATCTTCCTCCATTGCCTCTATTCTATCAAATGGAGAAAAAAGTAGAATCTGAAATTGTTCCACCCTGAAGCCTGTAAAGTGCTAAGTGGATAATGAGCTCTTCCTGTCACTTTCTTTCGGTTGTGTAAACTTTTATACAGAATACAGAATAGTCATAGTCATAGAGATGTACAGCATGGAAACAGACCCTTCGGTCCAACCTGTCCATGCCGACCAGACATCCCAACCCAATCTAGTCCCACCTGCCAGCACCCGGCCCATATCCCTCCAAACCTTCCTATTCATATACCCATCCAAATGCCTCTTAACTGTTGCAATTGTACCAGCCTCCACCACATCCTCTGGCAGCTCATTCCATACACGTACCACCCTCTGTGAAATAGTTGCCCCTTAGGTCTCTTTTATATCTTTCCCCTCTCACCCTAAACCTATGCCCTCTAGTTCTGGACTCCCCGACCCCAGGGAAAAGACTTTGTCTATTTATCCTATCCATGCCCCTCATTTTGTAAACCTCTAGGAGGTCACCCCTCAGCCTCCGAAGCTCCAGGGAAAACAGCCCCAGCCTGTTCAGCCTCTCCCTGTAGCTCAGATCCTCCAACCCTGGCAACATCCTTGTAAATCTTTTCTGAACCCTTTCAAGTTTCACAACATCTTTCCAATAGGAAGGAGACCAGAATTGCAAGCAATATTCCAACAGTGGCCTAACCAATGTTGAATGATTTTGCGTTGTTAAGTGTTAACTACGCTAATCTTTCCATTGATGCTTTCAGCTGTTTTCAGCATCTTCAGTTCTTTGGTTTCTGCAAGTTGGCTACTTCTATTGCCTGTTGACAATATTATTTAGATATGTGGAAGAATTAAGGATAATGTTTCAGGATAAATGCTAGAGAATAGGCATTAAAGATGAGTTGAATGCCACCTTGTGTCTACAGTTTTTATGGATTATTTCAAGGAAAATAATGGTAACTAAGACCATTTTCAAATGACCTTATTTTTTACTACATTTAGGTAACATGTCAGCTCCTGATGACATATTCCTGTTGAGGGAATAGGGGCTACTGCCCTTGTGGGAAAACCTCCCACTGATCCAGCCATGGAGTCTGAGACCACAGCAACTACCATTTTGGCTTCAGTCAAAGAACAGGTACAGAAGTTATAATTTTGCTTAATTATAGATGTTATAGGCTGACTTGTTGTCCTTGTATATTATTCTGGATAATTCTGTTTAATAGACAACTCAAATGAACTGTATTTTTTAAAATCTTAGCTTAGTTGGAAATGATTTAAAACTACAGATATAGCCACATGAATATGTTACTACGCAGTATCTCATTATGTCCAGATTGTATTAGGTAAAAGGACTGAACAGCAAGATGCATCCTGTTTAAATTTATTTTTGTTCTTATTCCTAGCTCTTTTCACTTGTGAAGTTTACTAGAGAATAGCAGTGAAGCCAGTTGTATTTTTAGAATGAATTTACTGAATGAATGTGTTCAGGAGCATAGATGTTATAAATGGAATTACTATAAAAGCTGTTGCCTTTTAAAAATATTCATGAATTAATGTTAGTGTCAGAAAATACAAGGCTTGATGGGGCTCCAAAGGAACAGTTGTGAAATTGGCAGACTTTTAAATTATTAGGTGAGATTCATTGATGTGAAGCATTCATATTCTATGCAATGAAATGTGTCTCTGACTCGTCAAATACCTGACCATACGAGCTGAGAAGTGCAGCATGTAAGTTGCGCCGGAAGCAGAATTGTACCTATATCTTTTTAAACTGTTGTTTACTTTAGATGTTGATCTTAATGGCATCTTCTAATCAGTATTTGTGCTTTTCATTTTTAGTTACACTCAGAAAATGTAATTTAATGTAAGAAATGTTTCTGCATTACTTTTCCTTCCTTGCACATTTTATTTGAAATGATTTTATGCTGTATTATTTTTCTGTGGCTGTCAGCAGTTTTGGAAAGTAATTCCCTTGAGCTTGTCTACTGAGCAACAGCTGGCTTAATTTATTAGAAACTAGTCAATTTCCTACTCTATCAATAACTAATGGAGAGCTACCAGCGGGTGGAAAATTTATCCTCCTGCCTTTATCCATCTGAAGACTGAGACAGTTGTAGCAGCCAGGCAACTGTTTCAGTGACCTAACTTGCCATGAACAGTAGTGTTAGGTCAGATCTGAATTTGCCAGCAATTTGTATTTTTTTGTTTTGATTTGGAGGTGTCAGTGTTGGACTGAGGTGTACAATGTAAAAAAATCATACAACACCAGGTTATAGTCCAACAGGCTTATTTGGAACCACTAGCTTTTGGAGCATCTGCAGACTTTTTTTTTGTATTTTACAGTTGGTCAAGGAAGCTGTCTTTAAGGAATATCTTGGAGGAGGAAAGAGGCTGGAGAATAGATATTCCAAAGCTTGGGGGTCAGTTATATTAAGGTGCAACTATGAGATCTAGGAGTAGAAGTAGGCAGTTTATCTGAACAAGTCTGCTCTGCCAATTAATGAGGTCATGATCTGATATCCTCATTCCACTTCCCTGCCTTTTTCCCCATGATCCTTTTTAATGAAAATTTTCATCTTGGCCTTGAATGTATTTGATGACCCAGTCTCAACACATTTCTGTGGTAAGAAATTTTGCAGATCCTTCTGCCTTTGGGTAGCGTGGAGGCTCAGTGGATAGTACTGCTTCCTCACAGCGTCAGGGATCTGGGAGGTATGCTCTTTAGAAAGTTGGCGCAGACTTGGTGGGCTGACTGGCATTTTTTTCCCCATACTTTAGATTCTAATTCAGGAAAAAAGGGAGGCAGTGGCCTAGTGAATCTTCTTGGACTGTTAATCCAGAGACCCAAATGGTCTGTGGACCCAAGTTTGAATCCAGCCATGGCAGATTATGGAATTTGAATTGAATGCAAAACTGGAGTTGTCTCATGATGACCATGAATCCATTGTCAATAATTGTAAACCCCATCTGGTTCACTAATGTCCTTTCAGAGAAGGAAGATGCCATCTCTACCTGGTGTGGCTTACATATGACTCCAAGCAAAGCAACGTGATTGACACTTGACTGCCCTCTTCCCGTAAACAAATTTTTAAAAATTCCTCCTTTTGTTGCTCATGCTCACTCTCCATACCCAGAATCAAGCAAATAAACTTACACTGGCATTGGAGGATGTACAGTGAATCTTTCCTTGAACAAGGGGGTTAAAATTGTTTACTGTTTTTGTTTTGATCTGGCGAGAGTACCTTGTATAGTATTGGCAAAGCCCCCTCTCCATTTATACTTGATTCTTTTGAGTAAAAGCCAACTGACCATTTGCTTTCCCCCATTACCAGAAGAACTTTGGATGCTACTTTTTGCGATTCAAGCATAAGGACTCACTAATTTCTTTCTGCAGTTATTCCCCAATGTTTACTCTTCTTTCTACTGTGTACACAGTATATTCCATCTGTAAAGTCTCTGCCCCACCCCCTAACCTGTCTATATCCTTCCAATAGACTCATTGTCACCCACACCACTTGTCATTTTTATATGTAGTAAATAATCGTGACCCCCAGCACTGATCTGTTACTGTACTAGTTTCTGAAGGCAACTAGGAGTGTTGTGGGCAATGAATTCATTGTGGTCTGCCTGGATTTTAGCCAGGCTTTTGATAAAGTCCCTCAGGGCAGATTCAAGAAAAGTGGCATTAGGTACGGTTCTGTATTGGGGCCTTTACTGTTCATGATGTACATGATTTGATTTGAGCTTAAGTATATTAGGTATGACTTAAGAGGCTATTTGTAAACTGCAGGATGACATCAGTGGACTGGTCGGCGAGACAATGCAGTGGCAGGATGGTCTGTTGTCTTCGTTGTGTCAGGGTCATGGATGTCCTTGAGCGGGTACAGTGCATCCTGAAGTGGGAGGGTACACAGTCATTGCCTACTTACATCATTTGTGCCAATATAGACAGTGTGACAAGGTCCTGCAATGACACTTCAGGGAATAAAGTAGTACCTCTGGTGTAATAAGTGGCTGAAGAGCTGGCAAGGAGGTTTGATAGTGACACTCTGGGCTTAAGTTAGTGTGGTGGGGTATTGGGAATTTGAGCAGCAGGTTAGTAAGTATAAAGATGGAAGAGCTCAAGTCTAAGGCAAATATAGCTAAGCAGAAGAGTAGTCAGGGAGAAGTTGTTGAGCTCAGCAGAAATAAGCTTGGACTGTATTTGCTTCAATGCAAAAAGTATAATAGGTAAGATGGGTGAATTTAGAGCCTGGATTAATGCACATAATTAAGATGTTGCTATCATGGAGATGAGGTTGAAAGAGGCAGGATTGGTAGCTTAACATTCTGTAATATTGATGCTTTAGATGATATGGAGAAGGAAGCAAAAATGGGTGAGTTACATTACTGGGTAAGGAACATATCACAGCTATTTTGAGAGAAAATATCCTTGAGGGATCTTGCAGTTAAGCATTATGGATAGAGCTCAGGAATAGGAAGGGTGTAGTCACAACGCTGGGACTGTACTAGAGACCTCCCAGCTACTAGCAGGAAATAGAGGATGAGATATGTAGTCAGTTTCTGGAAAGATGTGAAAATAGGGCTTTGCAGTAGGTGATTTTAACTCTGTTGCATGCACGCACGTGTACTTTGGTGCTTTGGATGGGAGCAGTTTGTTAGGGGAGTCCAGGAGGGTGTTTTGAAACAGGAATTGTATATTCTAATGAGGAAGGGGGTCATAGTGGACCTGGAAATGGAAATGAACCTGTCTAGGTGATCAAATATTCAATGGGAGAGCATTTTGGGAATAGTGACCAAAGTTCTGTAACTTTTTGGATACTTTCAGAGAAGGACAATAATGGACCTTGATTGAAGGTGTTAAATTGGAGGAAGGTCAACCATAACCAAATTAAGCAAGAATTGGAGAATGTGGATTGGGCATATCTGTTTAGAGGGTTAATCCACATCTGACATGGGAGTATTTTAAGGAGCAGGTGATCAGTGTGCAGGACAGGCAAAATCCTGTGAAAATGAAGACCGAAATGGCAGCATTTAGGAACCATGGATGATGGGAACTTATCAGCTTAGTCAAAAAAAGAAGTTTACATAAGGTCGCGGTAACTAAAAACAGATGAAGTCCTTGAGAAATATCGAAGTAAAAAGAGGTTCAAATGGGGAGTTAGGAGAGCTAAAAGGGGATGTGAAATGTCCTTGGCCATCAGGTTAGGAGAATCCCAAGGCATTTTATACATGTACCAGGAAAGAGTAGGCCCACTGAAGGATAAAAGAGGGAGGTTGTGTGAAATCAGTGAGATCTTTGCACCCTTCAAATTGGTATTCTTTAAAGAGAAGGATGTTGAGGCTAGTGAAAGGTATGTAAATACTCTTGGACAGGTGAACACAATAGAGGAGGAAATTTTGGGTGTCTTGAAATATGTAGAAGGTAGGCAAGCTCCCAGAGCTAGAGGATCTATCCTAGGATATGGTGGGAGCAAAGGGAGGAAATGGCTGAGGCCTTAGCAGATACCTGTACATCCTCTTTTGCTTCAGGCAAAGATCCAGTGGACTGGAGAATGGTCAGTGTTGTTCCTTTAAGAAGGGAAACATATAATTCAGATAATTGCAGGCTGGTGAGCCTAATGTCAGTGGTGGGAGAGCTGTTGGAGAAGATACTGAAACCGGGTTTATTTGTATTTTGGAATTTAATGAACTTGTTAGTGATAGGCGGCATGGGTTTGTGCTCAGAAGGTCATGTCTCCAATTTGGGTTAGAGTTTTATTGAGATGACAATGATTTGAGGAAAGGGCAGTGGATGTTCTCTACATGAACTTTAAGGCATTTGAAAAGGTACTTAATGGCAGGCTTGTACAGAAGATACTCATGGGATTTGGGGTTAGCTGGCCAGGTGGATACAAAACTGGCTTGAAGATGGAGTAGTGGTGGAAGGGTACTTTTTTGGAGATTGGTAACTCATGGTGTACTGCCGGGAGCAGTGCTGAGACCTTTGTAATATATATAAATAATCTGGAAGAAAATGTAGGTGGCCTGATTAGTAAGTTTGTGGATGATGCCAAAATTGGTAAAGTTGCAAATAGTGAGGATTATGAAAGGAGACAGTGGGATATAGGTTGCAGATTTTGGCAGAGAAATGACAGGCAAAAAAGGTGACAAGTTGTATGACAGCTATGTAAAACTTAAGGAATGTGGTGTGCAATTCTGGTTGCCACAGCCCCAGAGAGGACATGAATGCTTTGGAGAGGGTGCAGAGAAGGTTTACCAAAATATTGCCTGGCTTGGAGGGTTTTGGTTCTGAGCAGAGGCTGGACAAACTGTTTTCATTGGAAAGACTGAGGCTGAAGGATGACTTGATAGAGGTCTACAAAATTGAGAGGCTTAAATAGGGTGGATAGTCAAATTCTTTTTCCCAGGGTGGAGCGATCAATTACAAGAGGGCACAGGCTTCAGGTTGAGGGTGTTTGAAGAGTTTTTAGGGGTGAAGTGTAGGGGGAAAAACATTTTACACCGGGAAGTGGCTGCCTGGAATGCCAGTGGTAGAAGCAGACCAGTGTTTTTAAGGCATATCTTGATGGACACCAATCTGAGATGAACAGAGGGATACATACACTAAGGGACACTAAGTAGTGGGTGTAAATCGGGATCATGAATTGGTGCAGGCTTGGAGGGCTGAAGGGCCTGTTCCTGTGCTATGTTGTATTATAAATTATATTACCTCACTTTTCCAGGATGAATTTATTTGTGGTGGGCCAACAAGGCAAGATATTGCATTTAACAATTGTAGGAGCCTGGAATCGTAGAATCATACAGCACAGAAGAGGCCCTTCAGTCTAGATAGTCTGTACTGCCAAAAAATCGCTACCTACATTTTAGTTCGCTTTCCTACAGTGGGCCACTAAGCTTTGAATGTTGTAGTACTTCAAGTATTCATCCAAATACATTTTTAAGATTGAGGTTACCTGCCACAACTACCTTTCCAGTCAGTGCATTACAGCTCCCCACCACCTTCTGGGTGTAAAAACACTTCATCAAATCCCCTCAACCTCCTACCTTTTTACTTTTTAAAGTAATGAGCCCTTGTGTGTTGATTAAGGGGAACAAATGCTTTTGACAGAAGTACTGAAGATCTGAAGGATCGTGGTGTGCACATCTGCAGATCCTTTAACATAGCAGGACAAGAGATAAGGTGATGAGAGAGGCTCAGCGGAGGCATAGAATACAAAAGCGATTAGGTTATGCTAGAACTCATAATCTAGTTACGGCACAACTGGAGTACTGTACAGGTTTGGTCACCATGTGATAGTAACTATGTGATTGCGCTGAAGCTTGCAGAGGAAATTTACTAGTTAGCCCAGACCTCCAACCCAGTGGAGGAAGGATTGGGGAGGCTGGGGTTATTGTGAAGATTGAGAGCAGACCTCAAGAGTATAAGATTGAGGAATAGGATAGATAAGGAACATTTTTCCATTAATTAGAGGGATCAGCAACTGGAGAGTATAGATTTAAAGTAAGAGGAAAGTTGGGGTGATTTTCTTTTCTCATTTGGAAACTGAAGGGAGAATGTAAATTGGTGCATGAAGAGATAGTTGAGTCAGAATTTCCTGTAACACTGAGCCGTATGTAGGCATTCACCTACATTGCCATAGCCTCAGGGCTATAGTCCAAAAGATGGAAAATTGAATTAATATCTCATCAGTGAGCCTCCAGATGACGTTACCTAGTATGGTGACGAAATGTCTGAAAACGAACCTTCCAGCTCAATGAGCAAACCTGCATCTGAGCTGTACATCTTCTCAAAACTCACTGAATTAGTATAATCAGATCTTTAACTAGCACAGACAGAATGGGCCAATGGCTTCCATCTGATCTGTAAAATGTTTGCAAGTTAAGACCTAGAATAGTTTTCATGACCTCCAGTTTGGAAGATAAATGAGATATGAAGAAGTGAATTGGAATGATCAAATCTAGAGGTAACACAGGTTTCAGAAGATAAGCTGAGCCTGGTGAAGTTGTGATGTTTGTCTTTAGTGATGGCATGAATGAGTTTGGCAGTTTATTTCAGAATTGCATATGACTCCACAGTTGCAAACTTTATCGCAGACTATTACCAGGAGAAGGATAGAATATGTCACTAGGGAATAGTTTGGAACAGTGATGGAAAACAGTGGTCTGTCTGTCATCAGGAGGAAATTTCTTCTCATTCAGGATGGTTTTCTGATTTAGCAGTAGGGAGTAATGGTGGTAATGTGGCGTTGTATATTTCTCGTGTATGTAGGAAACTTAGCACTTCATTTGGAATGTGTCACTGAAAGGCAGCACATAGATGGGGCAGAATATTCCCATCCAGCTGAGTGTTGACCAGAAACTGACCATACAATGGTTTCGAATAAACAGGAAACTTTCAGAAATACGTGATCTCAGATAGGGATGCAAGGTAGTTGATGGGTGTCATTACTGTGTGATTGGAAAAAATAAGATCAGAAATATTTGATCTCACTGATTTTTGTTTTGCCCATGTCATGAGCACCAGCTATGTCCATTAAGTGTTCACCAAACCATAATTTAATATAGCTTGTGTAGCCTCCATTTTATTTATAATGATGCAGTTGGAGTAGACTAGTGGTCAAGCTTTCATTTAAATAAGTTACAGGTCAGTTTGTTGCAAGTTATTACGGAGAGAACTTCAGAGCCAACAAGGTGAAATTGCAGAACCAAGACTCCAATTACTGATAAAACCAGGATGTTTGTGCTAAAGACACATTGGGACTTTCTTGTCCAGTTTGGACCCATTACTTGAATACTTGTTAATGTGAAAAGATTAATGCAAGAAGTCAAATCCAGCAGCTGCAATGAATTCTGTGGTTGAATAGGTAGTGTTTTTCCTCAAAGTTTCCTCAGAACAGCAAATTTGGGAAGGAAAGAGTCCCATATTCACCAGTTCTGTGATTTTGATTTCTTCTGCCTGATTTCCAATGGAGCAGTATTTTGTATGCCTTTGTCCCCTTGGTCTAATATTTCTTGAGGGTGATTGCTCAAAGTTGCAGCCTTTTCTGTTCTGCTCATTAAGATGGCTATACAAACAGTTGCATGAGTATCAATTTATAAGAGTATTTGTTCCTGACTGCGTCATCTTTCCAGCTGTGAAGGATGATTAGTTCTGATTTTGGGACTAGACTTCATTGTATTTTTAGTTGAGGCAATTAGATTTTCAAGTACCATTGTTATCACTTTGGTTCCCTGTTGAGGCACAAAACACTGTTTTGCAACTTAAAGGGCATCTTTCGTTGCCCAGGGACAAATACATTCTAAAAGACTTCCTTTTGTAACTTGGAGGTATTGTAGTTCAGTAGTATTTGAAATAGTCCACTGTAACAGACGTGGCCAGTATGACTCCATCTTGAAAAGACTTTTTGTAACTTGATTCCCAATGTACGGATTTTTAAAATTGTAATCAATGAGGTGGTCTGTGTGGAACCACAGAAGATTGGTGAGATCCTAAATTAATATTTTGCATCAATATTTATTGTGGAGAAAGATATGGAAGTTGGGGAACTCAAAATAAATTGTCTTAAAGAGCCCACATTACAAAAAGGGGCTGCTGGAGGTCTGAATGCATAAAGGTAAATAAATCCCAGGTCAAGTGTGGGCATTGTGTGAATTTGGGAAGAAATTTCAGAGCTCTTCGTTCTGAATTAATGATAACATAGCCACAGGTGAGGTGCTGGAAGACTGGAAGGTGGCTAACATTATCCCATTATTTAAATGCTGCAAGGAAAAGCCAGGAAACTACAGACCAGTGAAGATGACATCAGTGGTGGGTAAATTGTTGGAAGGAATTCTGAGTGATGGGATCTACATGCATTTTGAAAGGCAAGGACTAATGGGGGTGGTCAGCATGGTTTTGTACATGGGGAAATTGTGTTTTGCTAACACGATTGAGTTTTTTTTGAAGAAGAGACTAAAAAGACAGACCATGTCTATTGCTGTGCCTTCATCTACATGGACTTTAGCAATGCCTTTGACAAGGTTCTGCATGGTAAACTTGTTAGTAGGGGTAGATCACATGGGATCCATGGAGAGAACCAATTGGATACAAAATTGGCTTGACAGTACTCAGTGTGGTAGAAGGTGGTTGTGCAGAGCGAAACCAGTGGTGTGCCTCAAGGATTGTGCTGGTCTCATTATTCATATCCAAATCGTTTATCAGAGGCATGATTTGTAAGTTTGCGGATGGAACCAAAATTGGCAGTGTAGTGGACAGTGAAGAAGTTTGTGCAAACAGGATCTCGATTGACTGGGCCAAGAAATGGCTGTTGTATTTATCTGCATTGAATTCAAAGGTCTTGCATTTTGGCAAGACCAAACCAAGGCAGAATGTAACTGTTAATGATTAGATTAGATTAGATTAGATTAGATTAGATTACTTAGTGTGGAAACAGGCCCTTCGGCCCAACAAGTCCACACCAACCCGCCGGAGTGCAACCCACTCATACCCCTACATTTACCTCTTAACCTAACACTACGGGCAATTTTAGCATGGCCAAATCACCTGACCAGCACATCTTTGGACTGTGGGAGGAAACCAGAGCACCTGGATGAAACCCACGCAGATACGGGGAGAATGTGCAAACTCCTCGCAGTCAGTCGCCTGAGGCGGGAACTGAACCCGGGTCTCTGGCGCTGTGAGGCAGCAGTGCTAACCACTGCCACAGTGCTGCCCATGGTAGGGCCATTTTTGTCAAATGGCGACCTAGGGGGCGCATGATGTACTGTGTACAATTCTGGTCATCTTGTAACGGTGTACCGAAACTGAAAGGTTGAAGTTACAAGGCAAGGTTGGATAGGCTGGGACTTTTCCCCTGGTGTGTAGGAGGCTGAGGGGTGACTTTCAAGAGATTAATAAACTCTTGAGGGGCATAGATAAGGTGAATAGCAAAGGTCATTTCCTCAATGAGTCCAAATTAGAGGACTTAGGTTTAAGGTGACAGCAGAAGGATTTCAAGGGATTCTAAGGAGCAACTTTTTCTTAGTGGTTGGTGGGTGTATGGAATCAGCTGCCAGAGGCAATGGTAGAGGCAAGTACACTTAGAACATTTAAAAGACATTTGGACAGATACATGGATAGGAACGGTTTAGAAGGATATGGGCCAAGTAGAGACAAATGGGACTAGTTTAGTTTTGGAAACTTGGTTGGTAGGGACAAATTAGGCTGAAGGATCGATTTCCATTGTGTATGACTCTAATGCCCTTTTTAAAGCATGTTCTGAAAATTTATCTGATGGCACATTGGTAATGGTGTTTTGAGGAAATTATGGCTAGTTTAAGACAGGATGTCAAGTAATGAAGATGGTCAGTGATGGTCAGTGATGGAGTTTAGTGTATTTGTGGAAGCTGAACCCCATCTATGAATCATGTCACCAAAAAACAATGTGGATGAAGAGGTAAAGATTAAGGATGGGAATGGTGAAAAACACATGCTGGAGATTCTGTAGCTAAAATTAGATTAGAGGAAGCAAAGTGAGGGTTGTTGCACATAACTGGAGATGAGAGATGTTGGGAGAATGGAGTGGTTAGGAGTGTAACAGTTGTCCTCTGCTCAGTTAGTAAGAATATAATTTGATTTTTTTGCAATGTTTTTGTACTGTAGGAAAAATTGAGAGTAAGAGATGGACACATGTCTGAGAAATGGTTATGCATGGAGTTTGAGCTTTCAAGGCAAATGGAAATTGATGGTATCTTGCATGGTCACAAGGGTGATGCCAGTATCTGAGAAAAGAACCATTTATACTATTTGGGTCATGAAGAAAGTTTGGTGCTTACCAGTTTAGTAGAAACACCGTTCAGAGTAGCATTTTGGCTTGGTGGACGGGATGTGCTTGAGCAGAGCTGTGGCCTTGACGTAGACTTGTATGTTTGGAGGGGAATTGATTGGTGACTTAGTAGGGAGGCTTGTTTTGATAACCAAGTTATTAGAAGCAGTTGAATATGTATGGTCTCTATCTGTAATGAGAACATTGCCTCTCACATTGAATAGTTAAAATTGGAGAGACAAAAGTATAAAGGCAGGATTTTAATGGAGCTGAGAAGCCAAGGATCGTTCTTGGTCTCCAGAAAGTTAATTTCTTTTGAAAGAAGAATGTAGCAGCAAATGGCTAACCTAATTACACTTGGTTTGCCAATTGGACTTAGTGGTGGTGATAAACCATACCAGGGAACAGCCATGATTTGGAGATGCCGGTGTTGGACTGGGGTGTGCATTGTTCAAAATCTTACAACACCAGGCTATAGTCCAACAGGTTTAATTGGAAGCACACTAGCTCCGAAAGCTAGTGTTTCCAATTAAACCTGTTGGACTATAACCTGCTGTTGTGTGATTTATTTTTTAAAAACAGGGAACAGCCAGGAAGAGTTGAGGCTATTATGGTTCTGCTGTGTACAAGACGACACTATTTGGAACCAATCTTTTTTGAATAAGTCCATAGCAAGAAAATGGGAAACAATGGATATTAGCATAAAGAACAAAGTAGAGGACCTAAGAGGATAGGGCGTTGAGGGCCAGTAATTGTCATCACTGGCCAAAGCAATTACCAGGTAAAACTTCTGAGAGTAAACTATCAATGATCCGAACTGGGAATTAGTACAAATATTGGCACAGTAGTTGTGATGCGGAATTTAAATGTTTTGTGTACTCTTTTTTTCTTTTGTGTGAATTCATCGCAATGTGAATTTGTTACAAGTGTTGGTTTTCCATCTCCCAAAGTTGCTTTCACAATATAATCAGCATAAATTATTTTTTTCTTGAAGCCAGGATTTGTCTTCTATACACAGAATATCTGGTCATGTTTGAAAGTGAATAGTTAATCAGGCAGTGGCAAGATTTCTGAAATTATTCAGGATAACAACAAAATACTTTGTGGTATCCTATGTTTTGAAATCTGTAGAAAACCATACTGTTGGGCATTATATGCTATCAAAGACTTATTAAAAATAAGACCAGTAATGAGAGAGTACACATTCATTTATAGAACATACTCTGCATTAATTGGCAAATTATTTGGGGGATATGAGGGAAAATTGCTCAGGTACTGGGATAAATTTTGAATTTAGGACATGGGAGGAAGTTCCCCCTGCATTAGCTAGTTATGCTACACCTGTTGAGTGGTAATCTGCAGTTCAGTCTCTGACTAATGTCATTTCCCAGCAGTATTTCAGGATATGAATATGTTCGCTAACAATCTGAGATTGGTAGTAAATCTTTGTAGAATAGGGAGCTTTATGCTATATGCCCGATTTCAGAGTTTCATTCCAGCCTATTACATGTGAATGGTTTGAGAAACCCACTAGGACTCTGTTCGCTGCCTTCATCATATTTATCTATGTTCTTGAAATGTTCTATGTTCTTCAGCTACAAGAATAGAATGCATAAACTTAACACTATATATTGAAGCTGTATTCCATACAGTATCAAGCCCAGTTGATATCACACTGCAGGATTAATTTTGTATCGAAATTCAAAATGTGCTGGAACTTCAGCATGACTGAAAAGGTGAAACTGTTTTTCAGCAATTTTAACCATGTTTAAGATACCGTGAATAAGCCCTTTTGTGCATGCATAATCATAATTGTATAATTACACTGCTTTGTAACTAAAAATTCTATAACATCCCATTGAAAATGCTAATTTTAACAGCTGTTAATGTTTGAATTTAATCTAATTAATTATGCCATTACTTAGAATTACTTAGAATATTTATTAAAGATTAATATTTCACAAGTTCTAATTTCTAGTTTTTTAGAGGATAATTGTGTTTCTGTTTCATAATTACCTGCATAGCTGCACTAAGCAAAACTGTGCAGGAAGGACATAAACTTCTCTGGAAAGTGTGCTCTCCTTAAGGCCAGTTGGACCAGCCTAACTAGTTCCTTCCTTCTGCCAATGATAAATCATTTACATCAGTGTTTATTATTATGGTATGGAGCGTCCCTATCTCTATTTGCAACATAAACTACTCAATGACCATCAAAATTGCCCAGTGGTTCCTAAGCAGACTTTTGTTTTAGAAAAAAAATGAATACCAAACTTTGAGTAACCAATGCCAGTTAGCAAGTTGATAGCTTCAATAAAATAATTAAGTTCATTAATTATTTGCTTTCACCGAGCAAAGTTAAATAACAGGATAATCTGAATGTCTGTCTGTGATTTAAACCCAAATTCTTTGATTCTAGCCCCTCACACTGTCAAAGACGTACAGGCAAGCAGACATAATTAAGGGATAAATGAGAGGAAAGCTGAGGGAGATAGAACTGACCAGTTCACTTAAGTAGTCTCCATGATCTGTAATATCACAGGCACATGGGATTGTATTTTGCTTGGATTCTGAAGATACTGGTCAATGCAAACAGCTTCCAGTAAGTTATGAAGTACATTCACTTGATCGTTATAACTGATCTTCTATTCACTAAACTTTGAGTAAGTTGATCATGGAGGGGAATGGGGGGAGGGGGCAGTTAGATAGCCAGGGAGCAATTAAACCTCATCCTGTAACTTTCACAGCCACAGTCTCTCTGACAAAAGTGCAGTTCAAAACCAATAGATTTTGGTTTCTCTTTCACTTTTATTCATCAGTCACTTGGCACCGACCTCCCTACCAGGCTTCTATTAACATTCAAACAACTGTCATCTGTTTGAGCCTAATACCTTGCCAGAATCAAAAAGTCTACTTTTGAACAAGAATCAGGCTGCATTTACTTCTGGCCCCAAACATACGACAGTACTTTCTCTTTTTACTTTCTCGCCATTCAAAGATCACATTCAGCTTGCTTAGTTCACAGTTCCTATGGAAATGATAAAATTATTGAGGGTCTCTATTATGGAAAGGGGAAAAATGTTTCTTTCTGGATATTGCACCTTTGTTTGAACAAGTTAATCTTCAATTTTACAGTCCATTTTATATGCCATCTTAGTTGATTTTCTTTTGAATTCTTGATTTATTCAGTAGGGGCACACTTTTTTTACTTTGTTTGAAACTTATCAGCTGATTCCTGCTACTTAAAAGTCACTTAACATTTATGTAAAATTAGCTACAGTTTGAGTTGACAGTGAAATTTTGTAAATGTGATTCAAGTATTACTTGATACAAAACTTTAAGCCTAGCAGTAAATTTGCTATCCAGGAGGCCTGGGTTCAAATTCCATGTGCTCTACAGATGTGCAATATGCGTTCTGAACCAGTTGGTTAAAAATATCCAGATAAAAACTGTCAATATGATGTAACTACATTTCTTGTCACAGCTGGAGACTGGCTGTAGAAAGGTAGAGCAATTTGCATGCCAGTTTTGTGTAAATATATGTTGACTGAACCCTCGATGAATGTTTAAAATTCAATTCAATGAAATCCAAACAGATATAAAATATCAATATTTGGTATGTTCAGATGCTGATAGTTTTTAAAAATCTAGTTATTTCTAAAATTTGAATATTAATTTCCTTGAGTGGTTTAAAGTATTTTTTATGTATGAAACAACTAGACTTTGTGCATAGAAACATGATGGTATGTGGTATTACTAAATTGCTAGGCAACAGCTTATTTTTATTTGCATGCTATTGGATGTCTTGAAATTATTTCTTTAAAACATCAAAATTATGGGATCCTATTGTAACAGCGTCTTCAGGAGGTACAGCTGAGTTTTCTGTGTATTTGTCTCTTTTCTCCAGCACAGTTTACATGTGACCAACTTCGGAGAAGGGAGCTATTATGATGCAAAGCTATGCTGCTGAATCTGTCCAATCGAGCTGAGCGAAAATTCTCACCAGTATGAAATTTTTAAGAAACAGGCAGTGCTCATCAGTAGTCTAAATATTAGGTGTATTAGCTAATTTGAACATTGAAATAAAATTAAATTGTGATTAAAAATGATAAGACTGCTGAAAAATAATCTTCAGTTGAGACAAAATGGAAGGAGTCTGTACTCAAGCTATCATATGCTGCAGTACCAGTAATTGATGGAACTCTGGGAAGGATTGCTGAAATAACTGCATGCAAGGGAATTAATAAATGCCTGTAGATATTTTGTACATGTCCCTAAACATCTGAGTTCAAGTAAAAGGGTAGAGATTTCCTGCTGAATGATCTTCTGAGATGGAAAGCTTAATCTTGTTGCAGGTTGTGTTTCTTAATGAGTGGGCGGGGCAAGATGAGTGAAAATGTTTGCATTGAACACAGTGACATGTGGCAATTTAAAGTAAATAAAACTTTGGTATGCAACAGATTTGAATATTGTCTGTAACCCAGTACAATTATAATCCTGTTCTTTGCTGCAGGAGCTCCAGTTTGAAAGGCTTACACGAGAGCTTGAGTTGGAACGGCAGATTGTTGCAAATCAGCTAGAAAGATGCAAGCTGGGAACTGAATCACCGAGTGCTGCTAGTATCAGGTAAAGGCCTGCATTTTTATTTATTGCTATTCAATTGCTTCGACATCTTATTCCTGACTGTGTTCTTCCATTTACAAATGGATTTCTTATTTGATTTTCTCTTTCCTTGTTTAATTCATAACATTCTGTGAAAGAACATTGTCACTTGTGCAGAGTATCAGAATCTATGTTGAGATGCTTGAATAGATTTTTCCTTTTTATTCTAACCAATGAAAAATGCTCTTTATCAAATTAAGTGCTATCATTGATAACAACAGTGTTTTGGTGGAGCTTTTCAGTCTGATTTGGTGGGATCTCTAACTACAAAGTGCTGAGGGTTTTAAATTTTCTAATAATTTAATTGAAAAGGGACACATGGATTTGATTTTTTTTTAAATGAATTGATTGAATAATACTTTTCTCCATTAGTTCACAAAGCAATTGTCAACTGGCATGCTACTTGTACAGTCAGCATTGTTCCAAAAACAGTAACTTTACTATGAAGTAGGGATGAAATACACTGTACCAAAAACAAAGTAATAAATGTTTGTATTGAAATGTGTATTGGGGAAAAAAACAAAGGCACTGTATAATGGGGCTGTATAAATTGTTGCAACTCTTGTTTCTTGAAGCGAGTAATGCTTCCAAGATGTGATTTGATTGACAATAGGACTGTTGTGAGAAAAGACAGCAGCGGTTCTTGTAACCATGTCAACTCAGAAGCATGCTAACTTAACCATCACTGGTATCCTGGTACAGAATTGTACACAGTACTCTGTTATTGCTGATAAAGATTGTTTTGATGATTAGGATTGCCTTCACAGAAATTGTTGAATGAATATCTTGTGATAACTTGTATCATCCTTGAATAGCCAAAGTACAAAATAAAGGGTGTTTGCAAGATCAGCAAACTAAGAACAGTCAGTTCTGGGAGATGACAAACTATACACTTTTGTGTATGTTAAATTTAGAAATTTAAAGGAGATATCTGACAATTTCAAATAAAGCAAAAAATGCTCTGATTCGGCTAGCTTCCATCTTCAGAGTTGAGGACAAATGTGAGGAATCTTATGATTTGTTATATACAACATTCATGTGAATAAAACACTTTTTAAAAAGGGTTTTGCCAGCTGTTATGTTCAATCACGTTAGGAACTTTGTCGTGAATAATAGATGTTTTGGTCAGTTTTTAAGCACTATTTTCTAATTGCTGACAAAATACTACTTGCATTTTTAATACAAATTAATTATGACAGTTGAAAGTGTGACAAGCTTAAATTATGCTCTGCGCTTAAAGCTTCACGACGTTTATGGGCAATCCCTGCCATATGAATTGATTAACTTATACCACCCCATGTCAATACAGTCTGAAATTAAAGCTAAACTAGTAGCACGCATATTTAAAAGCCTATAAACAGGGAATGCTTACATGTGCTCAACCATGTAATTGTATCATTTTTAGGCATTTCATTTAAAGATGTTTACTTTTGAAAAGTTCCATTTATCAACAAGTCTGGCATCAACAATTTGCCCAAAGTTTAGATATGCTCAGCTTCCCACCTGTTGCTGCCACTGCTGCAACTGAGCTTGATCGAGGCCCTACCCCTCTAGCTTTTTATCAGGTTCACTCTGCTTCTTTCCTGTTGCTGCCATCGCTGCTGCTCCAATGGAGCATTCAGTATGATCATGAACAATCCTCTATCTCTATACCATATTTCTGTTTTCTCATTGCCTTTAGAATCTAGAAATGTCTCGATCTCTCTTTTTTTTTTGGAATATATTCAGTAATTTAGCCTCTCCAGCCTGCCTTGGTAGAGAAATCCACAGATTCAGTGAAGACTTTTTTCCCTCCTCTGTCATAAACAGCCTACCACAAATTCTGAAATCACCGGGTTCTAGACCTCCCAACCAGGGGAAACCTCTTCCATGTCTTGTCTGTCCAACCCTGTTAGAATTTTGTACATTTCAATCTGGTCCCTTCTGAACTCTAGTGAATGCAGGCACAGTCTAACTGATCCCTCCTGCGACAAATGCTGTCATCCCTGATATCAACTGAGTAAACCTCCACTGCACTCCCTTAACAAAAGCCTTGTAAAAATTCAAATACACCACATGTGCAGGTTCTCTTTATCTGTTCTAGTTGCATCCTCAAAACTGATAGATTTGTTAAACATGGTTTGTCTTTCATAAGTCCATGCTGAACCTGTCCAATCCCATTAATGTTTTCCAAATGTGTTTTGTCTTTTACCATTTTCCCATTTACTGATTTTTTTTTTTTTAATTGGCTGACTGGTCTATAATTCTGTTAAGTTGTAGTGATAAATTTGCCAACCTATGATCTGTAAAGAAGAATGTTGGAAAATGACCAATGCTTCTAAAATTTCCAGTTCTCCAAGATGTAGATTATCAGGAACTGGTTACTTGTCAGCCTTTAACCCGATTAATTTTCCCAGCAGCATTTTCTTACTAATACGGATTTCCTTCATTTCATCCCTCTTTAGATGCATGATTCCCTAATATTTCTCTGAAGTTATTTGTGCCCTCCTTTTTGTGAAGACCGAACCAATGAATGTGTTCAATCCCTCTGACATTTCATTGTTCCCCATTAATTTCCCTGGTTGCTGATTGTAAGGGACCTACATTCTGTTTACTAATGTCTTTCTCTTCACACATTTTATAGAATCTTTTATGATCAGTTTCTATGTTCCCTGCAGTTATAATCTTGTATGCTATTTTTCCCATTTTGATCAAACTTTGCTCTTTCTTTAAATGCTGGATTCTAAAATGTTTCCAGTCATCAAGCATGCTGCTTTCACTGGCAATTTTGTTTCTTCCTTAGGATCAATACTATCCCTAATTTTCTTTTGTATGCTATGATTGTGCCACCTTTGAGACAGTTAGGAAAGAAGAATTGTTATAATTTATGCACACATTATTTATGTATGAACCATTTGCTTATTCACTGTCAACACCTTTAGTAAGGTATCCAAGTCTACCCTTACCAACTTGTGTCTCATACCCTTATTCCCGTTATTTAGATTCAGTGTGTTAGTTTTGAGTTTGCCTCCTTCGCATTCCTTATTTAACGAAGAATTCTGTCATGGTCGCTCTTTCTCTCTTTTCTCCCCCCCCCCCCCCCCCCCCCAAGGGACCCTGCACAGAAAGACTTAATTAATACATTGTCGTCATATGTTCCATGCCTATGGTGGTCTACTATCTGGTTCCTCAACCTTTTTAAAAATCCATCTCTCATTCTCTTCAGAAAATCCTCTTTGCCAATACCATTGATCACTTGGTTCTTTTGATTCCAATGCCTAAAATGTGGATGATCTTGGGCAGCAGTCATTCCAGTAGTGACCTCTATGCAACACCTCTCCACTTTTTATACAACACAGAATAACTACCCTTTTACTCACACTCTTGGCTTCTCTTGAAGCCAGAAAGCAACCTGTTCAACTGCTCTCCTTATTTTGTGTTCTTTGACTTTATTCATTGGTCCACTGCAGAGCATCCTATCCAAAGTCTGTGCAAAATATTTATAAATTCATTGTTTTAAAGTTAAGCAAATAACTATATTTAATAAATTATTGCTAATGATTTACCATCAAATGTTTTGTGATGGCTGCAGAAAGGATTCTCCTTTTTCCAATTCAAGTTGACTATACATACTTCGAAGTTCCTTTTGGTTCATAATTTCTAATATTGCATGTTATGGTGACAATATAGGAAAAGAGATCTATGAAGTATTTTTCCTAATCAAATATTAGAAAATAAGAATTGAAGTCCAAGTATTATATTATTAATATTCTAGATATAAACCTGTGCATTTCAAATACAAACTTATCAATGCAATTATTAGAATTAAAGTGACAGCCTTGGTGTGAACAATTTAATTATGCAAAACTTGAACGTTGATTTGCACATGTTGCAATTGTTGCACTTGGATAAGTTATAGAATGTGCATTAATATCTAAAGAACTTGCTATACAAATCAAGTCTTCTGTAATTCTTGTTATTGTATACAGTGTTTTGCTGTGAGTACTTCAGAATTTTAAGATTCTAATACACTTGTATTCAATATTGATGAAATGTAGTCCCACCTTGGGTGGGGAAAGCAAGGTTCTTCAGTGCGCTTATTAGTTTTTAATCCAAAAATCCATTTATTGCAAAATTTCATGCTGTAGGCAAACTGATTTGTTGTGTACACTCCAAGTCTATTTTTTGGGTGAAAGAAAATGTTGTGCTAATGACTAGTAAGGCAAAGCGGAGAGAAATTCTGCTGTGTACTTCACTCGTGTGCTGTCTAGTTTTGACATATTTACTGTGTCCCCATTTTTCCCTTCGTAGAATCCCTATAGTGTGGAAGCAGGTTATTTGGCCCATCAGGTCCACAGCATATCCTCCAAAAAGCATTGCACACAGACCCTTACCCTGTGATTCCCATACCTAATTGACCTAGCTTTCACATCCCTAGATACTATCAACAATTTTTAGGAGAAAGTGAGGTCTGCAGATGCTGGAGATCAGAGATGGAAATGTGTTGCTGGAAAAGCGCAGCAGGTCAGGCAGCATCTAGGGAACAGGAGAATCGACGTTTCGGGCATTAGCCCTTCTTCAGGAATGAGGAACGTTGGTCCAGCAGGCTAAGATAAAAGATAGGGAGGAGGGGCTTGGGGGAGGGGCGTCGGAAATGTGATAGGTGGAAAGAGGTCAAGGTGAGGGTGATAGGTCACCTTGACCCCCCACCTTTTCCTCCGCTACATCGATGACTGTATCAGCGCCGCCTCGTGCTCCCACGAGGAAGTTGAACAGTTCATCCACTTCACCAACACCTTCCACCCCGACCTCAAATTCACCTGGACAGTCTCAGATTCCTCCCTCCCCTTCCTCGACCTTTCTATTTCTATCTCAGGCGACCGAATCAACACGGACATCTACTACAAACCAACCGACTCCCACAGCTACCTGGACTACACCTCCTCCCATCCTGCCCCCTGTAAAAACGCCATCCCATTCTCCCAATTCCTTCGACTCCGCCGCATCTGCTCCCAGGAGGACCTGTTCCAAAAACGCACATCCCAGATGGCTTCCTTCTTCAAGGACCGCAATTTCCCCCCCGACGTGGTCGACGATGCCCTCCACCGCATCTCTTCCACTTCCCGATCCTCCGCCCTTGAACCCCGCCCCTCCAACCGCCACCAGGACAGAACCCCACTGGTCCTCACCTACCACCCCACTAACCTCCATGTACAGCGCATCATCCGCCGCCATTTCCGCCACCTCCAAACAGACCCCACCACCAAGGATATATTTCCCTCCCCTCCCCTATCAGCATTCCGTAAAGACCACTCCCTCCGTGACTCCCTCGTCAGATCCACACCCCCCACCAACCCAACCTCCACTCCCGGCACCTTCCCCTGCAACCGCAGGAGGTGCAAGACTTGCGCCCACACCTTCCCCCCTCACCTCCCTCTAAGGCCCCAAAGGAAACTTCCATATCCGCCACAGATTCACCTGTACCTCCACACATATCATCTATTGCATCCTTTGCACCCGATGTGGCCTCCTCTATATTGGGGAGACGGGCCACCTACTTGCGGAGCGTTTCAGGGAACACCTCTGGGACACCCGGACCAACCAACCCAACCACCCTGTAGCTCAACATTTCAATTCCCCCTCCCACTCCACTAAGGATATGCAGGTCTTTGGACTCCTCCATCGTCAGACCACAGCGAAACGACGGTTGGAGGAAGAACGCCTCATCTTCCCGCTAGGAACCCTCCAACCACAAGGGATGAACTCGGATTTCACCAGTTTCCTCATTTCCCCTCCCCCCAGCCTGTCTCAGTCAAATCCATCAAATTCAGCCTTCCTAACCTGCAATCTTCTTCCCGACCTCTCCGCCCCCACCCCAGTCTGACCTATCACCCTCACCTTGACCTCTTTCCAACTATCAACAATTTAGCCTGGCCAATCCACCTAACTTGCACATCTTTGGATTGTGGCATGAAACCCATGCAGACACTGAGAATATGCAAATTCTACAAAGCCACCCGAGGCTGGAATTGAACCTGGGTCCCTGATGCAGTGTGGCAGTAGCACTAATCACTGAGCCATTGTGCCACCCCATAGTGAAAAGTGAACCCCACATTGCTTGTACAAGTCATTCAGCTGTAATGCGCAAGTTGCGTTCCTCTGCAACCCTGCACTATATAATATCGCACTATAGAAAATTGCACTCTGCACAATCGCTATGGAAAATCGTTATACCCATACAGTAGAAAGTTAGCATTATCCAGGCAGCATCCACAATTCATCAGTCGCATTATAACTAATTTGTGTTAATGAAACATGTTATACCAGAACTACCTGTAGTTTCAACCCATGTCCTCCTGTTTAAGGAAATTTTGTCAATTGACTTTTTGCGTATTGCTCACTCTATTGACAATCTCTAAGATGAAGTTTAGAATTATTTCCACTGTGCTGACGTTTTTCTTTTTGACTCCTTATTGTGATACTTGATATTAGGAATTTGCTGTGTAATTCTTCTCCGTAGTTTCCGGTGTTAGAACTCTGCTCTGTCATTAGGCAATGTACAAGGTCAACACTCATGATATAGTTTAACCTTTGTTGACTTGTATTCTGATGTTTTGACTGTATTTCATTCTTGACCTTGAATGCAGTTATGCAGTAGTTAAAAATATTGAACCTAGAAAATTACCAATTTCACCCTTAAACGCACTTATCATTGAGAGCCAGCTTTTTTTTTATTTATGCTATTCTACTTGATTTCACCTGCAATTTTTTTCTCGATTTAATAATATTAATGTGCTGCTTGTTCCTCCCCCTGTTGTTCTCTACGTAGCACACTGGGCCCTTTTTTGGCCGACTGAAGTCCATGCAGATTAGTTCAATGCTACTGAGCTTCATTGAGCTCCAGGATCTTGGCTGACACTTTTTTCTGTGCGCAGCATGCCTTTATTCAGAGATGGAGTTTGTTGAAGCTGCCGTGTTGAGCAGCAGTAACACATCCATCCCTTTCTTTGTTATGTAAGTATGGTTATAAATGGCTATGTGCATTTTAATTCTGTAACATTGATCTTTTTTGGCTCCAGATTTTTGGTCTTTTAAATGTAGCATTTGCTTTTGAGTGTAAATTTGAAGAAATTTTAATAAATAAATTCTGTAACATCTTAAAAATTTTTACAAGGCAACTTGCTGTGTCGCATGGCTTTGAAACATTTTAAGCTATTGTCTAAGATTGGTAATGACTAGTTATTCATGCATTGGCAAATGAATGCTATTTACATAGGTTATGTAACTGTTGAATCTTTGTTCTGATGTCTGTTTTCACAGACACATGGTTAGCTTTTGTAGCTGTCAAGCAAAAATTTGTTTCCCGGACGCCGGAACTAGTTACAGAACTGAGTACTGCCGAGCTCGTCTAATCCAATTCTGGAAATCAGTGTCACAATCTGTGTCCTCTGCACAGTGTTGGTATTGCTGCGCATGCATGCTCTGAGGCAATATTGCTCCCATGCATCTGCTGCCCTTCTCCTTAAAGTTGGTCATAGGTTTAGAAGATGGTGAAAGTGTTGTCTTGACACACTGTATTGAACCTAGTAGATGATATGTACTGCTCCCGGGGAGTGAATGTTGAAGTGGTGGCTGGGGTGTCAATTGAGTATTGCTTTGTCCTGATGTCAAGCTGCTTGTGTGTATTTGGTGCCGCACTCATTCAGGTATGTGAGGAGTATTCTATCACACTCCTGACTTGCACTTCTGTGGACAGGCATGGAAGATTAAGGTGATGTTATTTCCCACAGAATTCCTAGCGGCTGAACCACTTATCGAGTCTTAGAGATGTACACCACAGAAACAGACCATTTGGTCCAACTCGTCCATGCCAATCAGATATCGTAAATTAACCTAGTCCCATTTACCAGCACGTGGCCCGTGTCCCTCTAAACCCTTCACATTCATGTACCCATCCAGATGCCTTTTTAAATGTTGTAATTGCCCCAGCTTTCACCACTTTGTCTGGCAGATCATTCCGTACACGCACCACCCTCTGCGTGGAAAAAGTTGTCCCTTTGGTGCCTTTTAAATCTCTACCCCCTCACCCAAAATATACGTTCTCTGGTTCTTGACTCCCCCCACTCCAGTGAAAAGACCTTGTCTCTTCACCCTATGCATGCCCTTCATGATTTTATAAATCTCTATAAGGTAAGTCTCAGCCTCCAAAGCTCCAGGGAAAACAGCCCCAGCCTATTCAGCCTCTCCCTGTAGCTCACACTATCCAACCATGGTAGCATCCTTAAATCTTTTGTGAACCTTTTCACACTTCAGATCATCCTTTCAATAGGAGAGAGACTAGAATTGCATGCAATAGTCCGAAAGTGACCTAACCAATGTCCTGAACAGCCGCAGTGCGATCTTCCAACTCCTATGTTCAATGTATTAATAAAAGAGCATACCAAATGCTGCCTTCACTATCCTAATCTACTTGCAACTCCATCTTCAAGGAACTATGAACTTTGTGGTCAGTTTTTAAATGGCTAGTTAAGTTGTTTCAGGTCAGTCGTAACCCCCCAGGGTAATGCAAGCATGCCCCTGCTTTTGAGAGAAAGGGAGAGAGATGGTAGAATAACTTTGCCCCTTTCTCCTTACCTTGCAATTGTCCACAACAAGATGGATTTTAAATCCTTTTAAGTATTGGGATTTTTGGCACTAAGTGCAATACAGTCTTTCTTGGAAATTTTTAAATCTGAAGAAAATAACTTGTTTACACTCAACATGCTGAAATCTAAATGCAGCATCATGCGCTACTTCATGCACACAAACTGATAATGCAAGGAAGAAGAGATTCTAGAGAAAATGTACATTTGAGTGAAAAGCAGAAATAGCCAGTCGCATTCAGGTTGAAGTCCTTTTAAAAAGGCACAAATTGGATGCCTGTAAGAGTTTTCTTTTTCTTTATGTAATTATAATGTTAGATTATTAGATTACTTAGTGTGGAAACAGGCCCTTTGGCCCAACAAGTCCACACTGACCCTCCGAAGAGCAACCCACCCATACCCCTACAACCTAACACAATGGGAAATCTAGCGTGGCCAATTCACCTAATTTGCACATTTTTTGGACTGTGGGAGGAAACCAGAGGAAACCCACACAGACACGGAGAATGTGCAAACTCCATGCAGACTGTTGCCTGAGGTGGGAATTGAACCCGGGTCTCTAGCACTGAGGCAGCAGTGCTAACTGCTGTGCCACCGTGCTGCCCAGAAGCAGGCCAGTCATCCCATCATTCCTTCACAGTTCTATTACCTAGTACCAGTCTCCTGTCTTTATTTCCCTATATGCCTGCACACCATTTTTATTAAAATATTCCAATGCCCTATTATATGCCTCAGTTCAAACATGTTTCCAGGCAGTACAATCTATCCCATGATTACTCAGTGTGAGTTTTTTTTTTGCTACACATAACCCTTGCTATGTATGTTACTTTAAACCCATGCCCAAATTTGTTTTCCCTTTGCACAAGCAGGAGCCGATTCTTCCTGTCTACTCTGTCCAGTATGTCATTGTTTTGAAAGCCTCTTCAAGCTACCCTCATAAATGAAGTTTCTCATTCCTGGAAGCGTTTTTGTAAGTCTTTTCTGTAAGCTCCAGTGCATTCATAATTGCTGTTGCTTATTATAGGCAATGCCCATAATTAAGCTGAGGTCTAACAGGTGTCTTATACATGTTCAACATTGCCTCCTTGCTCCTGTACACTCTGTCCCTATTTATAAAGCTGAAAACACTGCTCTATCAAATGCTGTCTTCACCTGTCCTCCCACCTTGAAAGGTGTGTGGGTGTGCACACACCCAGGTCCCTCTGCTGCTGCACCTCTTCAAATTGTATGCCCTATTTTGTGTTGTCTTTCAATATTCTCCTCACCAAAGTGCATCACTTCACTACTATTTCTCTACAGTGGACCTGATCTCCCCATTTCACAATTTGTCATTATCCTTTTGGACTTTCACATTATCATCCTATCACTTTGCAATTCTTCAGAGTTTAATTACTGTGAAATTGTCCCCTGCACATCCTGATGAATATCCAGAAAAGTAAGGGTCACATTATTGACCCCCCTGGATGAATTTCACTCTAGCCTAAAAACTATCACATGACCATGAACTTATAGCTGAGTTTTGGGAGAGGTGAATCTTTGCAAGTGATTCACACTAGCTGGGTATTTGGTTGTTTGACACAAGTTTTGTTGGAGGAGTGATCTGACTGTTAAATTCCAGATTCTTGTCCTTGGATTGATCAGATTTATTATCTGAAGCCTGTTTCAGTTGTGACTCAGGAGTTATAAGGAGAGACTGGATAGGCTGGGACTTTTCCCCTGGACTGTAGGAGGGTGAGGGATGACCATTGAGGTTTATAAAATCATGAGAGGCATAGATGAGATGAATATCCAAGGTCTCTTTCTCAAACCCAGATGCTATTCCAGCATCTGCAGTCCTCACTTTTTTGCCTAGTTGAATTTGACCTTCCTGCAAATCTTGCAAGGATGCCTACCTTGAAGTCCTCCTCCTCTCTCGACAAGAATCTGTCAGACCCTCCTCTCCCCCTCCCCCTTACTGCAACGCCCAGGTCCTCTCCTCTGCCCTGAAGCTCTTCAACCATCAGCAAAAAGTCATCGCATTTCCCAATGCTATTAAGCTTCTTGCAGCTGAAGAAATTGTCCCTCTTTATCAAACCTTTTAATTTTGACGTGACTGGTTCTCTCTTTCTTTGCTGTAAATCATGAAGTCATGTTGAACTGAACCTGTCAGAGTCATAGAGATGTACAGCATGGAGACAGACCCTTCGATCCAACTCGTCCATACCGACTAGATATCCCAACCCAATCTAGTCCCACCTGCCAGCACTTGGCCCATATCCTCCAAACCCTTCCTATTCATATACCCATTCAAATGTGTCTCAAATGTTGCAATTGTACCAGCCTCCACCACTTCCTCTGGCAGCTCATTCCATACATGTACCACCCTCTGCGTGAAAATGTTGCCCCTTAGGTCTCTCTTATATCTTTCCCCTATCACCCTAAACCTATGCTCTCTAGTTCTGGACTCGCCCACCCCATGGAAAAGACTTTGTCCATTTATCCTATCCATGCCCCTCGTGATTTTTTAAACCTCGAAGGTCACCCCTCAACCTCTGCCGCTCCAGGGAAAACAGCCCCAGCCTGTTCAGCCTCTCCCTATAGCTCAAATTCTCCAACCCTGGCAACATCCTTGTAAATCTTTTTTCTGAACCCTTTCAAACTTCACAACATCTTTTCCGATAGGGAAGAGACCAGAATTGCATGCAATATTCCAACAGTGGCCTAACCAATGTCCTGTACAGATGCAACATGACCTCCCAACTCCTGTACTTGATACTCTGACCAATAAAGGAAAGTGTACCAAATGCTACCTTCACTATCCTATCTACCTGTGACTCCACTTTCAAGAAGCTATGAACCTGCACTCCAAGGTCTCTTTGTTCAGCAACACTCTCTAGAACCTTACCATTAAGTGTATAAAGTCCTGCTAAGGCTTCAAATATTTTCTGCAGACTTCTAACCAAACGCCTGGTCTGGAAGTTGTACAAACTAAACTTTAACGTTGTCGTAACTGCTTCCCCTGAAAACTTGTTTGCAATGACGTCTCTGTGTGTCTCTGTGTGTCTCTGTGTGTCTCTGTGTGTCTCTGTGTGTCTCTGTGTGTCTCTGTGTGTCTCTGTGTGTCTCTGTGTGTCTCTGTGTGTCTCTGTGTGTCTCTGTGTGTCTCTGTGTGTCTCTGTGTCCAGATTTAATATCCACTTACCACCATAGCTAACATCCATCTTGCCCTTCGAAACAAAGTCTCCCTCTTCATTTCACATAAGTGTAACCCTGTATTCTTGGAAACCTTCTAGGAAATCTCTTGTGCCCCCAGCTGATGGTACTACGAGAGAAGTCCGATCCCAGAATTGAACCTGGCTTTAAAAATCATGTTGTTTTAGTGAGTAATCACTAAATTCTAATTACAAAAGGCTGCATGTTTTCTTTAACAAATGTTTATTGTGCAAATATAAGTAAGCTACTTGAATTTAAAGTGCAGTATAGAAAGGTCTTAAATAATATTTCTAACCTACTTTTTCACATCACCAATTTTTACAATTCCAATCTAGAGAAATTACTCTGTAATATTCATTAATGGCACATGGACATTGGCTGGCCAGCATTTCTTGCCCATCCCTAGTTGTCCTTTAGAAGGTGGTGGTGAGCTGCTGCTTTTAACTACCAGAGTCCATGTGCTGGAGGTTGACCCACTGCCATTAGGGAGGGAATTCCAGGATCTTGACCCAGCAACAGTGACGAAATGGCAATATATTTCCCAGTCAAAATGGTGAGGTGGCGTGGAGGGGTATCTTGTAGGTTCTGGTGTTCTCGTGTATCTACTGCCTTTGTCCTTCTCGATGGAAGTAGTTGTGGGTTTTGATGTTTGAATTTCTGCAGTGCATTTTGTAGAGAACACACGCTGCTGCTGCTGCTGCATCAATGATGAAGGGAGTGAATGCTTGTGGGTGTGGTGCTAATTAAGTGGCCTGTTTTTGACCTGGATGGTGTCAAGCTTCTGAAGTGTTTTGTTGGAGTTGCAACCGAGGAGTTTGACTTGTGCCCTGTAAAAGATGAACAGGCTTTGGGGAGTCAGGAAGTGAGTTACGTGCTGCAGGATTCCTAGCATCTGATGTGCTCTTGTAGCCTGTTTATATAGTGAGTCTCGTTGAGCTTCTGGTCAATGGCAACCCCAAAGATCTTGATTAGTAGGGGATTCATTGATGGTAACACCATTGAATGTGAAGGGGCGATGGTTTGTTTTTCTTTTATTGGACATAGTAATTGCTTGGTATTTGTAGCACGAATATTACTTGCCATCTGTCAGGTCTGCACATTGTCCAGACTTTGTTTCATTTGAGCATGGACTGCTTCAGTATCTGAGGAGTCACGAATGTTGCTGAACGTTGTGCAATAATTGGCAAATATCCTCACTTTTGACTTATGGAGGGAAGGTCATTGAAGCATCCGAAGATGATTCGGATAGGACCCTGCTGTGTCTGCTCTTGATGTGGTCTCTCCATTTTGGGAGAGCGAACATCCCAGAGAGAACATCTCTGGGACGAACACACAACAAACTGCCCTGGCCGATCATTTCAAATCCCCCTCCTGCTCTGCCAAGGACATGTAAGTCCTGGGCCATCTCCACCACCAAATCCTAATGTCAAGTTCTTTTTTCTGAGATTCTTACACACTTGATGCAACTGCAACATGCCAACTTCTGTGAACAACCAAAATTTTATTAAGCACAGTACCATATAAGCTTTGGAGAAACCCTGGATACTCTTCGCCAAGGTTGCGAAGCATGTCCAGAGAATCTCTCCCTGAATAAAGGAAACAGTCCTTCCATTATACAAAATGTTTTACATCACAGTAATGCTCACAAGGCAACCCCCAGCCACTCCCTCACGGTCTCACACCACCCAAGACGCAATGCAGTGACCACATCATCTCCAGAAACAATGTAATGCGAATCACTTCTTAATGGCCAAATCTGTTGCTAATTATTTTCTTTTGTAACAATAGGGTGCAGTCAGAATTGCAATTGCAATATTCCAACTGACTTCTGAATAGGTGATGTGAATGGCAAGGAATGACCATGTAAATTACATTCTATCTGTAGGTCAGAGGCATCCCATCCTAGTCTGAGGACATCCAATTTCCTGCAGGTCAGCAGAAAAAGTTATAAACTCTTAAATATCACACTAGCCACCCAACGTCTGGAGGCAGAAGGCCTCATCTTCCACCTTGGGACCCTCTAACCACACGGGGCATCAATGTTGATTTTCACCAGTTTCCTTATCTCCCCTCTTCCCCCACCTCATCCCAGATCCAACCCTCCAACTTGGCACCACCCTCTTGAACTGTCCTACCTGTCCATCTTCGTTCCCACCTATCCATTCCGCCCTCCACCTATCATCATCACCACACCCCTTTCTCACTTTCTCACCCCCCACCTCCAACCCCATCTGCATCTACCTATCACCTTCCCAGCTATCTTCCACCAGCCGTAACCCCCTTATATTTATCTCTCAACCCACACATTCCTAGTGAAGGGCATCTGCCTGAAACTTTGATTCTCCTGCTCCTCAGATGCTGCCTGACCTGTGCTTTTTTTCTAGCAACACACTGTAGGACACTATACGAAAGACATCCTGGAACGGAGATGACTGACTTCCAACAATGGCAACAACTTCCTATCTGTCACTGTCTCTAACCAGTGGAGAGTTTGTCCCAGATTCCCATTTATTCAAGTTTTGCTAGGGATCCTTGATGCCACGCTTAGTTGAATGCAGTTTTGATGTCAGGGGTTGTCATTAACCTCACCTCTGGAATTCACCTCTTTTGTCCAAGTTTGAACCAAGGCGGTAATGAAATCTGGAGCTGAATGGCCCTGGCAGAACCAAAACTGGGCATTGGTGAACTGGTGCTGCTTGATAGCACTGTTGATGACACCTTCCATTACTAATCGAAAGTAGACTGAGATGGTAATTAACTGAATTGGATTTTGTCTTGCTTTTTTGTACAGGACATAACTGGGCAATTTTCCACATTGGATGGATGCCAGTGTTGAAACTGTACTGGAGGAGCTTGGCTAAGGGGGTGGCAATTTCTGGCACTCAAGGCTTCATTACCGTTGCCAGAATGTTGTTGGGCCCTGTAGCCTTTGCACTATCCAGTGTCCTCAGCTATTTCTTGGTAATATGTAAAGTGAATCAAATTAGCTGATGGAATCTAATGGTGGGGACCACTGGAGGAGGCCAAGATGGATCATCCACTGAGCACTTCTGACTGAAGGTTGCAGTGAATCCTTCAACCTTTTCTTTTGCACTGAGTTGAGCCCTTCCTCATTGAGGATGGGTATATTTGTGGAGCTGCCACCTCCAGCGAGTTGTTTAACTTTTCATCGCCATTCATAACTGGATGTGGCAGGATTGCTGAGCTGAATTCTGATATGTTGGTTGTGGGATTGCTTAGCTCTGTCAACTAATGCTTATGCTGTTTGGCATTAAGTAGTCTTGGTAGCTTTAAGATTGGCACCTCATTTTTAGTTATGTCTGGTCTAGCTCCTGGCATGCCCTCCTGCACTCTCCATTGAACCAGGGTCGATTCCCTGGGTTGAGTGGGGGATATGCTGGGCCATGAGGTTGCAAATTGTACCGGTGTACAATTCTGGTGTTGGCCCATAAAACCATGTGGATGCCCAGTCTTGTGTTGCTCGATCTATTTGAAATTTGTCCCATTTTAGTACGTTGATTAGTGTCACACAACATGGAGAGTATTCTTCATGTGAATGAGGGACTTAGGCTCCACAGGGACTGTGTTGTGATCACTCTTACAAGTACTATCTTAGTCGGGTGCATCTGCAGCCAGCAAATTGGTAAGGATCCGGTCAAGAATGTTTTTCTCTTGTCTGTTTCCCTCACCACCTACCGTAGTCCCAGTCTAGGAGCTATATCTCTTCAGGTTCCTACCAGCTTGATCAGTAGGGTTGCTGCCTCAGTAGGGAACTGAGGGAGGATGGTATGTAGAAACCAGCACGAGAAACGCCTGAAGCCATGAGATTTCATGGGGTCCAGAATCAATGTTGAGGGTATGTTTATGGAATGAGCTGCCAAAGGAAGTGGAGGCTGGTACAATTGCAACATTTAAGAGGCATTTGGATGGGTATATGAACAGGAAGGGTTTGGAGGGATATGGGCGGGGTGCTGGCAGGTGGGACTACATTGGGTTGGGATGAATGAGTTGGACCGAAGGGTCTGTTTCCATGCTGTACACCTCTGACTCCCAGGCTAACTCCCTCCCCATTGTATATGTCCTGTCCTACTGGCACAATGATGGTATAGGAGACATTGTCAGGTATGCTTCTGTGGGAATGATTGTCAAGCTATTGAGACCCCTTTTCCAAATCTTTGCAGTGTTAATGGTCTCTGTCGTTATCTTTTCTGGTGCCTAGGTTGCTGTCGGGTCATCTGTACGGTTTTTCTACTTTTGTTGAGACTTCTTAACAAATGATACAACAGTCAGTTGCTCGGCCATTTCAGAGGGTGGTTGAGAATCCATCACATTGCAGTGCTCTGGAGACATTTGTAAACCGGATCAAGTGAGAATGGCAGATTCCCTTCCCTGAAGAATGAGTGAGCCAAATGGGTTTTTCCAACAAGCGACAATGGTTTCATGGTCATCCAGTAGATTCTTTAATTCCAGATACTTTTTTATTGAATTCAGTTTCTACTATCTGTTATGTTCGGATTGGAACCTGGGTCTCCAGAACATTAGCCAAGTTACTAGGTTAATAGTCTAGCAATGGTACTACTACACCATGACTACCCTTTTTTATGTATATCTCAAATCTTAAATTAACTTTTTTTTTGTCTGTGAACCACCGTGCTGTCTTTATATAAATACTCAAAACTGACAGCTTTAGCTTTTTCATAGTCAGAGTTATACAGCACAGAAACAGACCCTTTGGTCTAATTCATCCGTGCTGACCAGATTTCCTAAATTAATGCATCCCATATGGTCCATCTCCCTCTTAAACCCTTCCCATTCATATCCATCCAAATGCCTTTTAAATGTGGTTGTGGTTATTGTCATGGTCACAGCCTCCTCTGGCAGCTTGTTACATACATGTACCACCATCTGTGTGGAAAGGTTGCCCCTTAGGTCCCTTTTATATACAGTCAGAGGTGCACAGCATGGTCAGGCAACTTGTTGGTCCAACTTGTCCATGCCAACCAGATATCCTAACCTAATCTAGACCCATTTGCCAGCACTTAGCTCATATCTCTCTCAACCCTTCCTATTCATATACCCATCCAGATGCCTTTTAAATGCTGCGATTTAACCAGCAGCCTCCACTTCCTCTGGCAGCTCATTTCATACACACTCATCCCTCTGTGTGGAAAGATTTGCCCCTGAAGTCTCTTATATCTTTCCTGTCTCACACTAAACCTATGCCCTCTCGTTCTGGACTCCCACACCTCAGGGAAAAGACTTTGTCTATTTATCCTATCCATGTCCCTCATAATTTTATAAACTTCTGTAAGGTTCCCCCTCAGCCTCCACTCCAGGGAAAACAGCCCCAGCGTATTCAACCTCTCCCTATAGCTCAAATCCTCCAACCCTGGCAACATCCTTGTAAGTCTTTTCTGAACCCTTTCAAGTTTCACAATATCCTTCCAATAGGAAGGAGACCAGAGTTGCACGCAATATTCCAACAGTAGCCTAACCAACGTCCTGTACAGCCGCAACATGACCTCCCAACTCCTGTACTCAATACTCGGACCAATATTCATACCAACTGCTGCCTTCACTATCCTATCTACCTGCATCTCTACTTTCGATGAACTATGAACCTGCACTCCAAGGTCTTTATTCAGCAAACTTCCCAGGACCTTACAATTAAAAGATAGGGAGGAGGGGCTTGGGGGAGGGGCGTCGGAAATGTGATAGGTGGAAAGAGGTCAAGGTGAGGGTGATAGGTCACCTTGACCCCCCACCTTTTCCTCAGCTACATCGATGACTGTATCAGTGCCGCCTCGTGCTCCCACGAGGAAGTTGAACAGTTCATCCACTTCACCAACACCTTCCACCCCGACCTCAAATTCACCTGGACAGTCTCAGATTCCTCCCTCCCCTTCCTCGACCTTTCTATTTCTATCTCAGGCGACCGAATCAACACGGACATCTACTACAAACCGACCGACTCCCACAGCTACCTGGACTACACCTCCTCCCATCCTGCCCCTGTAAAAACGCCATCCCATTCTCTCAATTCCTTCGACTCCGCCGCATCAGCTCCCAGGAGGACCAGTTCCAAAAACGCACATCCCAGATGGCTTCCTTCTTCAAGGACCGCAATTTCCCCCCTGACGTGGTCGACGATGCCCTCCACCGCATCTCTTCCACTTCCCGATCCTCCGCCCTTGAACCCCGCCCCTCCAACCGCCACCAGGACAGAACCCCACTGGTCCTCACCTACCACCCCACTAACCTCCATGTACAGCGCATCATCCGCTGCCATTTCCGCCACCTCCAAACAGACCCCACCACCAAGGATATATTTCCCTCCCCTCCCCTATCAGCATTCCGTAAAGACCACTCCCTCCGTGACTCCCTCGTCAGATCCACACCCCCCACCAACCCAACCTCCACTCCCGGCACCTTCCCCTGCAACCGCAGGAGGTGCAAGACTTGCGCCCACACCTCCCCCCTCACCTCCCTCTAAGGCCCCAAAGGAAACTTCCATATCCGCCACAGATTCACCTGTACCTCCACACATTGCATCCTTTGCACCCGATGTGGCCTCCTCTATATTGGGGAGACGGGCCGCCTACTTGCCTCCCTTACAATTATGTGTATAAGCCCTACTCTGATTTGCTTTTCCAAAATGCAGCATCTCTCATTATCTAAATTAAACACCATCTGCCACTCCTCAGCCCATTGGCCCATTCGATCAAGATCTATGCCTTGTAATTTTGGACTCCCCTGCCCTGAGAAAAAAGACCTTGTCTATTTACCATCTTCTTCCCGTCAGAATTTCTAACCTCTAAGGTCACCCCCTCAACCTCCGATACTCCAAGTTAAATAGCCCCAGTCTATTCAGCCGCTCCTAATAGCTCAAACCCTCCACCCCTGCAACATATCTGTAAATCTTCTTTGCATGCTTTCAAGTCAGGTGAATTGGCCATGCTAAATTGCCCGTAGTGTTAGGTAAGTGGTAAATGTAGGGGTATGGGTGGGTTACGCTTCGGCGGGTCGGTGTGGACTTGTTGGGCCGAAGGGCCTGTTTCCACACTGTAATCTAATCTAATCTAATCAATCTTTCCAAAGCCGGGAGACCAAAATTGAATACAGTATCCCAAAAGTGCCGAACCAATGACCTGTAGAGCTACAACATGACCTCCCAGCTCCTATGCTCAGTGCACTGACCAATAAAGGCAAGTGTACCACACGCTGCCTTTCTATCCCGTCTACCTGTGACTCCACGTTCCAGGAACTATGAGCTGGCGTCAAGAGGTGTTTGTTTGGTCTTCAGCTTCTAATAATCTGCACATTCTTAACCAAATGCTTGTAGCTTGGAACCTGACCTGGACTCCAGATCTCCACCATGTAGTTGACTCAGTGCCCTCTGGGTATTTAAGGATGGGCAATTAATGTTGGCCGAGCCAGTGATGGATGGGTTAGTGATGCTGGAAGAGCACTGCTGTTCAGGCAGCATCCAAGGAGCAGTAAAATCGACGTTTCGGGCAAAAGCCCTTCATCAGGAATAAAGGCAGAGAGCCTGAAGCGTGGAGAGAGAAGCTCGGAGGGTGGGGGTGGGGAGAAAGTAGCATAGAGTACAATAGGTGAGTGGGGGGAGGGGATGAAAGTGATAGGTCGGGAAGGAGGGTGGAGTGGATAGGTGGAAAAGAAGATAGGCAGGTAGGATAAATCATGGGGACAGTGCTGAGCTGGAAGTTTGGAACTAGGGTGAGGTGGGGGAAGGGGAAATGAGGAAACTGTTGAAGTCCACATTGATGCCCTGGGGTTGAAGTGTTCCGAGGCGGAAGATGAGGCGTTCTTCCTCCAGGCGTCTGGTGGTGAGGGAGCGGCGGTGAAGGAGGCCCAGGACCTCCATGTCCTCGGCAGAGTGGGAGGGAGAAATTGTTAACGGTGAGGACCAGTTCGGCCAAACGATTGAGTGTGTCAGTGAAAGGGTACTGTTGGGGACATTGGGAGAGGAAAAAATGGAGGGCATGGAGGCCCTGGTCATGGCGGATGTAGGTGTAGAGGGATTAGATATCCATAGTGAAGATGAGGCGTTGGGGGCCGGGGAAACGGAAGTCTTGGAGGAGGTGGAGGGCGTGGATGTGTCTCAAACGTATGTGGGGAGTTCCTGGACTGGGGGGGGTGGGGGGGAAGGGAATAGAGCAGTGTCGAGGTAGGTAGAAAGGAGTTCAGTGGGGCAGGAGCATGCTGAGACAATGGGTCGGCCAGGGTGGTCAGGCTTGTGGATCTTGGGAAGGAGTTAGAACCATGCAGTGCGGGCTTCCCGGACTATGAGGTTAGAAGCTGTGGGTGGGAGATCTCCTGAGGTGATGAGGTTCTGTGTGGTCTGGGAGATGATGGTTTGGTGATGGGAGGTGGGGTCATGGTCAAGGGGGCGGTAGGAAGAGGTGTCCTCGAGTTGGCGTTTGGCTTCAGTGGCGTAGAGGTCAGTGCGCCAGACTACCACTGCGCCCCCTTTATCTGCTGGCTTGATGGTGTGGTCGGGTTTGGAGCAGAGGGAGTGGAGATCTGCGCGTTGAGGGTGAGGTGTTGGAGTGGAGGAGGGGGGTAGATAGGTTGAGGCGGTTAATGTCCCGGCGGCAGTTGGAAATGAAGAGATTGAGGGGAGGTAATAGGCCAGTGCGGGGTGCCAGGTGGATGCAGTTGGAGGTGGGCGAAGGGGTCCTCGGAAGGTGGGCGGGATTCTTGATTGTGAAAGTAAGCTCTGAGGCGGAGGCGGTGGAAGAAGTGTTCGACGTCACGGCGTGTATTAAATTCATTGATGCGTGGACGGAGGGGGATGAAGGTGAGTCCTTTGAGGACTGATCGTTTGCCCTCAGTGAGGGGGAGTTCTGGAGGCATGGTGAAAACTCGGCAGGGCTGTGAGCTGGGATCTGGTATGGGTGTGGAGCTGGGAGTGGGGGCGGAACCGGTAACTGGAGTGGGTGTGATGGTGGGGGGAATGGGGGTGAGTCATGAGCAGGGCTGGTGTTCCCCTCAGGGTTCTGGGGGCCGGGAATGGGGACAGTGGGATCTGTGGGGGGCGTGTCAGCAGAATGCAGGTGTGGTGTTGGTGGGGGTGGAAGTGGTGGCAGACACGGCAGTAGGGGTGGCAGACGTTGCTGAGCGTGTGACATCATTGATGCTGTGAGGGGTGGAAGTGATGTCACGTGTGATGCATGAGGAATTGAGGGGTGGAAGTGGTTGTGGGAGTGGCCATGATGGGGGTGGAAGTGACCTGATCAATTAGCATGGGGGTGGCAGCTGTACCAGCCGCATGGCCAATGGTGTCCGAGCAGTTCCAGAGGCTGGGGAAATCTTCTGGAATGTTTGAGGAGCGCTGGTTATGGAGGTGGGTAGATAAAAGTTTGTTGTACTTAGTTTTTGATGTTTGAGATGGAGTTGAAATACTGTTTGTTGAGATTATGAATTCTACTGAGGATGTAGTACAGAGTGGGTCCTTTGCAATTCTGAGAGAATGTGGCCCTCAGCTGAGGCAGGGCTGACTGTAGAGAGGTTAGGTGCCAGCGCATTGCTGCAAGCGTGGAGCGGAGGATCTTGAAGGAGAACCGTTGCTGGTGTTTTTGAATCTGTAGTCTGTACTGTTTGTCCTGTTCGGGTCCGAACTCTACTGGTTTAAAGGTGGTCCGGAGTCCGCGTGGGATGAGTTGGTTATGGAGGCAGGCACTGAGGAAGCAAATGTGGCTGTGGTTGCGAGTTTCTTTCAGGACATGGTTGAAGAGCTTCAGGGCAGAGGAAATGACCTGGGAGTTGCAGTGGGAGAGGGACTCCCTGAGATTCTTGTGGAGAGAGGAGGAAAACCTCTTCAAGGCAGGCATCCTTGCAAGAGGATTCGCAGGAGGGTTAAAATCAACGAGGTAAAAACAATGACTGCAGATGCTGGAAACCAGATTCTGGATTAGTGGTGCTGGGCTCCGCCAACTCGGACACCTCTTCCTACCGCCCCCTCGACCATGACCCCACCCCCCATCACCAAACCATCATCTCCCAGACCATACAGAACCTCATCAACTTAGGAGATCTCCCACCCACAGCTTCCAACCTCATAGTCTGGGAACCTCGCACTGCCCGGTTCTACTTCCTTCCCAAGATCCACAAGCATGACCACCCTGGCCGACCCATTGTCTCAGCATGCTCCTGCCCCACTGAACTCCTTTCTACCTACCTCGACACTGTTCTATCCCCCCCCCCCCCCCCCAGTCCAGGAACTCCCCACATACGTTCGAGACACCACCCACGCCTTCCACCTCCTCCAAGACTTCCGTTTCCCCGGCCCCCAACGCCTCATCTTCACCATGGATATCCAATCCTTCTACACCTCCATCCGCCATGACCAGGGCCTCCAAGCCCTCCGTTTTTTCCTCTCTCTACGTCCCCAACAGTACCCTTCCACCGACACACTCATTCGTTTGGCCGAACTGGTCCTCACCGTTAACAATTTCTCCTTCGAATCCTCCCACTTCCTCCAGACCAAAGGGGTAGACATGGGCACACATGGGCCCCTGCTATGCTGGTCTCTTTGGCTACGTAGAACAGTCAATCTTCCGTAATTACACCAGCACCACTCCCCACCTCTTCCTCCACTACATTGATGACTGCATTGGCGCCACCTCGTGCTCCCGTGAGGAGGTTGAGCAATTATCAACTTCACCAACACATTCCACCCTGACCTTAAATTTACCTGGACCATCTCTGACACCTCCCTCCCCTTCCTGGACCTTTCCAAATCCTGCATGACGACCGACTTGACACTGACATTTTTTTACAAACCCACCGACTCCCACAGCTACCTGGATTACACCTGTTCCCACCCTACCTCTTGCAAAAATGCCATCCCGTATTCCCAATTCCTCCGCTGTATCTGCTCCCAGGAGGACCTGTTCCACCACAGAACACACCAGACTGCCTCCTTCTTTAGAGACCGCAATTTCCCTTCACACGTGGTTAAAGATGCCCTCCAACGCATCTCGTCCACATCCCGCACCTCCACCCTCAGATCCCACCCCTCCAACCGTAACAAGGACAGAACGCCCCTGGTGCTCACCTTCCACCTACCAACCTTCGCATAAACCAAATCATCCGCCGACATTTCCGCCACCTCGAAAGACCCCACCACTAGGGATATATTTCCCTCCCTACCCCTTTCCGCCTTCCGCAAAGACCGTTCCCTCCGTGACTACCTGGTCAGGTCCACGCCCTCCTACAACCCACTCTCCCATCCTGACACCTTCCCCTGCCACTGCAGGAATTGTAAAACCTGCGCTCACACCACATCACTCACCTCCATCCCAGGCCCTAAAGGAGCCTTCCATATCCTTCAAAGGTTTACCTACACATCCACTAATATCATTTATTGTATCAACCACACCGTCCTGTGGCCCAACATTTCAACTCCCCCTCCCACTCTGGCGAGGACATGGAGGCCCTGGGCCTCCTTCACCGCCGCTCCCTCACCACCAGACGCCTGGTGGAAGAACGCCTCATCTTCTGCCTCGGAACACTTCAATCCCAGGGCATCAATGTGGACTTCAACAGTTTCCTCATTTTCCCCTTCCCTCCCCACCTCACTAGTTCCAAACTTCCAGCTCAGCACTGTCCCCATGACTTATCCTACCTGCCTATCTTCTTTTCCACCTATCCACTCCACCCTCCTTCCCGACCTATCACCTTCATCCCCTCCCCCACTCACCTATTGTACTCTATGCTACTTTTTCCCCACCCCCACCCTCCTCTAGCTTATCTCTCCACCCTTCAGGCTCTCTGCCTTTATTCCTGATGAAGGGCTTTTTCCCGAAACGCGATTTTACTGCTCGCATGATGCCTGAACAGCAGTGCTCTTCCAGCACCACTAATCCAGAATCTGGTTTCCAGCATCTGCAGTCATTGTTTTTACCTAGCCAGTGATGCCCTCCTCCTGTGAATGAATTTGATTCTGCACAGACTAAAACTGTGCTCAAGGAACCTATTCCCTGAACAACTCTGGAAAGTGCATTTTTATTAGAGGACTAAATTTATTTCTGACCCAGTCAGGTTGCCTTAAAAACTTAATCTCTGGTTTTCTGAAATTAAATTGAAATGAAAACAAGGCACCCATGTTTACTTTACCTGTTCACTCCACAGTATAATTATTTTGTCGCATTAATACTCGAGGTTTGCAATCATTTGCTCTTGGACGCTGGATCAGGTCACTGTTCTGGAAGGTCTCTGACGTTTTTTGTAAAAAAGAAATCACTTCAGAATTGTAGCCACTACACTCATACCAGTATTTTAAAATCTGATCTCCAAAATGATATCTATGCACCCTTTCTTTTTATGCTTTTCCTCCATCAGCCTTCACATGCCAGTATTGGGTATGGTACACCAGCTGGGGCTAAATTCACATTTTATATCACCTTAGCGTGACCTCTTGAAAACATATTTGCTTTGTTAATTCCTTTTCTCAAACTGCCCTTTTTTTGTACTGAAATACAAGATATATTTCTCTTGTCTTGTACCACTTGCAATATATCATTGCCTTGTTTTCTTTTTCACTCATGAACATGCTACTGCTCTTTTCTGCATTAAATATCAGCAATGTGTATGCTCATTCCACTAAACTTTACCTCTAACTTTATCATTATCCTCCTTGTTATGTTACTTCAGAATTAGTCAAATGTGATTTTTGAAATTGTACCCCTCAGTTGAAACCATTAATGTACCAAACTGAAGTTGGTTAAGTACTTGAAAGGAAGGAGCAGGAGATTGGGACTAACTGATTGCATTTTGAATGGGCTGTGCAGATTAGGGTGGACTAAATTTGCATATTATTCTGCTGTACCATTTTGTGGTTCTGCCTCCTTTGCTCCTGGCCCAGACATATGATCACCACATGGCTTCATATCTGAGTTCTTTCTAGCCCTTTTTATTCACCACATTTGCTCAAAGGAGCCCATTACTTGCAGCCTCAACAGCTCTGTCCCAGTTGTTGATCTCCATTTCCACTCCTGCCTTACCCACTGTTCTGAGTGATTTTAATATCAATACATTTTCCAGAACTAACTCCCACCTAAGTGTCTGTAATTTAAATTGGTTCAGGATTGTTTGTATATCTCAATGCACAAGCTATTTCTAACATAGTTGCATCTCTTCTGTTTGATAGAAAGAAACTGTGACATTAATCCCAAAATCTAAACATTTAGAGTATTTCAAAAGCTGGCCTTCAGAATGGACTGGTGGAAATTTTTCAGAAAATGCTTTTTGTTACCATGACAAACATGCATTTGTTGGACATGCGAATGTACATGTTGTAAAATTTTGGGAGTATAATTAAGTGAAATTTTTCTTTTTCTGCTTGCAGCTCAACTGAAAAGTCCTTCCACTGGAGACCAACAGGTATTAATTAGCAATGCATGATTTGTAGTCCTGTGTCTCATATATAATAAATAATTTTTCATACAAAATATCAGTAATTTTGGTATTTGTCACATAGCTCAAAAAATTATAATGATGAATGTGTCTAGTTTCAACTACAGGTAGTTGGATTTACTCCAAGGGCTGACCCAAGTCATTAAAAGTCACTGGGTATGCAGAGCAGTTAACAATCAGGCACACGGGTATTATAGGCTTCATTAATAAGGGCATAGGGTACAAGAGCAGGGGAACTTATAGCTGAAATTAAATACAACACTGGTTAGATCTCAGCTAGAATAATGTGTACAATCTTGGGCACCACACTTTAGGAAGATGTGAATGCGTTAGAGATTGCAAGAGTTTTGAGAATTATTCTGGAATGAAAACCTAGATTTTCCCTCCAGTTCGGGAACACTTCAGTGGACAGGGACATTCACTCTCAGATCTTCAGGTGACTGTCCTCCAAGGCGGACTTTGGGATACACAACAATGCAGAGTGACTGAGCAGAGACTGATTGGCAAGTTCTATACACACGAAGATGGCCTTAACCAGGACTTGAGTTCATGTCACTGTACAGGTGACCCATTACACTGTATAGGCAAAAGTGAGGACTGCAGATGCTGGAGATCAGAGTTGAGCATGTGGTGCTGGAAAAGCACAGCAGGTCAGGCAGCATCTGAGGAACCGGAGAATTGACGTTTCAGGCATAAGTCATCAGGAATGAGGCTGGGAACTCTGGGGTGGAGAGATAAATGGGAGGGGGTGGGGCTGGGGGAAGGTAGCTGAGAGTGCATTGGTTGGATAGAGATTGAGGTAATGGTGATAGGTCAGAGAGGAAGGTGAAGTGGCTAGCTGGGAAGGAAGATGGACAGGTCATGAGGGTGGTGCTGAGTTGGAAGGTTGGGACTGGGATAAGCTGGGGGGGGGGGAGGGGAAATGAAACTGGTGAAATCCACATTGCCATGGAGTTGGAGGATCCCAAGGCGGAAGATGGTGTTCTTCCTCCAGGCTTTGGGTGGTAAAGGAGTGGCAATGGAAGAGACCCAGGACCCGCGGAGTGGGAGGGGGAGTTGAAATGTTCGGCCACTGTACAGTGGGGTTGGTTGGTGCAGGTGTCCCAGAGATGTTCTCTGAAGCGCTCTCCCCAGTGTAGAGGAGACCACATTGGGAGCAACAGGGCAAATGACACATGGAAGTGCAGGTGAAACTTTGGATTTTGGAGGCTCCTTTGGGTCCTTGGACAGAGGTGAGCGGGGAGGTGTGGGTGCAGATTTCGCAATTCATGTGGTTGCAGGGGATGGTGCGAAAGGAGAGGGTGAGTTGTTGGGCAGCGTGGACCTGATGAGGTAATCAGAGGGAATGGTCTTTACGGAAAGCAGGTTGGGGTGAGGAGGGAAATGTATCTCTGGTAGGGTCCGTTTGTCAGTGGCAGAAATGACAGAGGATGATGTGATGTATGTGGAGGTTGGTGGAGTGGAAGGTGAGGACCGGGGGGTTCTGTCCTTGTTGTGGCTGTAGGTGTGGGATTTGAGGGCAGAGGTGCGGGAAGTGGATGAGATGTGCTGGAGGGTGTCACCAGTCACCTGGGAGGGGAAGTTGCAGTCTTTTAAGAAGGAGGCTATCTTGTATGTGTTGTGCAACTGGGCCTCCTGGGAGCAGATATGGTGGAGGCTGAGGAATTGGGGATAAGGGATAGCGTTTTGCAGGAGATAGGGTGGGGAGGAGGTGTAATCCAGGTAGCTGTGGGAGTTGGTCGGTTTATAGAAAATGTTGGTGTTGAGTCGGTCACTGTTGATGGAGAGGTCTGGGAGGGAGGTATCAGAGATGGTCCAGGTGAATTTAAGGTCGGGGTGCAATGTGTTGAAGTTGATGAACTGTTCACCCTCCTTGTGGGAGCACGAGGTGGCGCCAATGCAGTCGTCAGTGTAGTGGAAGAAAAAGTGGGAAGTGGTGCCAGTGTAACTGCGGAAGATAGACTGTTCCACGTCGCTGACAAAGAGACCGGCATAGCTGGGACCCATGTGGGTGCCCAAGGCTACCCCTTTTGTCTGGAGGAAGTGGGTTAATTCGAAGGAGAAATTGTTGGGGGTGAGGACCAATTCAGCCAAATAAGTGTCAGTGGAAGGGTACTGGTGGGTACGTTGGGAGAGGAAGAAAGTGAGGGCTTGGAGGCCCTGATCATGGTGAATGGAGGTGTATAGGGACTAGACATCTGTGGTGACAATGAGGTGTTGGGGGCCAAGGAAACAAGCCTTGAAGGAGGTGGAGGACATGGGTGGTATGTGGGAAGCACCTGGACCGGGGGAATAGAATAGTATCGAGATATATGGAGATGAGAAGATGGGTCAGCTGGGGTAGTCGGGCTTGTGGATCTTGGGTAGGAGGTAGAAGTAGGCAGAGCGGGGTTCCCGAACAGAGGTTGGAAGCTGTAGGTGGGAGATAACCTCGTCACCTCAGGAGGAGATGTACAATCTGGGAGATGATGGTTTGGTGATATGGGGGGGGTAAGGTCATGGCGGAGGTGTCTTCAAGTTGATGCTAGGCTTCAGCGGTGTAGAGGTCAGTGTGCCAAACTATCACTGCACCCTCCCCCCCCCCCCCTCCCTGTCCGCTGGTTTGATGTTGGGGTTGGAGCCAAGGAAGTGGAAGGCTGTGTATTGATGGTTGAGAGGTTGGAGTGGGTGACCTGACCCCCTCCTGCCTCGCGCATGTGTGTCTATGGGGAGAATTTGCAGAATTGTACTTGCAGATACGTTTTGCTCAAAATGAGCACAATCTGCAGGCAGTTAATCTGTGACATTTTATAAATTCCTACTTTGGAAATAGAATGAGTCTGAGTCAAGGTTGGTATACATACAAACTCTGACTTCACACCTTTAATGCATTGTCTAAGCTGAGATGTCATTTTTTTTTAACAAAATCTTAAGATAGCTGGGAATGTGATGTCTTAACAGCTATCCAGATTTGTTCAATATATCGTATCAGTCGCATGGCACTATGATCTTGTGCTGTGTCTGATTCTGTGGCTGATGGAGTAGTGCTCCCAAAAGCTAGTACTTCCAAATAAACCTGTTGGACTATAACCTGGTGTTCTGTGATTTTTTTTTTTTATTTAGCTTCATATGCTATGCAAGTCTATGGTAAATAGCACTAAAATGATACATCCTGATTGTTTTCTCAGTCAAACTTAATTATAATTGTCAACATGAAACCGAATAAACTTGCCATCCACTGTCCTGCCCAACAGAGTACAGCTCATTCAACATGCCTCTTGCTGTGCTCCCCTCCCCCATTTTTTTGTAACCATGCATCAGTCCATCTTCCCTTCCAAATTGTGTTTGTGCCCTGAAGACATCCATGAGCATCTCTGGTTGTAAAATATTGTGCTTCCATCAGTTTTCCTCCCCATCAGCATTTTCTGCTCATTTCAAGCTGTGGATTCAAACCTCCCTCTCCTGTTATAAATCTATGAAGTGTAAAAGATGTGATAACAGGTAATTTGCATAGTAATGATCTGTGCATAGTTGGCATGGATTTGTGAATGAGAAATTTGTGCTTGCCAAACCTACTTTAATTTAAGGATGTTACTCATGAGCATTATAATTTCTGTCCATGTATTCTAAATTTGCGTACTAACCTTTTTTGGGGTTGCTATATCAAAAGCCATTTGGAAGTCCCATGTATACTGCATCCACTGACATGACTGCTTCTTCGATCTCTGAATATGAGGGACCTACATTTGCCTCTGGCAAATGTTTGCTTTTTACATATCTGTATAAAGTTGTACAGTCCTTTTTTTTTTTACTAATTTGCTTTTGTTGTGTTTAGCATTTCTTGGTCCCTATTTGCTGTATTCTAAAATCCTCTCTGGTTAATTACTGTTCCTGGCAACTTTATATGCCTTTCATTTTCATAGAATCCTAGGACAGAACAGTGCAGAAAGAGGCCATTTTGTCCAGGTCCATGTTGACCCTCTGAAAAGCATCCCACCAAAATCCAGACCACCTCTCCCCATAACGCTGCATTTATCATGGCTAGTCTACCTTGCCTGCACATTCCTGGATACTACAAGGCAATTTAGCAATTCATCTTTATATGATTGTTGACAGAAGTTTTGGTGTTTTTTGCTTTGGACAAATAATTGATGTACACTGTATAGTAATTTTTGAAGATTATCCATTGTTTATATACCATCATACCTTATAACGTATAATCCCAATTTGCCCATCAAGTTGTCCCTTGAAATTTAATTTCCTTTGTTCAACTTTTAGCACCATTTTCATTTGTATGGAAGAAAAAGTCAAGTGTAAAATACTTGACCAAAGAAGGGCTAACTTCAGTGCTTTGGTTAGAGATCATTGCCCAGGTAGATTGGAATCAAGCCACTAAAACATAATTGAACAATGGGATTTCTTCAAAAGGAGATAATTCTGGTATATTCCATTTTATTAAGAGGAGGGCGGATGGACATCCAAAGCTATAGTGTCCTTTTAAAACTAAAGATAATTTGCCTAAAATGAAACTGAGAAAGGTTTATAATTATTGTCATTGCTCATAATGGAGGAACAAACCACAGAGGAGATCGAAAATAGGAATTAAGGGCAAAGAATATGACTTGAGTAATGAAATAGATGTATAGTACGGAAACGCCCTTTGATCCAACTCATCCATGTCAACCAGACATTCTAATCTAATCCCATTTGCCAACACTTGGTCCATATACCTGTAGACCCTTTCTATTCATATACCCATCCAAATGCCTTTTAAATATTGTAATTGTACCAGCCTCCTCCCACCTCTGGCAGCTCATTCCATGCACAGACCACCCTTTGCATGAAAAGTTACCCCTTAGGTTCCTTTTTAAATGTTTCCCCCCACCCCTCCCCCTAAACCTATGCCTTCTAGTTCTGGACTCCCTCACCCCAGGGAAAAGATCTTGTCTATTTACCCTTGTCCCTTATGATTTTATAAATCTCTACAAGGTCACCCCTCAGCCTCTGACATTCCAGGGAAATTAGCCCCAGCCTATTCGGCTTTTCCCTATAGCTCAAACCCTTCAACCCTGGCAACATCCTTGTAAATCTTGTCTGAACCCTTTCAAGTTTCACAACAACTTTCCGATAGGAAGGAGACCAGAATTGCATGCAATATTCCAACAGTGGCTTAAGCAATGTCCTGTACAGCCGCAACATGACCTCCAACTCCTGTGCTCAATACTCTGACCAATAAAGGAAAGCATACCAAAAGCTGCCTTCATTACCCTACCTACCTGCGACTCCACTTTCAAGGTCTCTTTGTTCAGCGACACTCCCCAGGGCCTTATCATTAAGCGAATATGTCCTGCCCTGATTTGCCTTTCCAGAATGCAGCACCTCACTTGCCTAAATTTAACTCCATTTGCCACTCCTTGACCCATTTGGCTCATCTGATCAAGAACCCATTGTACTCTGAGGCAACGTTCTCCACTGTCCAGTACACCACCTCCAATTTTGTTGTAATCTGCAAACTTACTAACTCTACCTCCATGTTCACTTCCAAATCGTTTTTATATAAATGAAAAGTAATGGACTCGGCACCGATCCTTGTAGCATACCTCTGGTCACAGTCCTCCAGTCTGAAAAGCAACCCTCCACCACCACCCTGTCTTCTACCTTTTGAGCTGGTTCTGTATCCAAATGGCTAGTTGTCCCTGTATTCCATGAGATCTAACCTTGCTAACGAGCTTACCATGTGGGACCTTGTCAAATGCCTTACTGAAGTCCATATAGATCGCATCCACTGCTCTGCGCTCATCAATCCTCTTCGTTACAACTTCAAAGAACCCAATCAAGTTAGTGTGACATGATTTCCCGCGCACAAAGCTATGTTGACTATCCGTAATCAATCCTTGCTTTTCCAAATACATGTACGTCCTGTTCCTCAGATTCCCTTCAATTAACCCACCACCAATGTCAGGCTCACTGATTTATAGTTCCCTGACTTGTCCTTACCACCCTTCTTAAACAGTAGCACCAGGTTAGCCAACCTCCCAGTTTTCTGGCACCTCCCCTGTGACAATCAATGATACAAATATCTCAGCATGGGGCCTAGCAATCACTTCCCTAGCTTACCACAGAGTTCTAGGGTACACTTGATCAGGTCCTGGGGATTTATCCACTTTTATGCATTTCAAGACATCCAGCACCACCTCTAATAAGGACATTTTTCAAGGTGTCACCATCTTTTCCCCACATTCTATATGATCCATGTCCTTCCCACAGTAAACAGTGATGCATAAGACTCATTTAGTATCGCTCCCATCTCTAGCAGTTCCACACACCGGCTGCCTTGCTGACCTTTTGAGGGGTCCTATTCTCTCCCTAAGTTACCTTTGGTCCTTAATGTATTTATAAAATCCCTTTGGATTCTCCTTAACTGTATTTGCCAAAGCTATCTCATGTCCCTTTTTTGTCCTCCTGATTTCCTTCTTAAGTATACTCCTGCCTTTGTACTCTAAGGATTGACTCAATCTATCCTGTCTATACCTGGCATATACTTTTTCTTAACCAAAACCTTAATTTCTTTAGTCATCCAGCATTCCCTACACCTTTCACCCTAACAGGAATATACTGTCTCTGGACTCTTCTCATTTCTGACTGTTTTCCATTTTCCAACCATCCCTTTACCTGCAAACATCCGCCCCAATCAACTTCTGAAAGTTCTTGCCCAATACCGTCAAAATTGGCCTTGCTCCAATTTAGAACTTCATCTTTTAGATCCAGTCTATCCTTCATGGCTATCTAAATGAAAAGGAATCTTAAAAGGGAAGTCTTTATGAATGCAGAGTAAAAAGTAAATGAAGAAGATATCAAGATAATTAAGAATCAGAATTCATGTCCAGGTACAATGTTTCAAACCTTCCTCGATATACAGTTACTGCCAGAAAACTCCAAGGTTACAGATATTGGACTGTTGGTAAAGGGGAAAGGGCTGAAGGTAACCAAAATACCTAAATGTCAATACTGGGAAACTTTGGACAGAATTTTGTGCAACCCACCATGTGGGTTTGTGACCTGAAGATAGTGAGGCAACAAACCTGCATCATTGTAGCAGAAAGCTAATTTGAAAGAGCTAAGAAGGCAATTAATGATTTGCCTGCTGATGAATGGAATTAGTTGTTCCTTTTGGCAATTTGAGCAACTGGGCAGCAGGGAACACAGGCTGTCTGATTCCCAACAAGTGGAAGTTCAGTGTTGAAGCAGCTGATTTTCATTAAGGTGGGAGAGGGAGTTGTATTGGAACAATTGGAGGGGCAGAATGTAAGGTAGCAACCAGTGAACTTTTGTCAATTTAAACTCCATACACCTGATGTCATTGACATCGGAGCCAGAGTTTTTTGTGAAATCAAATACCACAGGAATGAACCAAGAGTAGCAAAACTTAAAATTTTTTAAATATAATCACCGATCATTGTTCCAATACCCCAGTGTAAAGCAACACTGTTTGTTGAACAGAGTTTATAAATCTGCCTTCCTTTCTTAATGAAAATCACAATGTTGTACATACAAGCTCAGCAGCTAAGGGAAACATCTGACACCAGAAGCAGCATGATCTGTGAAATCTACAAAAGGGCCCGAACCTGAGGTCTTTAACTTTCTCAAGTTGGCCATTACTTGATTCTAGTCTGAGTCTTTCCCACCCATTTGAAAACTTTTGTTGACTTGCAGGTCCATCAGCTTGGAACTCCGTCTTCTGAATCCAATTCAGCCCATGTAATCTGGAACATTTTAATTGTTAATTCAGCTTCAAGTGTAGTTAAAAGTGACGAGATACTCAGCTTGTTAAAAACTGGAACAGTCGGGCACAAAGGTTATTTTTATTGGTTAAAAATTGCAACATAAAACCTGGTAACCTATAACTTGGGTAAAAGTCTTGCTGGTTGTTCGAGCTAAAATTGTACACACCAGGAGTTCATTGTTTCCTTATCTGTACATCACTGGTCATAACCTTGACAATAAGATGCAGAGCTGGGCTGAGGTGGTAAATGGAGGTTAATGTGGAAAAGTATGAGGTAGTTCACTTTGGAAGAAGTAACAGGAATGCAGAGTACTGAGTTAATAGTAAAATTCTTGGCAGTGTAGATGAACAGAGATCTGTGTCCAGGTGCATAAATCTCTGAAAGTTAGCGCCCAGGTTGATAGGGTTGTTAGAAGGCGTATGGTGTGTTGGCATTTATCGTAGGGGGATTGAGTTTCGGAGCCACGAGATCATGCTTCAGCTGTACAAGATACTGGTAAGGCTGCACCTGGAGTATTGCGTACATTTCTGGTCACCACACAATAGGAAGAATGAGGAAGCTTTGGAAAGGGTTCAGAGGAGATTACTAGGATGTTGCCTACTATGGAAGGAAGGTCTTACAAGCACAGGCTGAGGGAACTGAGGCTGTTTTTGTTGGAGAAATGATGATTCAGAAGTGACTTAATTGAGTCGTATAAGATAATCAGAGGATGAGAGAGGGTGGACAGTGAGAGCCTTTTTCCTCGAATGGTAAAGGCTAACACGAGGGGACATGGCTTTACCTTAAGGGGTGTTAGATTTAGGATAGATATCAGGGGTAGTTTCCTTACTCAGTAGTAGGGGCACGGCGTGGCTTGCCTGCAATAGTAGTAGACTTGCCAACATTATGGGCATTTAAATGCGCATCGAACATAGATATGGACAGTAATGGAATGGTGTAAGTTAGATGGGCATCAGATTAATTTCACAGGTTGACGCAACATCAAAGGCTGAAGGGCCTGTACTGCCCTGTAACATTGTGTTCTAATACTTGGAATAGTCCTGAATGCCTCTGCCTCTGAAGATGCTCTCATTTATTGTAAAATGAGATTATTCACCTGAATGTCCTTCATTGAAGGAAATCTGTTATCGTTCTTAGTTTGATTTGATAATGCCTGATCCATAAAGATATAGTTGACTCTTAACTGCTGTCAAGGACAATTGGGGATAGTCCACAATGCTGAGCTTACCAGCAACTTCTGTTTACCATAAATCAGAACTTTGATATGTTATTTGAAGCTGGTCATTTCCACCTGGTGATCTACAAGACCATAAGACATCTGTTACAAATCACACAACACCAAGTTATAGTCCAACAGGTTTAATTGGAAGCACTAGCTTTCTGAGCACAGCTCCTTCAGGTGGTTGTGGAGCACACAATTGTAAGACACAGAATTTAGAGCAAAAGTTTACAGTGTGATGTAACTGAAATTATACTTTGAAAAATACCTTGATTGTTTGTTGAGTCTCTCATCTGTTAGAATGACCATGATAGTTTCACTTCTTTCATATGTAAATCACAATGTTTTTTAAAAGGTACATTCTCAGGTTAACTGTAACAATTGGTATCAGCCCAGATAAGATGTTGAGATGTTCAAGGTGTTAGCCCCCTGTGTTCCCTGTCTGTGCCATAATGTTTAGACTGATTCAAATCTAAAAGGTGCATTAAGAGTCTTACGTGGATTCATGCAGTTTTTGAGCAAAGTACAACGTACATCTGCAAGGGGTTGCTAACACAGATGAAAGACTTAACAAACAAGGTACTTTTCAATGTATAATTTCAGTTACATCACACTGTAAACTTTTGCTATAAATTCTGTCTCACTGTTGTGCACTCCACAACCACCTGATGAAGGAACAGCACTCCAAAAGGTAGTGCTTCCAATTAAACATGTTGGACTATAGCCAGGTGTTGTGTGATTTGTAACTTTGAGGAGAAAGTGAGGTCTGCAGATGCTGGAGATCAGAGCTGGAAATGTGTTGCTGGAAAAGCGCAGCAGGTCAGGCAGCATCCAGGGAACAGGAGAATCGACGTTTCGGGCATAAGCCCTTCTTCAGGAATGGGGAAAGTTTGTCCAGCAGGCTAAGATAAAAGGTAGGGAGGAGGGACTTGGGGGAGGGGCGTCGGAAATGTGATAGGTGGAAAGAGGTCAAGGTGAGGGTGATAGGTCAGACTGGGGTGGGGGCGGAGAGGTCGGGAAGAAGATCTCAGGTTAGGAAGGCGGTGCTGAATTTGATGGATTTGACTGAGACAGGGTGGGGGGGAGGGGAAATGAGGAAACTGGTGAAATCTGAGTTCATCCTTTGTCCATGATTTGTAACTTTGTATACCCCAGTCCAACACTGCATCTCCAAATCATAAGACATCTGAGCAGAAATTATGCCATTTGGCCCATGGAGTCTGCTCCTCCATTCAATCAAGTTTGATAAGTTTCTCGACCCCATTCTCCTGCTTACTCAAGAACCCAAGGGTTACAGGGAGAATCAAGGGGCTCATGTATCTATGTTAAATATACTCAGTGGCCTGACCTCCACAGTCTTCTGTGGCAATGAATGCCATAGATTTACCACTCTGGCTGAGAGAGTTTCTCATTTTCTCCATTCTAAAATGTTTTCCCTTTACGCTAAGGCTCTGCCTTCTGCTTTGTGTCTCCCACCAATGGAAACATCTTCACAACATCTACGTTGTCCAGGCGATTCAGTATTCTATATGTTACAATTATATCTCCCTTCATCCTTCTAAACTCCATTAAATATAGACAGAGTCTTCAAACATTCCTCATATGTTAACCTTTCCATTCCTGGGACCTTTCTCGTGAACCTCCTCTGAACATGCTCCAGGGCTAGTACATCCTTCCTGAAATTTTGTGCACAGTTTTGGGCCCAATACTCCAAATATGGTCTGACCAGAGTTTTATCGAGCCTCAGAAATATATCCCTGCTTTTGTATTCAAGTCCTCTCATGCCATAATTGCATTTGCTTTCCGAACAGTACTCAGCATGCAAGTTTACCTTGAGAGAATCCTAAACAAAAAGTCCCAAAACACTCTGCACTTCAGACTTATGAATTTTCTTTCCATTTAGAAAATAGTTTGAAAATCACAACACCAGGTTATAGTTGAACAGGTTTATTTGGAAGTACAGCTTTCACAGCACTGCTCCTTTGTCAGGTAGATATTAAATCTTGTACTTCCAAATAAACCTGTTCAACTATAACCTGGGGTTGTGATTTTTAATTTTGTCCACCCCAGTCAAGCACTGGCACCTCTACATAATTAAGAAAATAGTCCATGCTTCTCCTCTTCCTACCAGCACTTTTCCATGTTGTACTCCATCTGCCAGTTCTTTGACCATTGTTCTAACCTGTCCAAATCTTTCTACAGCCTCTCCACTACCTCAATGCTACTTGATCCTCTACCTATCTTTATATTCTCTGCAAACTTAGCCAAAATGCCCTCAGTTCCTACATCTAGATCGTTAATGTATGAAGTGAAACGTTGTGGAACATCACTTGTCACTGGCTGCCATTCTGAGAAATACACTTTTAACTCTACCATCTTTCTGACGGACAACCAAGCTTCTATCCATGCTCGACCCTTGCTTCTAACTTCATGGATCCTTTTCTTACTCAGCCTCCTGTGTGCCATCTTGTCAAAGGCTGCTGTGAAGTCCAGGTAGTTAACATCCATTGGTTATATTTGGTCTGACCTGCTCATCACTTCATGTCAGATGTACAGCACAGAAACGGACCCTTCGTTCCAACTCATCAATGCTGACCAGATATCCCAACCCAATCTAGTTGCAGCTGACAGGACTTGGCCATATCCCTCCAAACCCTTCCTATTCATATACCCACCCAGGTGCCTCTTAAATGTTGTAATTGTACTAGCCTCCACCACTTCCTCTGGTAACTCATTCCATACAAGTACCACCCTGTGAGTGAAAACATTGCCCCTTTTATATCTTTCCCCTCTCACCCTAAACCTATGCCCTCTAGTTCTGGACTCCCCGACCACAGGGAAAAGACTGTCTATTTATCCTATCCGTGCCCCTCATAATTTTATAAACCTCTATAAAGTCACCCTTCAACCTCCGACACTCCAGGAAAAACCGCCCCAGCCTATTCAGCCTCTGCCTATAGATCAAATCCTCCAACCCTGGCAACAACATTGTAAATCTTTTCTGAACCCTTTCAAGTTTCACAACATCTTTCCGATAGGAAGGAGACCAGAATTGCACGCAGTATTCCAACAGTGGCCTAATCAGTGTCCTGTACAGCCACAACATGACCTCCCAACTCCTGTACTCAGTACTCTGACCAATAAAGGAAAGCACTGTCAAACGCCAGCTTCACTATCCTATCTACCTGCGACTTCACTTTCAAAGAGCTATGAATCTGCACCCCAAGGTCTTTGTTCAGCAACACTCCCTAGGACCTTACCATTAAGTGTATCAGTCCTGCTAAGATTTGCTTTCCCAAAATGCAGCACCTCACATTTATCTAAATTAAACTCCATCTGCCACTTCTCAGCCCATTGGCCCATCTGGTCAAGATCCCGTTGTAATCTGAGGTAGCCTTCTTTGCTGTCCACGACACCTCCAATTTTGGTGTCCTCTGCAAAACTACTAATTATACCTCTTATGCTCACATCCAAATCATTTATATAAATGAGAAAAAGTAGAGGACCCAGCACCAATCCTTGTGGCACTCCACTGGTCACAGGGCTCCAGTCTGAAAAACAACCCTCTACCACCACCACCCTCTGTCTTCTACCTTTTGAGCCAGTTCTGTATTCAAATGGCTAGTTCTCCCTGCATTCCATGAGATCGAACTTTACTAATCAGTCTCCCATGGTGAACCTTGTTGAATGCTTTACTGAAGTCCCTATCTATCACATCTACCGCTCTGTCCTCATCAATCCTCTTTGTTAATACTTCAAAACCCGATCAAGTTTGTGAGACATGATTTCCCATGCACAAAGCCATGTTGACCATGTCCTTTTCCACAGTAAATACTGATGCAAAATATTCGGTTAGTATCTCCCCCATCTCCTATGCTTCCACGCCAAGGCTACCTCGCTGATCTTTGAGAGCCCTATTTTCTCCCTAGTTACCTTTTTGTCCTTCATGTATTTGTAAAAATCCTTTGGATTCTCCTTAACTCTATTTGCCAAAGCTATCTCATGTCCCCTTTTTGCCCTCCTGATTTCTCACTGAAGTATATTCCTACTGCCTTTCTCCTCTCAGGATTCTAAGGATTCTCCTCTAAGTACCCTTCCACCGACACCCTCCTTCGACTGACTGAACTGGTCCTCACCTTGAACAACTTCTCTTTCCAATCCTCCCACTTCCTCCAAACCAAAGGAGTAGCCATGGGCACCCGCATGGGCCCCAACTATGCCTGCCTCTTCATAGGATATGTGGAACAGTCCATCTTCCGCAGCTACACTGGCACCACCCCCCCACCTTTTCCTCCGCTACATCGATGACTGTATCGGCGCTGCCTTGTGCTCCCACGAGGAGGTTGAACAGTTCATCCACTTTACCAACACCTTCCACCCCAACCTCAAATTCACCTGGACCGTCTCAGACTCCTCCCTCCCCTTCCTAGACCTTTTCAATTCTATCTCGGGTGACCGAATCGACACGGACATTTACTATAAATCGACCGACTCCCACAGCTACCTAGACTACACCTCCCACCCTGCCCCCTGTAAAAACGCCATCCCATATTCCCAATTCCTTCATCTCTGCCGCATCTGCTCCCAGGAGGACCAGTTCCAAAACCGTACAACCCAGATGGCCTCCTTCTTCAAGGACCGCAATTTCCCGCCAGAAGTAGTGGACGATGCCCTCCACCGCATCTCTTCCACTTCCCGCTCCTCCGCCCTTGAGCCCCGCCCTTCCAACCGCCACCAGGACAGAACCCCACTGGTCCTCCCCTACCACCCCACCAACCTCCATGTACAACGCATCATCCACTGTCATTTCCGCCACCTCCAAACGGACCCCACTACCAGGGTTATATTTCCCTCCCCTCCCCTATCAGCGTTCCGAAAAGACCACTCCCTCCGTGTCTCCCTCGTCAGGTCCACACCCCCCACCAACCCAACCTCCACTCCCGGCACCTTCCCCTGCAACCGCAAGAAATGCAAAACTTGCGCCCACACCTCCCTCCCCCCCCCCCCCCCCCTTACTTCCCTCCAAGGACCCAAGGGACACTTCCATATCCGCCACAAATTCACCTGCACCTCCACACACCTCATCTATTGCATCCGCTGCACCCGATGTGGCCTCCTCTGTATTGGGGAGACAGGCCGCCGACTTGCGGAACGTTTCAGAGAACACCTCTGGGACACCCAGACCAACCAACCCAACCACCCTGTAGCCCAGCACTTCAACTCCCCCTCCCACTCCACCAAGGACATGCAGGTCCTTGGACTCCTCCATCGCCAGACCATGGCACACGATGGTTGGAGGAAGAGCACCTCATCTTCTGCCTGGGAACCCTCCAACCACAAGGGATGAACTCAGATTTCTCCAGTTTCCTCATTTTCCCCTTCCCCCACCTTGTCTCCGTCAAATCCCTCTAATTCAGCACCACCTTCCTAACCTGCAATCTTCTTCCTGACCTCTCCGCCGCCACCCCACTCCGACCTATCACCCTCACCTTGACCTCCCTCCACCTATCGCAATTCCAGCACCCCTCCCCCAAGTCCCTCCTCCCTACCTTTTATCTTAGCCTGCTGGACACACTTTCCTCATTCCTGAAGAAGGGCTTATGCCCGAAACATTGATTCTCCTGCTCCTTGGATGCTGCCTGACCTGCTGCGCTTTTCCAGCAACACATTTTCAGCTCTGATCTCCAGCATTTGCAGTCCTCACTTTCTCCTCTAAGGATTCACTCAATCTATCCTGTCTATACCTGACATATGCGTCCTTTTCTTAACCAAACCCTCAATTTCTTAAGTCACTCAGCATTCCCAAACCTACCAGCCTTCCCTTTCACCTGAAGGAATATACTTTCTCTGGACTCTGGTTATTTCATTTCTGAAGGCTTTCCATTTTCCAGCCGTCCCTTTTACCTGCGAACATCTGCCCCCAAACAGCTTTTGATAGTTCTTGCCTAATACTGTCAAAATTGGCCTTTCTCCAATTTAGAACTTCAACTTTTAGATCTGGTCTATTATTTTCCATCACTCTTTTAAAACTAGTAGAATTATGGTTGCTGGCCCCAAAGTGCTCTCTCACTGACACCTCAGTCATCTGCCCTGCCTTATTTCCCAAGAGTAGGTCAAGTTTTGCACCTTCTCTAGTAGATACAGCCACATACTGAATCAGAAAATTTTCTTGTGCGCACTTAACAAGTTCCACTCCATCTTAAACCCTCAACATTGTGGCAGTGCCAGTCTATGTTTGGAAAGTTAAAATCCCCTACCATAACCACCCTATTATTCTTACAGATTACTGAGATCTCCTTACAAATTCTGAGAACTCTAGCAGATTGTCAGGCATGACCTCACCTTGATGAAATCATGCTGACTTTGCCTTATTTTACCATACACTTCCAAGTATTCAGAAATCTCGGCCTTCACAGTGGATAGCTATTCCACGATGAGGGAATGTCGTCAGGATGGAAGAAATCTGGAACAAATGTTTGATTTAAATGTTGTGAAAATTATTACATTTCCAAACTTAAAATATCAACTAGTGAAGTTTTATATTGATCTTATCCATAAAAAACGAAGCCTTTTGTGAACATTTAAACTTCCTGAACTTTAACTCCTGCATCGATAATTGGTATTAGCAGCTCAGTACCTTTTGTAGGTCATCAAAAAAATAAGTTCTTGCTTTCCTGGTTATATTTTAGCAAAAAGGCCAATTTGGGCAAGTGAGTTTCAGGTTCAGCTGAACTGCTTTAAGCACATTGAACCCTTCAAAGAATCTGAAATATGTTTATCTGATTAAAATCTTTATAACAAATAGTGCTTCAGAAGTATTATTATTAAAGTGACCATTGAATATTCCTTTTTAATTAGCATGTTTGCATTGTTGCATTTCTACAATACTTGATCTTAGTTTACAACAGTTTAACTATTGATCTTACCTGTTCCAACAATGTGCTCAAAATACGTATGCAACCTTTTAATTTTTATCCTTTTGTTAACCAAGTCTGAAAATTCACATGTTCTGTGATCTGTTAAAGATTTTCTCAACCATACAAATCAATAACATGCATCCAGAGATACAGTTCGCAAATACAATTTAGTATTATAGAATATTCAGCTCCAAAGGGAACAATTTGGCTTATTTTGCCTCTACTGGTTCTTTGACAGAAATGTTCAGTTTCATCCTATACCTCATCTTTTACTCTGTAATAATAGTGAAATAGTTCTGTTCAAATGCATGTCCACTTGTCTTTCAAAGTTCTGATTAAATCTGTTTCCTCGCCTTTTCAGTTAGTGTTTTCTAGATAATGGAATAATTTTTGCTCATACTACTTGTTCATTGCCACCACAAAGTAGTTCTCTCACTAATTATGTTGAGTCTTTGTAAACTATGATCTTGGAGAAGATTTGTAGCTTGGGTTGGATCAGGTTGTAAGTTTACTCATTGAGCTGGTATATTTGTTCTCAGAAGTTTCATCACTATACTAGATAACATTAGTGAGCCTCCGATTAATGCGCTGGTGTTCTGTCCCACTTGCTATTTGTGTCTTGGTCTTTTGTGGTGGGTGATGTCACTTCCGGTTCTTTTTCTGAGAGGTTGATAAATGGGGTCCAAATCAATATGTTTGCTCATGGAGTTCCAGTTTGTATGCCAAGCCACCAGGAATTTCTGTGCATTTCTTTGTTTAGCCTGACCCAGGATGAATATATCATTCCAGTCGAACTGGTGTCCCTCTTCGTCTGTGTGTATGGATACCAGTGATAGTTGGTCATGTCTTTTGGTGGCTAGTTGGTACTCGTGTGTCCTGGTGACTAGTTTCCTGCTCGTCTATCCAATGTAATGTTTGTTGTTGTCCTCTCCGGGTATTTTGTATATGACATTCATTCTGCTGGTTTATGGTATGGGGTCTTTTTAAATTAGGGCTGTCTCAGTGTGGTGGTAGGTTTGTGGGCTACCATGATGCATTGGGGCCGAAGTAGTCTAGTCGTCATCTCCAAGATGTCTTTAGTTTTTGGCAGGGTGGCTAGAGTTTCTGGGCATGTTGTGTCATCTTGTTTAGGTCTGTGTAGGAATCTGCGGACTGTACTTATTGGGTACCCCTTGTTCCTGAATATGTTGTATAGGTATTTTTCCTTGGCTTCTCGTAGTTCCTGGGCGCTGCAGTGTGTTGTGGCTGATTTTAAATGTTCTGATGCAGCTCCATTTGTGGGTGTTAGGGTGAATTTTCCTGTAGTTGAGTATTTGGTCTCTGTGTGGCTTTCCTGTAGACCGTAGTCTGCAGCTCTCCATTGGCTTTTCGTTCTACTGTGATGTCTGGAAAGGGGAGTGTGTTGTTGTTTTCTTTCTCTGGTGAACTTTATACTGGTAAGGATGATTGTGTTTGTGGGTTTCTTCTAATTTGTTGCATTCCATGATGACAAAGGTGTTATCCACATAGCAGACCCAAAGCTTGGGCTGGATCATGGGAAGGTCTATTCGTTATAACCTCTGTGTAACTGCTCCTGCTAAGAGTCCTGATATTGGTGATCCCATAGTCGTCCTATTGATTTTGTTTGTAGATCTTGTTGTGAAGGTGAAGTGGGTTGAGAAGCACAAGTCTACAAGTTTGAGGATGCTGTCCTTGCTGATGGAGTTGGTGCTGTCAGGCGTTTGTGTCCTTTGTTCGTCTAGCAGTGAGGCCAGTGTTTCTTTGTTTAGGGTAATGTTTGTTGATATGTATAAGGCCATCATGTCGAAGAAAACCATGACCTCGTTGTTTTCTACCTTGGTGTCTTTGTTAAGGAATTCCTGGGTGGAGTGGGCTGAGTCTTACTCGGTGTTTCAGTTTGTGTTGCAGTTCCTTTGCTAGTCTGTATGTCAGTGTACCAGAAGTGAGACTAAGGGTCAGAGGGGAGCCCCTTGTTTATGTACCTTTTGATAATCTGTAGAAATGGGATGTGTTGGATCCTTCAGATTTCTACAGGAAAGTCACACACACTGACCAAATAATCAACTACAGGAGCAATCACCCCAACACCCACAAATGGACCTGCATCAGAACATTATTTAAACCAGCCACAACACATTGCAGCACCCAAGAACTATGAGAAGCAGAGGAAAAACATCTGTACAACGTATTCAGAACAACGGGTACCCAATAAGCGCAGTCTGCCGATTCTGATGGAACAGACCTAAACAAGAAGGGACAACATGCCCAGAAACTCTGGCCACCCTGCCATACATTAAAGACCACTCTGAGATGACAACTGACTACTCTGGCCCCAAGGCATCATGGTAGCCCACAAACCTACCACCACACTTAAATTCATCAGGAGCTGTTTCAAGGACCCCATACCAACAACCAGCAGAATGAATGTCATATACAAAATACCCTGCAAGGACTGCAAAAAACATTACATTGGACAGACACGCAGGAAACTAGTCACCAGGATACATGAGCACCAACTAGCCACCAAAAGACATAACCAGCTATCACAGGTATCCATACACACAGAGAGGTACACCATTTCGACTGGGACAGGCTAAACAAAGACATGAATGGGAATTCCTAGCAGCTGGCATTCAAACTAGAACTCCATTCCCAAACATACTGATTTGGACCCCATTTACCAACCTCTGAGAAAAAGAACTGGAAGTGACATCACCACCCACCATAACAGAACAAGACAAATTGCAAGCGGGACAGAACACCTTCATTGGAGGCTTACTGTTACCTAGCATGGTGATGAAACATCTGACGACAAATCTACCAGCTCAGTGAGAAAACATGCAACCTGATCTACTCCATTGTTCTGTTTCCTATAGCCCATGCATCAATAACTATCAACCTATTTGTAATATTGAGTATCCCTATGGGGTCTCCCCTTATCAACTTGCCCCGTCAATTTCAGTAAACTTGAGTATGCTGCCCCAAGTCCTTTTGCTGTTTTACTACCCCTAAAATTTGTACCATTTTGAACCTACTGCCCCTATTTTATTTTTATTTTCCTCTGTTTTATTTTGTATTTATCCATATTAAATTATTTGCTTGGTCTCTACCTGTTTCATCTGTCTGCTTTCTTGAAGTCTGCAATCCTGCTCCATGTCAAACTATATTGCAAAGTTTTGTACCATCTGCAAAATTATACCATCTATGCCAAAGTCCCAGTTTATCTTAAGAAAAAGGACAAGTAATACAGTTGTTATACTAACATTTAAAACTCTTCCATATCTTTGTCCAGTCAGGGCAATCTGTTCATAACTACCTCTTCATCATATTCCTTGACCACTTGCAAAAAGTTTGTCACTTTGTTCTAATACTTCATCTAATGTTTTTAAAAATGTTTACCATATTGATAACACTTATGATTAATCCTTATTTCTTCATAGGAGAGCTTAAATTATAGTCTGCCTTAATTTTCTTTCCCACCCCTTCTGTTGACATATCATTCCCCAGCTTGGTGGGGAAACATGGGGATTGAGAATACATTGTCTGTACCTGCTGGTCATAGAACTTCTGAACAATACTGAAGAGCATGCAATGCCCACCTTGGCCCCACAGCCATGCACATAACCACAGACGAGAGGCAGTGTGTGCAGCACTCTCCACAGTCTGCTGCCTTGACCTGTTAATGACCACCCTTACTAGACCCATGAGAGGGTCCTTCTGGTGGGTTCTTTTTATTTTTTGTCAAAGTTCTTACACACTTGATGCAACTGCAATATGCCAACTTCTGTGAACAACTTAATTTTATTAAGCAAATACAGTGCAAACACTTGGAGAAACTCTTAACACACGCACACATTTAGCAGGGCTTAGAGTCATGTCAAAGATCTCCCTGAACAAACGGTCCTTCCTTTATACAAGACAAGAGTTTCACATTGGTCAGTAGCACCCACAAGACAACCCTTAGCCATTTTCCCCACAGTCACATGCCACTCCAGGCGCAATATAGTGATCACATCACTTCCAGAAACAATATAATGTAAATCGTCCCTTAATGGTCAAATCTGTTGTAAATCTTTTTTTACCTGCAGGCAGTAGTCAGAATTCCAATCACAAACTCGTAGACAACCCTCCACACTTGGCCTTTGCCACTGCCAGAAGAAATGGTAGATGTAGGTACAATTACAACATTCAAAACACATTTGAACATATACGTTCAGCCTCTCCCTATAGCTCAAATCCTCCAACCCTGGCAACATTCTTGTAAATCTTTTCTGAACCCTTTCAAGTTTCACCAACGTCTTTCCGATAGGAAGGAGACCACAATTGCACGCAATATTCCAACAGTGGCCTAACCAAAGCCACATACAGCTGCAACATGACCTCCCAACTCCTGTACTCCTACTCTGACCAATGAAGGAAAGCATACCAAAAGCCATCTTCACTGTCCTATCTACCTGCGACTCCACTTTCAAGGAGCTATGAACCTGCACTCCAAGGTCTCTTTGTTCAGCAACACTCAAGTTTAATTAAGTTTAATCTATGCTGCATGACATTACTTCCATGCACAGTAACTGTGTCTCGAATATTAAATCCTGCTAAAAGCCAGGCAGCTCCTGTGTTGAATTAATGAGATCATATCCATATATGGACAAGAACTGTATGAGACTGCGCAGAGTGCAACAAATATGTCACTGTGGTACATCATAGGAGGAGGCTTAACTGAAAGTGTAATGCAGAATTTGAAGTAAGAGTAGCTATCTTGGTGTGAAGATGCACCCACGTTGAACCCCACCCCCCAAAAAAAGGAAGATTTGGAACCTCAGCTGCAACCAAGTGATGCCTTTTGTCGCAGAAGAAATCTATACACATCCTGTGTCAAACTCTGGGGAAGGAATCAAAGTGACCACCACATACCACGACATGGCAGAGATCATTTGATTTCAGGCCAATATTTGACTCCTGTAGAACAGTCCTTGAGCCTGTCCTGTCCCACATCCTCAATGAATGCAAGTGGTGATTTTGGAATTTGGCTGTTGCTAGTTGACCAGCCAGGATCTCTCAACAGATCTAAAATAAACTTCTATTATAGAGGGAGGTTGTGCTCCAGGTTCATCCCAGGCGGTCCATCTGCCACTGACTGAATCTGGAACATTTTCCCCAGCTGTGTTCCTTGCAGAGAACACTATGGTGTGCATGTTTTTGTGTGCACACACCCACCATGCATCATTTAGTTCTGAATATGAGCATGTTAACAGTGTAAGTCAAAAAGCTTACCAGGAAGCTCGACCTACGCAGAACCAATCCTGCCAATATTCTTCAAAACAGGTGCAGGAGTGGTTCCACGCAAGTAGAAAATTACTAACCAGGTAAGGACAGTCCTGAGACACTCCTCTCCCAAAATGAATGGGCACATTAAGGACACATTGTCCTTGATGAGACATTCTGTGTGGCAGCATACAGAAGTTGAGTCCAGGCAACAAACTGCGTCCCAATTTGGAATGCATATAGAATTCCCAATAAATATTTGCTCTCTACCCTGGTGCTGCATTCTCCTGATAAAAGGGCAGGAAGGTGGCCAGTGGGCCAGTGCTCTGGAAGGTGAGAATCAGGTCCCAGACAAGATAAATGTTTGTTTGTCATAAATGATCTGGCCTGGAACTGTAAGAATGGTCAGGGTCGACCATGTGATTCCTGGTACAGTGCAGGAAGACTTTGCCTTGCAACCATATTATAGTCCACGCTGAGGAAGACCGATCCTCCCTCTTTTGTAAAAGGGCTATGATGACCTCTCTGATGAGATTAGATACCTTACGGTGTGGAAACAAGCCCTTTGGCCTAACAAGTCCACACCGACCCTCCGAAGAGTAACCCACCCAGACCCATTTCCCTCTGACTAATGCACCTAACACTGAGCAATTTAGAATGGCCAGTTCACCTGACATGTACACGTTTGGATCGTGAGAGTAAGCCAGAGTACCTGGAGGAAACCCACGCAGACACTGGGACCATGTGCAAACTCCACACAGTCGCCCAAGGCTGGAATCGAACTGGGGTCCCTGCCACTGAGGCAGCAGTGCTAAACACTAAGCCACTGTGCCGCCCCTTACTGAACAATAGTCCATCACTTGCATGAAGTCTTTCCCAAGCCATTCAATAATCTGCCCCTGTTTTTGATACCATAGTGGATAAATCTCATTTATCCATAATGTCATTTGCCATCCATTTGACCACTCATTCAACTTGTCCAAATCACACTAAAGCATCTCTGTATCCTCTGCACGTTTTACCTGCCTCTGGATTAGAGTGGTGCTGGAAAAGCACAGCAGGTCAGGCAGCATCCAAGGAGCAGGAAAATCGACATTTTGGGCAAAAGCCCTTCATCAGGAATAGGGCTCTATTCCTGAAGAAGGGCTTTTGCCCGAAACGTCGATTTTCCTGCTCCTTGGATGCTGCCTGACCTGCTGTGCTTTTCCAGCACCACTCTAATCCAGACTCTGGTTTCCAGCATCTGCAGTCCTCGTTTTTACCTATGTTTTACCCGCCTGCCCAGTTTTGTTGTCTGCGAACATGGGGATATTACATTTTGATTCCCTCATCTGAATCATTAATATTATATGTAGTGAATAGCTGGGGTCCGAGTAGTGCTTTCTGCAGTACCACACTAGTCACTGGCTGCTACTCAAACCCCCGGTTATCCATGTTCCTAACTTTGTGTCTGCCAACCAGTTCTCCATCCACTTCAGTTCACTACCTCAAATCCCATACACTTCAATTTTACAAGCAAATGTCGCATGTGAGACTTTATCAACATCCTTCTGAAAGTTCAACTAAACCATATTCTGTGAACAACTTAGCACATTTCTTTGTCCAATGTACTGTTTACTCCTGTCTTGCCTATTGTTCAACTTTTTTAAAATTAGTTTTAGTTTCTAACATGCCCTCTGGCTTGATTTCTTAGTAGTTTTGTGTGTGCATTCTGTACTTTCTGATACTTCATGGCATTTCTTGTAGCATGCCTGCAATATTCAGTATTTCCTCTTTTTCGCTGTGTAGTGTCAGGTCTGTAACATCTGATCCTTCAGCCATGGTATTTGATGTCTTGGGACAATGATACTTGCTCATGTACGAAGCTGAAATTGTGGTGCATTTATGGAATGAGCTGCCAGAGGTGGTGTGCATGTTGGTACAACTGCAACATTTTAAAAGGCAGCTAGATGGGTATATGAATAGAAAGGATTTAGGGGGATATGGGCAAATGGGACTGGATTCATTTAGAATGTCTGGTCGGCATGGACAAGTTGGACCAAAGGATCTGTTTCCATGCTGTACATCTCTATGACTGTAAGATTGATTTAAATGGACTACGTGAAAGTCGCCGTCATGTAGGAATGGCTCAAGGTTTTTTCCTGGAGGAGGTGGTCCAAGCTTGCTGTCATTGTTTGAGTTAGCTTTTGAATTTTTACTATGCTTCAATTGTGTCCGACTTCTGCAGATTCTGAAATGGCGTACAGTTTTGCATACACAGCATTCTTTTGTCATTGCCAGGGCATTGCCTCTGCTTGTAAATTCTATTGTTCCATGATGTTAACACTAATCTTAGGTCAAATACCAGCAACGAAGTACAATTTAACTTCTTCAGCTCCAAACTTAATACTTTGTTTTAAAACAATTCTGTACCATAGGAATTATTTTATCCAAGTCAATTGTGTTCTGTTTGATTCATCTGAGACTAAATCTCTTTGGAATCTTTAAGAAAAAATGGAAGGAGAAATAATCTGTTTATTGATCCTTTTAAAAGTGTTTTACATTTGTAGCATTAGTGTTGTATGTAATCTGCATCTTTAGGCTTGTATTCTTAGAGTAAGCCAATACTGCTTAAATTCTGCTGTTTGTAAGTTTGAATAATTCTGTAATAGTTCCCTTGTTTTCAATTCTGAAGTATTTTAAAATTTTGTACTGAAATATTGCAAACAATACTTCCAATAAAGCTTTGAATTCAGTTGACTAGCAAAACTGCATTGTGCTGTTACTTTCAAGTTTCAAATTCTGTGAATTAGAATTACTGTTTTTCTGCCACCTTTTAACAGTCATGTGGGACTTGAATGTGCAGGTGGACTGAGGGGGAAAAAGCAGGGTAGTAGTACATCTCATGAAGGCGAATTTGTAAAATTTCTCAGATATTTATCGTGATAATTGGACTAGGATTGTATTAGACAGTTCCAGTGTGTAATTTTTTTTAGATTAGATTACATTACAGTGTGGAAACAGGCCCTTCAGCCCAACAAGTCCACACCGATCCGCCGAAGCGAAACCCACCCATACCCCTACATTTACCCCTTACCTAACACTAGGGGCAATTTAGCATGGCCAATTCACCTAACCTGCACATCTTTGGACTGTGGGAGGAAACCGGAGCACCCGGAGGAAACCCACGCAGACACTGGGAGAACGTGCAAACTCCACACAGTCAGTCGCCTGAGGCGGGAATTGAACCCGGGTCTCTGGTGCTGTGAGGCAGCAGTGCTAACCACTGTGCCACCGTGCCGCCCACTAAGAGATGTTTTTATTTTTGAGCTGCTTTTGGCAGAGCCACTAGGGGACAAGTAATTCTGGATTTGATGTCTAATGAAGCAGACTTTATTAGGAAGCTTAAAGTGTAGGAACCCTTGGGACAGTGATCATAATGTGTTGGACATCACCCTGCAGTTTGAGTTGGAGAAGCTACAATTGAGTAAAGAACTACAAAGACATGAGAAAGGAGCTGGCCAGAGTTGATTGGAAGGAAAAAATAGGGAAGAGAGTAAAGCAGCAGTGATTGGAGTTTCTGGGAGTAATACGGGATGCACAGCAGAGATTCATCCCAACAAAAAGAACCATACGAAGGGGAGGCAAGGCAAGACCCTCTAATAGTCAGAGGGAAATTGAGAAAAAAATTTGTAAGGAGATCTCGGCTATCTGTAAGAATAATAGGGTGGTTATGGTAGGGGATTTTAACTTTCCAGACATAGACTGGGACTGCCATAGTATTAAGGGTTTAGATGGAGAGGAATTTGTTCAGTGCGTACAAGAAAATTTTCTGATTCAGTATGTGGCTGTATCTACTAAAGAAGGTGCAAAACTTGACCTACTCTTGGGAAATAAGGCAGGGCAGGTCACTGAGGTGTCAGTGCAGGAACACTTTGGGGCCAGCGACCATAATTCTATTCGTTTTAAAATCATGATGGAAAAGGATAGACTAGATCTAAAAGTTGAAGTTCTAAATTGGAGAAAGGCCAATTTTGACGGTATTAGAAAAGAACTTTCAAAAGTTGATTGGGGGTAGATGTTTGCAGGTAAAGGGAGGGCTGGAAAATGGGAAGCCTTCAGAAATGAGAGAACGCGAGTGCAGAGACATTATATTCCTGTTAGAGTGAAATGAAAGGCTGGTATAGGGAATGCTGGATGACTAAAGAAATTGAGGGTTTGGTTAAAAAAAAATGAAGCATATGTCAGATATAGACAGGATAGATCGAGTGAATCCTTAAGTATACTCCTACTGCCTTTATACTCTAAGAGGGAAATCAGGAGGGCAAAAAGGGGACATGAGAGAGCTTTGACAAATAGAGTTAAGGAGAATCCAAAGGATTTTTACAAATACATTAAGGACCAAAGGGTAACTAGGAAGTGAATAGGGCCCTCAAAGATCAGCAAGGCAGCCTTTGTGTAGAGCTGCAGAAAATGGGAGATACTAAACGAGTATTTTGCATCAGTATTTAAAGTGGAAAAGGACATGGAAGATATAGAATGTAGGGAAATAGATGGTGACATCTTGAAAAATCTCCATATTAGAGGAGGAAGTGCTGGATGTCTTGAAATGCATAAAAGTGGATAAATCCCCAGGACCTGATCAGGTGTGCCCTAGAACTCTGAGAAGCTGGGGAAGTGATTGCTGAGCCTCTTGCTGAGATACTTGTATCATCGATAGTCACAGGTGAGGTACCAGAAAACTGGAGGTTGGCAAACATGGTGCCACTGTTTAAGAAGGGTGGTTAGGACAAGCCAGGGAACTATAGACCAGTGAGCCTGGTGGTGGGCAAGTTGTTGGAGGGATTCCTGAGGGACAGGATGTACATGTATTTGGAAAGGCAAGGACTGATCAGCAATAGTCAACATGGCTTTGTTTTTTTAAGAAGTAACAAAGAGGATTGATGAGGGCAGAGCGGTAGATGTGATCTATATGGACTTCACTAAGGTGTTCAGCAAGGTTCCTCATGGGAGCCTGGTTAGCAAGGTTAGATCTCACAAAATACAGGGAGAAGTAGCCAGTTGGATACAGAACTGGCTCAAAGGTAGAAGACAGACGGTGGTGGTGGAGGGTTGTTTTTCAGACTGGAGGCATGTAACCAGTGGAGTGCCACAAGGATCAGTGCTGGGTCCTCTACTTTTCGTCATTTTATATAACTGATCTGGATGTGAGCATAAGAGGTACAGTTTGTAAGTTTGCAGATGACACCAAACTTGGAGGTATAGTGGACAGCAAAGAAGTTACCTCCGATTATAACAGGATCTTGATCAGATGGGCCAATGGTCTGAGAAGTGACAAAGTTTAATTCCGATAAATGCAAGGTGCTGCATTTTGGGAAAGTGAATCTTAGCAGGACTGATACACTTAATGGTAAGGTCCTAGGGAGTGTTGCTGAACAAAGAGACCTTGGACTGCAGGTTCATAGCTCCTTTGAAAGTGGAGTCACAGTGTAGTGAAGAAGGCGTTTGGTATGCTTTCCTTTATTGGCCAGAGTATGGAGTACAAGAGTTGGGAGGTCATATTGTGGCTGTACAGGACATTGATTAGGCCACTGTTGGAATATTGCGTGCAATTCTGGTCTCCTTCCTATCGGAAAGGTGTTGTGAAGCTTGAAAGGGTTCAGAAAAGAATTACAATGTTGTTGCCAGGGTTGGAGGATTTGAGCCAAAAGGAGAGGCTGAACAGGCTGGGGCTGTTTTCCCTGGAGCATTGCAGGCTGAGGGGTGACCTTAGTTTACAAAATTGAGGGGCACGGATAAGATAAATAGACAGTCTTTTCCCTGGGTTGGGGGAATTCAGGACTAGAGGGCATAGGTTTAGGGTGAAAGGGGAACGATATAAAAGAGGCCAGAGAGTGGTACGTGTATGGAATGAGCTGCCAGAGGAAGTGTTGGAGGCTGGTACAATTGCAACGTTTAAAAGGCATTTGGATGGGTATATGAATAGGAAGAGTTTGGAGGGATATGGGCAGGGTGCTGGCAGGTGGGACTAGATTGGCTTGGGATAACTGGTCAGGATTAGAGTGGTGCTGGAAAAGCACAGCAGGTTAGGCAGCATCTGAGGAGCAGGAAAACCGACGTTTCGGGCAAAAACCCTTCATCAGGAATATTCTTTACACTGGGAAAAACCAGAACTTCAAGGGTTGGGTGGCAGAGGTCAGTGTCATGCCCACCTTTAAGAGAAGATGCTGGAAAGCTGAAAGGTTTGCAGGCAGATAAGTCATCTCAACCAGATGGACTACTACTCATGGTACTGAAGGAGGTAGCTGAGTAGATTGTGGAGGCGTTGGTGGTTATTTTCCAGGAATCACTGGTATCCAAGAAGATCTCTGAAGACTGGAAAATTGCTAATGTAATACGACTGGTTAAGAAGGGAGGTAGGCAGAAGACTGACTGGTTAGTCTGACCTTTGGTCATCAGTAAGGTTTTGAGTCCGTTATTAAGGACAAGATTGCAGAATACTTCAAAGTGTATGGTAAAACAGGGCTGAGCATGCACAGCTTCAAGGAGAAGTCATGCCTGACAAGTCTGTTAGAACTCTTTGAGGAGGTAACGAGAAAGTTGAACATAGCAGAGCCAGTGGCTGTGATCTATTTGGACTTCCAGAAGGCCTTTGACATGGTGCCGCAGAGAAAGCTGCTAAATAAGATTAGAGCCCATGATGTTTGAGATAAGACACTGGAATGGATATGGATTGGCTGAAGGCAGAGAGCGGGGATAAAGGAATTGTTTTTAGGATGGCAGCCGTTAACTAGTGGAGTGCTGCAGAATTTCATGTTGGGACCAAAATTAGTCATGTTATCCATGAATGATTTGCATGGAGGAACTGAAGGCATTATTGCTAATGTGCAGATGATACCAAGATAGTGGAGTACAAGTCGTGTTGAGGAAGCGTGGAGGCTGCACAAGGACTTGGACAGGCTAGGAGAGTGGGCAAAGAAGTGGCAGATGGAATACAATGTGAAAGGTTATGCACTTTGTTAGGAAGAATTGAGGCATGTACTATTTTCTAAATAGGAAAAGGCTTTAGAAATCTGAAGCACAAACGGTTAACATGCAGGTTTCATTGGCAGTTAGGAAGGCAGGTACATTGTTTGCATTAATTTCAAGATGTCCAGATTACAGCAGCAGCAATGTACTGCTGAGGCTGCATCAGGTGTTGCTTGTTGGAGGGGTCTGGGGAGCTTTACAAGAATGATAGCCATACAGCACAGAAACACCATTAAGCCCAACTAATTCATGCCGATCAGGTTTCCTAAACTGAACTTGTCCTATTTGGCTCATATCCCTCTAAATCTTTCCTATCCAGGTATCTGTGCAAATGTATTTTAAATGCTACAGTTGTATTTGCTTTTACCACTTCCTCTGCCAGCTCACTGCATATCTGCACTATTTTCTGTGTTTTAAAAAAAATGTTGCCCCTCAGGTCCTTTTTTAAAATCTTTCTCATCTCACCTATGCCCTCCAGCTTTGAACTCCCCACACTGTGGGAAAAGCACCTTTTGGTGTTCACCTTATCTCTGCCACTAATGGTTTTATAAACCTCCAAGGCTATCTGTCAGCCTCCTATGCTCCAGGGGAAATAATTTCCACCCTAATCAGCCTCTCCTTATAACGATTCTGAGGATGAAAGGCTCCTCCTAATGAGGGGCAGTTGAGGACTCTGAGTCTGTGCGTGATAGAGTTTAGAAGGATGAAGGGGGATTTCATTGAAACTTGCAGAATGCTGAGAGACCTGAATGGAGTGCTCGTGGAGAAGCTATTTTCGCAAGGAAGAGAAACTGGGACCCAAGGGCATAGCTTTCGTCTGAAGGGACATTCCTTTAGAACTCCGATGAGGAATTTCTGAAGCCAGAAGGTGGGGAATCTGTGGAGCTCATTGCCTCACCTATGCCCTCTCGTTTTGGACTCCCCTAACTTGGGTAAAAGACCTTGACTGTTCACACTATCCATGCCCTGCATGATTTTATCAGCTTCTAAAAGGTCATCTCTCAGCTTTCAACGCTCAAGGGAAAATAACCACAGCTTACTCAGCCTCTCCCTATGGCTCAAACACTCCAACCCTGGCAACATCCTTGTAAATCTTTTCTGCACCTTTTCAAGTTTCACGTCATTCTTACAGCAGAGAGACCAGAATTGAACCAAAGGTGATTTATTAGGCAATATTTGGAATTGGTGTCCTGTACAGCCGCAACATGACTTCCAATTCCTATACTCAGTGCACTGATCAACAAAGGCAAGCATACCAAAAGCTGCCTTCACTACCCTGTCCACCTACAACTCCACTTTGAAGGAACTATGAACCTACACCCCTAGGGGTTCTTCATTCTGCAACACTCCCCAGGACTTAATAGTAAAGTGTATAAGTCATGCCCTGATTTGCCCTACTAAAATGCAACACCTCCCATTTATCTGTCTAGTTTAAACTCCATCTGCCACTTTTCGGCTCATTGACCCAATTGATTAAGATCTTGTTGTAATCTTAAATAACCTTCACCGTCCACTATACCACCAATCTTATTGTCAACTGCAAACTTACTAACCATGCTTTCTATGTTCACATCTAAATCATTATATAAATGACAAACCAAAGTGGAACCAACACCAATCCCTGTGGAACACTGGTCACAGGCCCCCAGTCTGAAAAACGACCCTCCACCATCACTGTCTCCTGCCGTGTGAGGTTCTTTTTCTTGAGATTCTTACACACTTAGTGCAACTGCAATATGCCAACTTCTGTGAACAGCTAAAATTTATTTAGCAGGTACAAGATTTGTAGGATGCTTGCGAAGCATGTCAAGAGAAGCTCTCTGAACAAAGCGACGACTTCCTTGATACAAAATCTTATATCGCAGTCGCTAATGCCCACAAGACAACCCCCAGCCAATCCCCCACAGTCACATGCCGCTCAATACACAATGTAGTGTTGACCTGGTGGACGTCTGGCGGAATCTCCATCCCGACTTCATCGCCTTCACCTTCGTGAGGCATGGGGTCGGAGCGTCCAGAATCGACCGCCTGTACATTTCGCGGGCGTACACCTCCTGTTTTCCGAAGGTCTCCACGCGGCAGGTGTTGTGCATGGACCATCACCTGGTGTGGGCGGAACTCCTTCCGTTCGGCGCCAGGCTCAGCTCCGCGTACTGGCACTTTAACAACCTGCTGCTGGAGGACGAGCGGTTCCGGGACTCGTTTCGTCGTTTCTGGGCTGGCTGGAGAAGCTTCCCCTCCCTGAGGCTATGGTGGGACGTGGGCAAGGCTCACGTCCGCATCTTCTGTCAGGAGTACGCGAGGGGGTCGACGAAGAGGCGGAAATCCAGGATCGGGGAGTTGGTGAGGGAGATGCTCGACCTGGAGTCACGCCTCGGTCAGCCCGACGCGGACCCAGCCCTGCGTGGGGTGTACGAAGAGAAGAAGGCCGCGCTCCGGGACCTGCAGCTCGTTGGGGCTCGGGGCGCGTACTTGAGGTCGCGGATCCAGCTCCTCCAGGACCTGGACCGTGGCTCCCCATTCTTCTACTTGCTGGAAAAAAGGCGTGGTACCTGTCAGCAACTCCTTGTGCTGCTGGCCGACGAAGGGTCCCTCGTCTTGGATCCGGAGGGGATCTGGGCCCACGTCCGAAACTATTACACAGCTCTGTTCTCTCCGGATCCGTCCAGCGAGGATGCTCGCAGAGTTCTGTGGGAGGACCTGCCGCAGCTCGGCCGGGAGGACACCGGAAGGCTCGACGCTCCCGTCATTTTAGAGGAGCTGACCGGCGCCCTCGACCGGCTCTCGAGAGGCAAAACCCCGGGGCTGGACGGGCTGACTTGGAGTTCTTCAGGGCGTTCTGGGAAGTCCTGGGGAGCGACTACGCGCAGGTCCTGAGGGAGTGTCTAAATGCTGGAGAATTGCCCCTTTCTTGGCGCAGGGCGGTCATCGTTCTGCTGCCAAAGATGGGGGACCTTCGTTCTTTGAAGAACTGGCGTCCGGTCTCCCTCCTCAGCATGGACTACAAAATCTTTGCCAGGGTGTTGTCTTCTCGCCTGGCCTCCGTGCTGGCCCACATGATTCACCGGGACCAGTCCTACACGGTCCTGGGCCAGAGGATACACGACAACGTCCACCTGGTCCGGGACCTGATCCATTTCTGTCGACGGGCTGGTTTGCCGAGCGCCTTCCTGTCTCTCGACCAGGAGAAGGCGTTCGACACGGTCGATCACAAGAACCTGCTCGGGGTTTTACGGGCATTCAGGTTCGGGATGCAGTTCATCGCCCAGATCCGACTTTTGTACGCCGCCGCAGAGTGCCTGGTTAAAGTTAACGGGTCCCTGACGGCGCCCCTTCGCTTCGGGAGAGGAGTGCGTCAAGGCTGCCCCCTGTCCGGCCAGCTGTATTCCCTGTGCGTGGAGCCTTTCCTGCGCCTCTTGCAGAGGAGGTTGTCGGGGCTGGTTCTGCGCGGCACAGGCACGGGGGTGGTCCTCTCGGCCTACGCCGACGACGTGCTCCTCACTTTCACCGACTTGGCTGACCTGGGGAAGATGCGCGAGTGCCAGGCCGTGTACTCGGCAGCGTCTTCCGCCAGGATCAACTGGGCCAAATGTTCCAGACGACTGGTCGGTCCGTGGCGGGTGGACTCTCTGCCGGAGGAGTTACGGGGGTTCAGCTGGCGTACCACCCATCTCCTCTACCTGGGAGTCTACCTCAGCCCGGCTGAGGAATCCTGGCCGGCCAACTGGCAGGAGCTGGAGGCCAAAGTCTCGGCTTGCCTAGGCCGCTAGACAGGACTGCTCCGAGTGCTATCTTACAGGAGTCGAGTGCTGGTCATAAACCAGTTGGTGGCCGCCATGCTGTGGTACCGGCTGGTCACTTTGGTCCCTCCTCTTGGCTTCGTCGCTGACATCCAGAGAACGTTGGTTGACTTCTTCTGGGGCAAAAAGATGCACTGGGTCGCTGCGCAGGTTCTGAGTCTCCCTATTGAGGAGGGCAGTCAGTCGCTGGTGTGTGTCCGCACCTAGGTCGCGACGTTCCGCCTTCAGACCTTGCAGCGATACCTTTATGTCGAGCCTCCTCCTAGGTGGTGCGCCCTGGCGACGTATTTTTTCCGCCAGGTGCGTAGCCTCAACTACGACACGCAGCTCCTGTTCGTCGACCGTGACGGTTTGGAGGTCGCCCTCAAGACGCAGCCTGTCTTTTAGCAGGACCTGATCACTGTTTGGAACATGGTCGAATCGCGCCGCGCCTACCCTCCGGCAGGAGTAGCGGCTGTCGTCAGGGAGCCGTTGCTCAGGAATCCGCACCTCCATACTCACGGGTTCGAGTGGCTGTCGGAGGGGAGGGCCGTGGCGGCGAGGGCGACCAGGGTCGGGGATGTGCTGGGGGCCTGGGCTGGACGCTGCCGCAGGACATAGCGAGCAGGGCAGCGGTAGACGTCCGGTACGTGGCCACCGCCGTCAGACGCCTTAAAACGTCGGTGCTCGGATCCGACATAGTGCACCAGTTGGAGGACGCTCAGGTGTGCGGTGGGATCCCGTCCGCGCTCACACCAGCCCAGACGGAATTTCACATTGGCCCCAAGGTCCTGTACTTCCCGCGGGAGCCTGTGCCCCACAACCTGAGCCGCCTCCGGAATTTTAATTTTGTTCCCTTCCAGGTGGTAAAAAGAAGGGCCTTATATAGACTGCTGCTGCACACCGTCCACCTCTTCTCCCTCATCCACCGTCCGGACACACCTTGGCGAGCCCATTTGCCACCGGGCGGTGGGGGTCCCCAGTGGAGGGCTCTCTACGCGGGAGTCCTCCCCCTTTCTCTCGGGGATCTGGGGTGGAGGGTGCTGCACGCAGCAGTCCCCTGCAACCGCAGATTGCGATGGTTCACGGACTCCCAGCCCAACTGCTTGTTCTGTGGCGCTGTGGAGTCCGTGGACCATGTATATATTGGGTGTGGGCGTTTGCACTCCCTTTTTGATTTTCTGAAAAACCTCCTCCTCTGCTTTTGGTTGCACTTCAGTCCCACGCTCCTGATCTTTGGGCACCCGGTACGGAGGAGGGCGGGCAGGTCTGAAGACCTCCTCGTGGGTCTGCTCCTGGGCCTGGCCAAACTGGCCATCAACAGGTCGAGGCAGCGGGCCGTGGAGGGGGTCGTTAGGGCCGACTGCCTGCCCCTCTTCCGCGGTTACGTTAGAGCCCGGGTGTCCTTGGAGAAGGAGCACGCGGTGTCCACCAACACCCTGGAGTTGTTCAGGGAGAGGTGGGCACCGCAGGGAGTGGAGTGCATTATTTCCCCCTCCAACTCTATTTTGATTTAGTCCCTGCCCTCCCCTTCACTGTTTTGATCACACAGCACTGCCCTTTGATGTGAAGGGCAGTGCTTGTCACTGGCCACTCGGGTGTTTTCCTATCTTCCTGGTGGTGGAAATTGAATAAAGATTTGTGTACTTTGTGTCTTTCACGATGTCTCAGACCTGCACACACACACCATGGGTGCTGGGGAAAAAGTAAGCACTACCGCACTTAGGTGGTAGTGTGGAGGTTAAATTAAAAAAGAAAAAAGAAAAGAAAAAAAAACACAATGCAGTGACCTGATTGACTCCAAAAATATTCTTATTCATTCTAAATAGGAGATGATACTGTAAATGTAGTCTGAATAGTAGGAGATGGCAATGTAAATTTTTTTACACTGTACTTGCAAGACAGAAACATACTACCCCACCCCTGGAGCATCCAATTTATTTTTTTTTTGTGTGTGTATATGTGTGAGACACAGTGAAAGACACAAAGTGCACGGGCCAGGCCCAGGAGCAGACCCACGAGGAGGTCTTCAGACCTGCCCTCTCTCCCTCCGTACCGGGTGCCCGAAGATCAGGAACGTGGGACTGAAGTGCAACCAAAAGCAGAGGAGGTGGTTTTTCAGAAAATCAAAAAGGGAGTGCAGCATCCAATTTATTGAAGGTCAGCAGAGCAAATTAATCCCTTAACATCCTAGTCGTTCAACCATTTTTTGTATTCGATTAACAAGTTCGCCCTGAATCCCATGTGGAACCTTGTTGATGCTTTACTGAAATCCAAGTAAATAATGTCTATCGCTCTGCTCTTATCCATCATCTTGGTGACTTCCTCAAAAAAATTCAAAGTTTATTCTACACTACCTCCCTTGCACAAAACTATGCTGACTATCCCTAATCATTCCTTGCCTCTCCAAATACATAAGTCTTATCTTTTTAGATCCCTTCCAACAACTTACCCACCACCGAAGTCAGACTGTCAGGACTTAGTTCTTAGACTTCTCTTTACAAAGGCGCAACATTAGCCAGTCTCCAATTACTCATCTGAATGGTCCTGGTGGATTTTCCACCATCAGACCTTTCAGCTTCCTCAACAACTTTTCTTAGTGGTGGCCACAACACTCATCTTTGTCCCTTCACCCCCTTGAAGTTCTAGTATGTTACTGATGTCTTGCACTGTAAAGATTGATGCAAAGTACCTGTTCAGTTCCTCCATTATTTCTTTGTTCCTGTTGCTACCTCTCTAGCCTCATATTCCAGTGGCCCAATGTCCATTCTTGCTTCTCTTTTCTCTCACTAAAAAACACTCTTTGCAGTCTTTAATATTGCCAGCTTGCTTAGCATCATATGTCTTTATCTCCTCACTTATTCCTTTTTAGTTATCCTCTGCTGGTTTTAAAAGGTTTCCCAGTCCTCAGGCTTCCCACTAATCTTCACCAAATGGTATGCTTTTTCTTGGCTAATATGCTGCTCCTGACTTCTCTTGTCAGAGATGACACTTTTCTACATTTTGCTAAACCCTTGTTTCTCTAATTGACTAAAAATATGTATCTCAGCTTTGTGTATGCTTCAAAACCCGTCCTGTACAGTAAATAATTCCACTACCTACTGAAAGAATAAATTTGTCCTCATCTGTCATAACTGTGCAACCCTTTATTCTGAGATTATGCATTCTGGTCCTAGACTCCTCCACAAAGGGAAGCAACCTTTCTGTATCCACCTTGTCAATCACTAAGCATCTTGAATGTTTCAGCAAGGTCACCTCTCATTCTCTCAAATTCTAAAAAGGTACTGGCTGAACCTGCTCAACCTCTCATAAAACAAGGACCACACCCAGGATTAATCGACCTTCTCTGGACAACCTCCAATGCTAGTAAATCTTTGCTTAGATATGGGACTCAAAACTGTCCACAGTTTTTGGCAAAATTATATATATGTTTATACTCCATTCCCTTTAAAATCAAGGTCAACATTTTGTTTGCCTTCCTTATTACATGCTGAACTTACTGTGATTCACGAACGAGGACTCTCAAATCTCTATTCTGTAGCTTCTGCGGGCCATTTTTCCATTTTAAATAATATTTCGCTCACTGGTCTTCCTGCCAAATTGCCTAACCTCACTTCAAGTTTTTCACCCAATCGATTAACCTGTCCACTTTCTTCAAACTCTTCCTGCCATTATCATTACTTGCCTTCCCATCTATTAGTATCATCTGCAAACTTGGTGACAGTGCATTCAGTTCCTTCATTTAAGTCATGAATGTGTATTCTAAATAATTGGAGCCCCAACTCTGATCGCTGTGGTACTCCAGTTGCAACTTGCCATTCTGAAGAAGCTATCCTTATCTCAACTCCTTGTCTTCTATTAATTAGCTAATCCTTTATCCATGCCAATATCCTACCTCCAATACTGTGGTCTCTTAAGTAATCTAATGTACGGTACTGTTTCAAGCCCGTCTGAAGTTTCAAACATATTACATCCACCACTTCCCCTTTATCTATCCAGCTTGTCACCACCTCAAATAATTCTCCTAAATTGGTCAGGCATGATTTTCCCCTTCATAAAGTAATGTTGACGCTGCTTAATCATACTTTGTATTGAAAAATGCTCTGCTATTACATCCTTTAAAATAGATTCTCACATTTTCAAAATAAAATACATAGTAACTGGCTTATAGTTACCTTTTTTGGTCACCTTCCCTTTTTAAATAAAGGTTTTACATTGGCATTTTTTTCATCCCTCTATATTTTTTCCAGAATCTAAGAATACTTGAAAGATTACTGCTGATATGTCCCTTATGTTTGTAGCTACTTCCTTTAATTTCCTAGGATGCATTCCATCAGGTTCAGGGGACGTTTTGGTCTTGAACCTCAATAGTTTTCCTAACACTTTTCTCCAGTCATAGCTATTGTAGTTATTTCATTTTTACCTTCAGTTATTTAGTAATTTTAGAATATTGTTAATGTCTTCTATTGTGAAGACTGATGCAAATTGCTTATTTGTAACACCTGTGCCATTTCTTGGCTTCCCATTCTTATTTCTTCAGCCTCATTCTCTAAGGACCTTTATTCACTTTGGTTTCTCACTTCCTTTTTATGCTGTCTATCTTGATATTACTTGCAACCTTAACCTCAGAGTTTATTTTCTCCCTCTCTTTTTGCCGTCTTTTGGTTTTTAAACCTTTCCCAATCCTTTACCTTATTATTAATCATGGCCATTTTGTAATTATTTTTCTTTCAATTTGATGTTATTCTTATCTTTGCTGGTTAACCATGGTGAACTTATCCCCTTTTTAGAATCCTTCTTCCTCACTGGGATATATCCTTTCCCTGTCCACTCAAGCCAGCTCTGCCACCATTTCTTTGTAATTGCCCTTTTTTGAAAACCTAGCACAGTTGTTTTCAACCCAGGTTTTGGCACAGACATGGTTGACTAAGAGCCTGTTCCAATGCTCCTCTGCTTTATGTTCTACATTCCTCACTCTTAAATTTAATGTTGAATTCTACCATGTTATGGTCGCTGGGGAATCTTTTACTATGACATTTATTAAGCCTGCGTCATTACATATTATCCAATCCAAAATGGCCTAATCCCACGTTGGATCCATCGTATGTTGTTCTAGGAAACTGTCTTGAATGCACTAGATTAAAAACCGCACAACACCAGGTTATAGTCCAACAGGTTTATTTGGAACCACTAGCTTTCAGAGCACTGCTCTTTCATCAGGTGGGTTGATAGTTACAAATAACCACCTGATGAAGGAGCAGTGCTCTGAAAGCTAGTGGTTCCAAATAAACCTGTTGGACTATAACCTGGTGTTGTGATTTTTAACTTTGTAGACCCCAGTCCCACACCGGCATCTCCAAATCCTGAATACACTATGAATTCTTCCTGGTTTCATTGGCCGATCCAGCTATCCCAATCCAGATGAAGATAAAGGTTACCATGGTCGACGTATTTCCTTTGTTACTTGCCATCTGATTTATTCTGTCCCACAGTATAGCTACTGTTAGTCCTATAGACTACAACTACCATCTTTCCCTTTTTAATAGCTATCATCAATGTGGTAGGTAATATGTGTGAAGTGAATTTTGTCTATTGATGGGGGAGCTTTTATTGTGGGCTAGGTAATGAGCAGCCAAAAGTCATTAAGTGTTGTGCTGAAGTTTGCCCAAATTTGACTTGTCCATTTTTATTCTTCAAAACCGCATTTATATTTGACCGTCACAAAAATAAATTGGGGTCCTTTGTGAAGGTCTCCAGTGTTCCCAAGCATGGTTCCTGACATCTGAGGTGGTTTATCCATGACAATGGGATTCTGTATATCCTTGTTTGAATTATCATATTAATTTGCTGATTACATGGAATTTGCAGGGCAGAAACAGACTACAGTTCCTCACCTGAGGATGTGGTTAGAAGTGTAGTTACCAAATTACAAACCAATCATTTCTAACCAAAGGAAACAACATAGCTAACTTCTTAAAGGAAAAAAAATACAAGTCTTAATTGAAAGATTTTTAAATTTTGAAATGAATTCTAAAGCACCTAACTTTTCTTACAGATGAACCAATAGGAGGAATTAATAGACGCAGAATTACTGAAAACACTCATCCCCAATCCTTCAGTATTGAAGCAGGCTGTGAAAAGTTGCCAACTCCTGTGCCTGAACAAACTTCTCTTCATGAAAGTGAGGGTCTGTTGTATATGAATTTCAATTTGTACCAACACCAACTTTTTCAGATCCTCTGTTCTAAAATAAAATGTACTTTGACTATTTCCTCAAATCAGCTGTATTATAACAAGCTATACTGTCTGCTCCAACTGTGCAGGATCTATTGGAAACTCCCGAAGCTCCACACAAATGAACTCCTATTCTGATAGTGGTTACCAGGAGACTGCAGGCAGTTATTATAGCAGCCAGAACTTGATCAAGACTAACACAAGGAATCTACAGGAATCTGTTCAGAGCAGCACCAACAGTAATCATCTGGTGCGAAATTCGAGGCCAGAGGGACAGACTGTTGGCCAGGTACTACATTTTCAGGAAGCTGATGCCTTAATTTAATTTTTCCACAATTATCATATCAATTTCTTCTATATGGTTGGTATTTTAAACTGTATAGGCAAAAATCATCCACAGCTGTTGTTTCAGGCATATGCATTGGGATGTGGTCATAACAAATTTCATTTTCTCTGGCAAATAGACATGGTTTACTCATTTTAAGTATTTTTGATAGGTGCCCTTTTCACTATTGGTAAACACTGGGTACCTGCCATAGCAAGTGGTGAAAATTAAGAACTATTACTCTTGTAGTGCTCAAAAACCTCAGACTCATCAACCTTTGAGTTCTATCAGTTGATTCCTGTCTTTTAGCTTCCAGGGTATAGATCTGAAGAACAAAGTGTGCACTCTTCTTCCCCCAAGTCCACCAAATAAGATGCTGTAGTGTATTGAACAGCCACCAGGCATATCTCTGTCCAAGGAAGCCCCGGGACTCCCCTTTCCTGCTCTGTCGGGAGGCATATTTGAAACAGAAAGATACTCCACTTCAAACCCCCACAGAAAGTGGCATCTGAGGCAATGTCCTTTCGCATCCACTTTGTGGCCTAATTGGCATGCATTTACTTCTGGTCTACATGTTTATTGGAGTAGCCCGTGGAGTCTTGGGTCCAAAATATAATTATTTTCTAAAACTAAGCCTGTTTATGTTAAATGTCAAAGTAAATAATAAATTCTGTATCAAGTAGTCATTGCTAATTATGTTCAATTGGTGAAGTTTTCACAAAGATTATTTCAAAACTTTGGAAATCATCATGAGAAATTGCAGTTGAATGCAGATGTGATTTTGTACTAGTGATAAGACCTCTGTCGACAGTGATTTTTTTTTTTAATTCAAATTCCCATTTATTAATTGAAAAGATTGCTGCAAGGTGACATGACATCTCAGTTGTTAGCACTGCTGTGTCTCAACACCAGCAACCCAGATTCGATTCCAGTCTTAAGCAACTGTCTGTGTGGAGTTTAAACATTCTCCCTGAGCCAACGTGGATTCCTCCCACAATCCAAAGATGTGCAGATATGGTGGATTGGCCATGCTAAATTGAGTGTTCTGGCATGTGCAGGTTAGTGGAGTAGCCATGGGAAATGCAGGGTTACAGGGAGAGTGTGGAGATGGGGTGGGGGTCTGGATGGGATGCTCTTCAGAGAGTCTGTGTTAATTCAATGGGTCAAATGGCCTGCTTCACACTGTAGGTATTCTCTGCTTCTGTGATTCTATGACCCTTCCACAAAAATCCTTTACTAACTAACAAAGAACAAGCACTATTTATCTCAAATACTTTAAACAGAACACCCAAAATGGCCCCTACATATTCTACTTTCAGATTTAACCATGAATCTGAAACTTAAAAAGTACCTTGAGTGTCCATTCAATTCTCCTGGACCCAGTCCAGTGTCATGTGCCTTGGCGCCCAGTGATTCACCTTGTGGTTTTTCTCCTTTTCTCCCTTTCAAAGTGAGAACTGTCCTAGGAAAGCTTCCATGAGCATCAAGATAGGCGAACATTCCAGCCCTACCTTCAACATTTCTCACATTTGGATTTCTACACCTTAAGCATTGGACTTGAGTGCATCTTTGCATAGTGAGACTAAATCAAAATCGCCCAATTCCTGATAACCCTCTGTTCTTTGTTGTGGTTATTCCCTCTGCCTTCTCCAAACTTGTGCCTTATGGACTGACAGCCAAAAAAAACTGTCAAGCCCACCTGTACTTTGTTACCTTTTAACTTCAAAGATGTCCTTTGATCAGAAAAGCATAGTTTAAAACCTTGTCCTGTTAAACAATTGCCTTCAACCTTTGCTAATCCAAAGAAATGATTCAAATAATATTAACCCCTCATAGACAAATTAGTCCCTTGAGAGAGTTAATGGAGTTTTCATTGTTTAATTTAACTCCCTTTGAAATATAATTACCTGGCCTGTCTGCATTCCTGTCAGACTTAGTGATCTTTCATTTATTTTACATTTAAGCATTACAATTTCCAAGATAAAAATAATCTTAACACATGCATTTGTAACAATACACTTGGAAATACCAATACTAACATGCTACATTAACCTTCTGAAGTGCATGAGAAAAGTTTCTACTATGAGAGCATTAGTAGGTGGTTGAGGACAGACTTTTATTTTCCCTGGGCTGCACACATAGTTTCTGCAAACATAATGTTAGGATGAGCAATTGATATTTCTGGTCTTGGCCATCCAGTGATGAGGTGATTTATCTCCAGTAGGTGTCTTCCTATAGCAGCGTGGGTGAGATTGAGAGTTTGGAAATTGATATTCTTCCTTTTCACTCCATGGCACAACTTCAACATACACTGTTTCTTATGTTTGTACTTGAACTTTGACTTAATTTCTTTAGTGTTTCTAACTATGGTTTCCATATTTGACTTTGACTTTGCTGATGTTTTGAAATAACAGGATGGCACAAGACCTCATGAACTGTGAATTTGATGTCCAATTTCAAATTTACTAATAAAATAGAGGAAAAATTGAAAATGTTTTTCAAGCTCCATGTGGGTGAATTGTCAATCTTGCTGATGGCTGGGATAATACAGAGGAACCTTATGCAAAGAATCCCTTTGCTGCATTGCTCAGCTTGATTGAAGTCAAGTTTTCACAGGATGAAATTGATAGCATGTAAACATTGTCCATAGAAGGCATTCCACCTTATCAAACTTAAGACAAAAATAAGGATGACGGTATTTGAGGAATGTTTGTGGATCCCAAGTACCTTTTGACCAGGTGTAATATCAATCATCTTTATCTTTTAAAAAATGCTGTTAATTCAATTGTCATTAACTTTTGTTTTAAACAGGGTCCAGTGAATGTTGCTGTTCCAGCCAGTAGGGCAATGAGAAGAGTTAGTTCAGTTCCATCTAGAACACAATCACCAGCTTATGGTACTGGAATGTCACCATCAAGGGGATCTCTGAGAACATCTCTTGGGAGTGCTTATGGGTCACCAGCATTAACTGAACCTCGGTCCAATAACTCTACAGTGTATTTGTCCTCTACGTTGCCAGCTCAAAGAGCAGGCTCTCCACATACTGCGCAGAGATCTACATCACCAGCTACAATTAGACGAATTGGTTCAGTTACAAGACAACCCACTAACTCCAGCAGAGCCACCTCTCCATTCCAGGCTTTAGGCTCTTCACTGAGACTGGGTTCACCTCTCACTTTGGCAAACGTGCAAACAAGAATAAATTCTCCACCCCAAGCTCAAACTGGATCATCATCTCCTGCACGGTCCACTATGACTGCTGTTCCTCAACGTATGGCAGCACCACTGCAAAGATCCCATGCCATTGATACTGATTTTTATTGTCTGCAGTCGCCAGAAATCTATGAGAGGATGGTTCCACCACGACCAGACAGCCTTGCAGGTCTGTTTTGTGATAACAGTATAAACTACAACTCTTCATGGAAAGGTTTATTTTAGTGGGTAAATGATATGTAATCTGAACACTTTCTAGCACTTAATCCTCAGTTAACATCTCAAACTTTCTAATGTATCCTAAAAAAGTGAAAAATTATATAATAAAATTTGAGGAACATGATAATGCTTGCATAAAAATGCTACAGACTTGCAACCATTTAAAAGTAGTCCCAACAGAGAAAAAGTGAAAGTTGATTCATTTGTATTTATGCTGACTTTACGACCGACATCCTGATAACCATTATAAATTTCAGCTCCGTGAAATAGTGTTACTTTCCTTCCTGAATGAGAGGACACAAAATGAGGCAAACAAAACAAAAGCTTGATTACCTACTTAGGTGCACCTTCCCAACCTCGCCAATTCAAGTTGTCTTTTTTATATCCACCGTCTCAGTCATAGATGAGGCTAACTCTGATCACTTCCTGATATCCCTCAGCAATTATATCATCTTCCTTCCACTTCTTTGTCTTCATCCTTGAAAAATCTTTCTCCAAATCATTTTAAACTGCCAATTAGCTCACCTCTGGTCTCTGCCAGAATGCACTTGCAGTTACCAAGTTACTCGGTCATTTCTTCACTGCATTTTGATACTTTTCACACGAGTAATAGCCCTTACTTTCTCACCATTAAGTTCCTGGTACGTTAAGTCCATAATTGCTAATGGGCAACAGATGTTGGATTATGAATAATCATTTTAACATAAATGCTTTACAGAATTTTTGTTTCCGGTACAAAATTAGACCCTATGGCCTCCAGTGATTCAAGCCAAGGTTCAATAGATTTACCTTGAATTCAAACAAATAGTGCCCCTTCCTGCACATGGTTATTCAAACACACCAAGGGTTCTGATGTATTTAGACTTTGAATTTTAGCTGTCCAATCGTAATGCCTTTGGTCTGGTCAGACAGTGGAGATGCTTTCCAATCTGGCAGAGGAGGTAGTTCCAGGTCTGGTGAGGAAGGGGATACCAGCTCCAGCTGGGAGTTAGGTGTGTCAGGTCTGGTGTGAAGCACAAAGATAAGTTGGTGGTAAAGCGAAGGGATGGAGAAATAGAATTGAGTATGAAAAGACATAAACATGGAAGTATGCTCCATCTTTGTGTTGGTGCCATGAACTTGGTATATACACACAAGGGAGAGAGGCCAAGGATGGATCCTGTAGGACATCTCAAATGACCCTGTGAGAACTGTGGGATTTTTTTTAAGAACTAGTTGCATTGGAACAAGTAAGAGTAACAACTACTTGAGGACAATACTGATGAAGTGAAGGAAAATTGCATTAAAAAGGTGTATAAGATAGGTCAAGAAGTTCAATGATCATAATTGTGGAAGAGTTTATCAGTGGTTTCACAAGTATAGCCTCAGAGTATAAACTCATGAAACAATTTGAACAGAAATTTAGGTGAGAAATTGGACAAAAGGGAAGAGAGGGATGAATGATTTTTCATCCACATAAAACACTTCGTGATCAGCTTCACAACATAAGGAAAGTAAATGTCCAAACAGTGGTGGAAATATGATAATTTTAAGAATTATATCTTGAAGTTATGCCATCATTTGACAACATACATCTGAGACAAAAGGCTGCAAGATGACAACATGACTGTTACTAGCTTACTATGAAGGGTTGCCTTAACTAGCAGCAACAGTATGTACAAACACGTGAGGATTGAGATGTTTAGATGTGCCCAAATGGACCAAAAAACCTGGATCATTTAGATTTCGAGCTGTGGCAGTGGGTGTTGAACCTGTTGGTTGTGGTTTGGAATGGCAAGTTGAAAAACCAATCTGTGGTATAAGATTCAATTACAGATTTTGAAGCAAATGCTCCCTAAGAATTTTAACTCCTATTTCCATGCCGAGGAGATCTGAGAGACATTTGAAACCAACCTGAACATACTCAGCAAAATGTTATTTTCTTGTCCCTAAAGATTCATGACCAGTTCCTAATAATCAATCCTTACTTCTCTTCACCTCCAACAACATCCTTAGCTGCATATTATCTGCAGTGAGATTACAGATGCAAGGACAGTTTCTACACATAAGGTAGATGCCCAATTCTGCCACTCCTCTGCCCCTCTTGACCCATTATCTAGCCTGACCAGTTGTAATAGATGGACCTCCTTTGATTCCCCACCCTTGCTGCATGTTTGAAATCTAGTCTTTAATTTACCTGCCTCCACCCCCTAAATATCATGAAATTTTGAGTTCTTTTCTCATCCATCAGGACTCTGCTCCTCATTCCCATAACTGATCTCTCTGTATTGTTTGCCTCATATTATTAATCCTACTAATCCAAACCAGTTTCCTACACTTCTTTTAAAAAGTTGAATTCCTTAGTAATTCGAGTAACTGCAATTTAGATTACATATTAATATCATGGGAGCAGTGTTTATTTCATAAGCATTAATCCTAGAGTAATCTTGAATTATTGACTGAATAATTGTTTTTAAGAAAAACGAGCACTGCAGGGAATAACATGACAACTAAACACCATGGGAAATAGTTATGTTGTGTACGTGGCAGAACAAAGTAACATGCCATGCCCAAGGGAGTGTTTTTGTAAGTTTGTGGGTATTGCAGATTGCCTCTTGATACAATTCACACCTGCTTCCTCTTTAAATTGCAACATTGGTTACACCAGTTTCAAACATCAAAAACAAATGAGGAATTGATCACTTTACTGTCAAATTAGAGTCCAATTTGGAGGTCATGTGGTCAGGTCATGACTTTGCAATTGCTTTGACATTGCTTCAATTTTTAGTTTTTGATTCATTAATTCAAAGTTTTTTGAAAAATATCAATGAAATGACTTGATGCTGCTAAAGGAAAATTGCAGTATTGAACCTTAGAATATGGTGCTCAGTACTTGAAATTAATTTGGCAGGCAGGTGGAGACCAAAAGGTAGATTCAGATGGGACAAAATCTAAAATGAAAACAGACAGCAAAAACATTTGCTGGGTGAATCTAGAAGGCAGAGAAAACAAAGGTGAAGGGGAAGAAAAGGCGTTGCAGTGAATATATGGAGCAGTGAGAATCATGCAGCTGCTCCTGGGATTGCAGGCTTAGTTAAGATTTTTTTTGGTTATTATAGTCATTATAGTTTACTCATAGATTTTTCTCCACTTTATTTTATTATCATTAAAAAAAAATCAAAAACTTGATTTTTTTTCAAAATGAGCTTTTTAAGGGCCTACAGCAAATGGCTTTTTTTTATTCTTAATTCAGAAATTAAAGTTCGTTTTAGAAGGGTTTGTTTTTAGCATTGCAAAGGGTTTTATTTTGGAAAAACTGAAGTTTTTTTTAAATAATGTGTTATGTTTTCCTTCTGGAGAGTCTTACACATTGTCAGCCCTGGAGAAGATTTTTTCTTTGAGGAATTTATTGAAGAGGAATCATTTTTATTCAGTAAATGAGCTAATTGGTTGATTTTATTTAAGTTTTGTATGTTTGAGATATGGATATATAAATACATTGTTAATTTTTTTCTGTTTTCACATTATTTTCTGTCGATAATAAAAGGTAGTTTATTTTATTTATAAGGTGTTATTGAAACATCTTTTTTTAGGATTATTGTTATTAAGGACATTAAGGTACACAGTAAGATGGCTAGTAGATTTAGAAAAGTTATGACCCAGCAGGATCAGTCAGGTAGGTGACTGTCAGGAAAAGTAGGAAAGTAGCTCAAAAGTCTCCTGTGGCTATTGCTCTATCAAATAGAGATTCGGTTTTTGGAATTGTTAAAGGAATAGTCTCTCTGAGGAAAATGGAAGGGCCAGTCAGTTGTTGGACAGTTGGAACGATTATGTTAGACAGCGTTTGACAGCATTTAATAGAATTATTATTAATGTAGCCCCTCATGTCAAGGGCATTGACAGGATATTCTGTGGCAGTGAGCGTAAATTTAGCATAGTTTGTTGCTTTCCTGGTGCTCGGATAAAGGGCATCTCTAAATGTTTCAAGCCATATTGTTAAAGATGAAACTGAGAAGCTAGAAATTAGTGTACACATTGGTTGGAGTGATTTTTTTGGTGAAAAGATTAAAGGAGTACAGAGTGAATTTAGGTAGAAGATTAAAAAAAAAAACTTTTAAAAAGTAGTAATTTCTGGTTTCCTCCCAATACCAAACTCAAATGCAGGAAAGGAACAAAAGGTTAAAGGAGATAAATCAATGGCTGAAGAGCTGGTGTATTGTTCAGAAATTTGGGTTTGTGGACAATTGGAATGTCTTTTGGGATAGAAAAGACCTGTTCAAAAACAGATAGGTCTAACTTAAACTGGAAAGGGACCAATGTCTCAGCAGGGAGAATTGCTCACTCTATTATGGGACATTTAATACTAAGAATTCCTCCACTCATTTTCTCTAAGTGGCAGTGAAATGGAAAGATTGATGGGGAAGGTTCTGAATGTGAGAAGAGCATGTCAGTTAGTAAAGAAAGACGAGAGAGTCAGTATGTAGTAACGCTGAATAACTAAATTCCATTTATTTCAATGCAAGGGGTCTTACAATTAAGGCTGATGAACTCAGGGCAATGTTTAAGAACATGGATTGGGACATCATAGCTATAATAGAAACTTGACTGAGAGATGGACAAGACTGGCACTTGATGTTCTGGGTTTTAGATGCTATAGGCAGGGTAGAAAAGGAGGAGCGGTTGCGGGGGATGGCATTTTTGATTAAGGAATACATTACTGCTGTCACTAGGGAAGATTTTTCTGAAAAATGTCCAGTGAAAAAAATGTGTAGAAATTACAATAAGAAAGGAAAGATCACTTTGGGATTGTACAATAGGCCCGCCAGCAGTAAGAGAAATTGAGAAACAAATACATGGGGAGTTTGCAGATAAATATAATAAAGTTATAATAATGGGGGATTTTAATTTTCCAAGCATTGACCGGGGCTACCATAGTATTAAAGGTTTGGATGGTGAAGAATTTGTCAAATGTGTTCAAGAAAATTTTCTTTATCAATATGTAGATACTTCTATGAGAGTAGCAAAGCTAGATCTTTATTTGGGCAATAAGACAGGGCAGGTGACTGAAGTAAAAGTGTGGTGATCATAATTCTATTAATTTCAAAATGCTTATGGAAAAGAATAAGCCTTCCATAAAAGTTACAGTTTTTAATTGGAGTAAGGCAAATTTTAATGTATGAGACAAGAACTTACAAAAATTGATTGAATTAGACTGTTTGCAGGTAAAAGAGCATCTGACAGGTGGGAGGTGTTCAAGAGTGTGATGAGCTCAGGCATTTTGTTCCTGTTAGAGTGGAGGGTAAGGCTAGTAAGATTAAGGAACAATGGATGAATAAAAGCTATTGAGGTTCGAGTCAAGAATAAAAGAGAATCATATTTTTAGATATACACACCTTGGTTCAATTGAATCTCTTAAGAACGCACTACACTCTATATTGATTGAGAGAAATCAGGAAGGCAAAGAAGGGATGTGAGATAGCATTGGCAGATAAGGTTAAGGATAATCCAGAGATTCTACAAGTACATTAGGAGCAGGAGGGTAACTAGAGAGAGGATAGAAGGTCTTAAGATGAAGGAGTTCATCTGTGTTGAACCCCAGGAGATGGGAGGGATTCTAAATAAATATTTGCATCATTTATAACTGTACGTGAGGTGCCTGATGATTGGAGGGTGGCTAATGTACCTTTTATTTAAGAAAGGTTGTAAGGAGAAACTGGGAACTATAGATGTTTTGAGTCTGACTTCAGTTGGGTAAATTGTTGGAGGCGATTATAAAAGATAGGATTTATGGACATTTAGAGAGGCAAAGATTGATTAGGGATAGTCAGCATGGTTTTGTCTGAGGAAAATCATGTCTCTCAAACTTGATTGAGTTTTTTGAGCAAGTTAACAAAAGGGTTGATGTTGGCAGAGTGGTAAATGTCATTTATTTGGATTTAGTAAAGCCTTTGACAAGGTTCTGCATGGTAGACTAATTAGTAAAGTTAGGTCACATGGGGTACAGGGTGGGGTTGCCAATTGGATTTATAATTGGCTAAATGGCAGGAGACAGTAATGGTGAAGGGTTGCCTTTTGGAATGGAGGCCTGTGACCAGCAGTCTTCCACAGAGATTGGCTTGGGTCATCTTTTGTCGTTTATATAAATGGTTTTGGATGAGAATGCAGAAGGCATCGTTAGGTTTATGGATGACATCAAATTTGGTGACATAGTAGACAGTGTTGAAGCTTTTCTAAGATTGACTCATTTAATCAAGATTCTTTTGCAATGGGCTGAAAAATTTACTCCACTTCCTGCATCTCTATCCTTGAACCCCACCACTCCAATCACAACAAGGACAGAACCCCTCCACCCCACCAACCTCTGGATGCACTGCATCATCCTCTACCATTTCCACCACCTACAAACAGACCCCACCACCAGAGATATGTTTCCCTCCCCACCCCTATCTGCATTTCCGAGAGACCATTCCCTCTGCGACACCCTTGTCAGGTCCACGTCCCACAACTATCCATCATTCCCTCCCGGCACCTTCCCCTGCCATAGCAGGAAGTGCAAAACCTGCGTCCACACCTCCACCCTCACTTCCATCCAAAGCCCCAAAGGGTCCTTCCACATCCGACAGAAATGTACCTGCACTTCCACACACGTCATCTACTGTGTCCATTGCACCTGATGTGGTCTCCTCTACACTGGGGAGTCAGGATGCCAACTTGTGGATAATTTCAGAATATCCCTGGGGCACCTGCACCAACCAACCCTACTGCCCAGTAGCTGAACATTTTGATCTAACCTCCCCCCCCCCTCCCCACCAAGGGCATGCAGGTCCTGGGCTGCGTCCATCGCCAAACCCTAACCACCCATGCCTGGAGGAAGAACACCTCATCTTCCACCTTGGGACCCTCCAACCACACTGGATCAATGTGAATTTCACCATTTCCCCCCCACACCAATTTCCTCATTTTCCCCACCCCGCACCTTATCCCAGTCTCAATGTCCCAACTCAACCCCGTCCTCTTGAACAGTCCTACCTTCTCCTCACCTATAATCTCCACCCTCCTCTATCACTTTCACCCACACCTTCATCTAACTATCACCTTCCCAGCTACCTTCCCCCAGCCCTGCCCCACACCCCTTCCATTTATCTCTCAGAACCCTTGGCCCTCCAAGCCTCATCCTGATGCCCGAAACGTTGACTCTCCTGCTCCTCAGATGCTACCTGACCATCTGTGCTTTTCCAGCATCGCACCCTTTGACTCTTATCTCCAGCATCTGAAGTCTTCACCTTCTCCTCCCTGAAAAATGGCAGATGGAGTTCCATGTGGATAAATGCGAGGTACTGCATTTTGGTACAAAATATTAGACAATTAATGGTAGGGCCTTGGGTAGTATTTTCACCATGGACATCCAGTCCCTGTACACCTCCATCCCCCATCACGAAGGACTCAAAGCCCTCCGTTTCTTTCTTTCCCGCCGTACCGACCAGTACCCTTCCACAGACACCCTCCTTCGACTGACTGAACTGGTCCTCACCCTGAACAACTTCTCTTTCCAATCCTCCCACTTCCTCCAAACGAAAGGAGTAGCCATGGGCACCCGCATGGGCCCCAGCTATGCCTGCCTCTTCGTAGGATATGTGGAACAATCCATCTTCCGCAACTACACTGGCCCCACCCCCCACCTTTTCCTCCGCTACATCGATGACTGTATCGGCGCCGCCTCGTGCTCCCACGAGGAGGTTGAACAGTTCATCCACTTCACCAACACCTTCCACCCCGACCTCAAATTCACCTGGACAGTCTCAGATTCCTCCCTCCCCTTCCTCGACCTTTCTATTTCTATCTCAGGCGACCGAATCAACACGGACATCTACTACAAACCGACCGACTCCCACAGCTACCTGGACTACACCTCCTCCCATCCTGCCCCCTGTAAAAACGCCATCCCATTCTGCCAATTCCTTCGACTCCGCCGCATCTGCTCCCAGGAGGACCAGTTCCAAAAACGCACATCCCAGATGGCCTCCTTCTTCAAGGACCGCAATTTCCCCCCCGACGTGGTCGACGATGCCCTCCGCCGCATCTCTTCCACTTCCCGATCCTCCGCCCTTGAACCCCGCCCCTCCAACCGCCACCAGGACAGAACCCCACTGGTCCTCACCTACCACCCCACTAACCTCCATGTACAGCGCATCATCCGCCGCCATTTCCGCCACCTCCAAACGGACCCCACCACCAAGGATATATTTCCCTCCCCTCTCCTATCAGCATTCTGTAAAGACCACTCCCTCCGTGACTCCCTCGTCAGATCCACACCCCCCACCAACCCAACCTCCACTCCCGGCACCTTCCCCTGCAACCGCAGGAGGTGCAAGACTTGCGCCCACACCTCCCCCCTCACCTCCCTCCAAGGCCCCAAAGGAAACTTCCACATCCGCCACAGATTCACCTGTACCTCCACACATATCATCTATTGCATCCTTTGCACCCGATGTGGCCTCCTCTATATTGGGGAGACGGGCCGCCTATTTGCGGAGCGTTTCAGGGATCACCTCTGGGACACCCGGACCAACCAACCCAACCACCCTGTAGCTCACCATTTCAATTCCCAAGGATATGCAGGGCTTTGGACTCCTCCATCGTCAGACCACAGCGAAACGACGGTTGGAGGAAGAACGCCTCATCTTCCCGCTAGGAACCCTCCAACCACAAGGGATGAACTCGGATTTCACCAGTTTCCTCATTTCCCCTCCCCCCAGCCTGTCTCAGTCAAATCCATCAAATTCAGCACCGCCTTCCTAACCTGCAATCTTCTTCCCGACCTCTCCGCCCCCACCCCAGTCTGACCTATCACCCTCACCTTGACCTCTTTCCACCTATCACATTTCCGACGCCCCTCCCCCAAGTCCCTCCTCCCTATCTTTTATCTTAGCCTGCTGGACCAACTTTCCTCATTCCTGAAGAAGGGCTAATGCCCGAAACGTCGATTCTCCTGTTCCCTAGATGCTGCCTGACCTGCTGCGCTTTTCCAGCAACACATTTCCATCTCTGATCTCCAGCATCTGCAGACCTCACTTTCTCCTTGGGTAGTATTGTAGACAAAAGGGATTCGGGTACATAATACTTCGAAATTTGCATCACATTTGGACAGGGGAGTTAAAAAGGTGTTAGGCACGCTTGCTTTCCTTTGCATAAAGGAGTTGGGATGTTATATTGAAGTTGTACAGTACAGTGAGGCCTCTTCTGGAATACTGTATCCAATTCTGGTTGCCCTGTTACGGGAAGGATATTATTAAGCTGTGACGTGGAGGTGCCGGTGTTGGACTGTGGTGGACAAAGTTACTAATCACATAACACCAGGTTATAATCCAACAGGTTTATTTGGAAGTACTAGCTTTTGAAGGGCTGCTTCTTCAGGTAGCTGTGGAGCAGGATCACAAGACAATTGATAGCAAAAGATCATAGTGTCATGCAACTGAAACAATATATTGAACAAAATTAAATTGCTGTTCAGTCTTTAATATTTTAGAATGGGTTGCAGGTTTTGATTCATTCGTATGTAAATGCCAGAACTACTTTGAAGTCATATTTTGAGATAACTTAAGGTTTATTTTTTTAAAAGTGACATTTCAGCTCAGACAGTTCATTAAAGATGTGAGGTTAGAGTCTGTCTGTGTCCCAATCTTGAATCAGACTGGTTCTGTTTCCAAGATAGGAATTTATAAAATGTTACATGGATTGACTGCCTGCAGGTTGTGCTTTTTGAACAAAATAGAATGTATCTGGAATTACAATTTTGCAAATACACGTTCACCCCATAGACTTGTGTGTGCGGGTGTTTGCATGCGTGGCTGAGAGAGAATGAGTGTCTGAGTAGTATAGTGGGGTCACCTGTAGTGTGACATGAACCTAAGGTCCCATTTGAGGCCATCCTCCTAGGTACCAAATTTAGCTATCAGCTTCTGCTTGACCACTGTGGGTTGCTACATATCCTGAAGTTCGCCTTGGAGGCTGGTCACCCGAAGATCTGAGGCCGAATGTCCAACTAGGAGAAAATATCCCTGTCTAGCAATTGTTGGGCAGTACCCATTTGTCCATTGTCATAGCGTATGCTGCGTCTCGCTAATGTACCATACCTTATGTCATCCTTGCCTGCAGCATATGAGATAGACAATGTTGGCCGAATCTCTCAAATACCTGCCGCATACCTGTCTGAGCTGGGACGTCACTTTTTTTTATATAAAACCTCGTTATCTCGAGACTGTGACTTGAAAAAAGTTCTGGGATTTACATATTAATGAACCGAAGCCTGCAACCCTTTCTAAAAGATGAAAGACTTAACAGCAATCTCGGTTTGTTCAGTATATTGTATCAGTTGCATGCATGATACTGTGATCTTTTGCTATAAATTCTATGTCTTATGATCCTGCTCCACAGCTACCTGATGAAGGAGCAGTGTTCTGAAAGCTAGTACTTTTGGACTATAACCTTGTGTTGTCATTATTAAGCTAGACATGGTTCAGAAGAGATGTACCAGGATGTTGCTGGTATGGAAGGTCTGAGTTCTAAAGAAAGGTTGGGACTTTTTTCACTGGAGTATAGGAGGTTGACCTGATAAGAGTTTATAAAATCGTGAGAGATATGGATAGAGTTGATGGTAGTTGTCTTTTCCCTAAGATAGGGAATTTCAAGACGAGCAGGCACATTTTTAAAGTGAGAGGAGAGTGTTTTTAAAAAACTTGAGCGGCAAAGTTTTACACAGGGTGATTCATGTGTAGAATTAACTTCCTGAGGAATTGGTGGATATGGGTTCAAATTACAACATTTAAAAGACTAAAAGAGAAAATGCTGGAAACTCTCAGCAGGTCTGGCAGCATCTGTAAGGAGAGAAAAGAGCTGACGTTTCGAGTCTAACTGACCCTTTGTCAAAGCAAAAAAAAAGGGTGAAATAGGGAGGTATTTATACTAGGCTGAGAGAAGGTGAGTCATGGCTCTAGTTTTTATCAGACTGAAAAGTAGAAAATGCAACATCTATATTTAAGGGAAGAACAAAATCATGAGAGAGAAAACTATAAGCCAATTAGCTTGATGTGTGTCATGGGGAAGGTGTTAGATTCATTAAGAAGGTTTTAACTCGACAAAAAGAAAAGTTCAAACTAATCACAGAGACAGTGGATTTTGTGAAAGGGAAATCATGTTTAACCAATTTGTTAGAATTCTTTGAAGGAGCAGCATGTGCTAGGGATGAAGAGTTTGTTGATGTACTGTACTTGGATTTCTAGAATACAGTTTCCATAGTTCCACATAAAAGGCTAACATGCATGAATTCATGGTATGGGGGTAACATACTACCATGACGACATGGTTGACTGGCAGAAAACAGTAAACATGCATGAATTGTTTGTTTTCAGACTGACAGGATGGGACAAATGGAACACTTAGTTCCTTTGCACCTCAAAATTTTGCAGTCATTCTTCATTTAATGAAAACTTTGCTTCTTCATTCTTCCTGCCAAAATAAACAACTTCACATTTTCCAAGTCCGTCTGTCAGATTTTTGCCTACTCACTCAAAAGGAAGAAGATCAGTATAGATAGGTTATTTTACCTTCACAACATGCCTTCCTACCTATCTTAGTGTCATCTGCAAATGTATCCTCCATGCAATCCTCACATCTATGTCATCGATATCAACTGTAAAGATTGTAGGTCCAATACAGTTAGTGTGTAGCGTGGGAAAAATGTGAACTTGTATATTTTGGTAAGAACGAATGAACAGTAGTTTTATTTAAATGGGAAACAACTGAAGAATTTGGAGGTGCAACTGAACTAGGGTGCTTCAGGACATGGGTAACAAAACAGAATGCAGGTACAACAAGTGATTAGGGAGGATAATGAAATGCTATCCTTTACTGAAAGGCCTTGATGTGGAGATGCCAGAGGTGGACTGGGGTGGACAAGGTCAAAAATCAGTTTATAGTCCAACGAGTTTATTTGAAATTGCAACCTTTTGGAGCTCTGCTCCTTCCTCAGACATGGGATTTTGGCTGGAGGGTGGGGGGTGGGGGGGGGGGGGGGCGGAATGTCATTTGATATTTGACTTTATTGAAAGAATTGAAGATTGAAGTAAGTCGTAGGTTACCTTCAGTTATACAAGGTAATGATGAGACTACATCTTGAATGAAACAGAATCTTAGAATCCCCACAATGCACAAAGAGGCTATTTGGCCCATCTAGTCCATACCACCCCTCCAAAATGCATCCCACCCAGACCAATCCCCAACTCATAACTCTGAATGGAGTTTTTAATTTCACGGCTAACTGACCGACCTGCATATCCCTGGACAGTACAAGGCGATTTTGTTTTTTAAGCCTGGCCAGTCCAATTAATTGCACATCTTTGGGACAGTGGGAAGAAAATGGAACATCCAGAGTAAACCCACACATACATGGTGAGAATATGTAAATTCCATACAGACAGTCACTGGACGCTGAAATTGAAACCAGGGTCTTTAGCATTGAGAGACAGTAGTACTAACTGCTGTGCCGTCTATAAATCCTTTCCACAAGCTGATGGTTGATAGACCTCACTAAACAAAGAAATTCTACCTGTTCATTTCTTGGGTCAAGCCAAATTTACTCTGCCCTTAAAGCCTCTGAGACGTACTCTTTCTCCAGCACATTCCTTCACCAATACTGCCACCCATTCACAATTCCTTTCCTTTCTCTTTCCTGAAAAATTTATATTCAACAATATTCATCACCCAGACTTGCCATTCTTTGTGCTCGGTCGTGGTTGTGGCCACAGAGTCATACAGCATGGAAACAGATCCTTCAATGCAACCAGTCTACGCCAAAATTGAAAGAGGTACAAGTGAAACGCTGCTTAATCTGAAATGAGTGTTTGGGGCCTTGGATGGTGAGCGTGGAAGAGGTAAAGAGGCAGGTGTTGCACCTTCTGCGATTGCATGGGAAGGTGCTGTGTGTGATGGGAGTGGTGTTCGGTGTGATGGAGGAATGGACTAGGTTGTCCTGGAGGGAACGATCTCTGCGGAATGCAGACACAGGGAGGGAAGGGAAGATGCATTTAGTGGTGGCGTCGTGTCATTCAAGATGTAGTCTCATCATTACCTTGTACAACTGAAGGTAACCTACGACTTACTTCAATCTTCAATTCTTTCGATAAAGTCAAATATCAAATGACATTCCTCCCTCCCTTCCCCGCCCTCCCCCACCCCCCTCCTCCAGCCAAAATCCCATGTCTGAGGAAGGAGCAGAGCTCCAAAAGGTTGCAATTTCAAATAAACTCGTTGGACTATAAACTGATTTTTGACCTTGTCCACCCCAGTCCACCTCTGGCATCTCCACATCAAGGCCTTACAGTAAAGGATAGCATTTCATTATCCTCCCTAATCACTTGTTGTACCTGCATTCTGTTTTGTTACCCATGTCCTGAAGCACCCTAGTTCAGTTGCACCTCCAAATTCTTCAGTTGTTTCCCATTTAAATAAAACTACTGTTCATTCGTTCTTACCAAAATATACAAGTTCACATTTTCCCACGCTACACACTAACTGTATTGGACCTACAATCTTTACAGTTGATATCGATGACATAGATGTGAGGATTGCATGGAGGATACATTTGCAGATGACACTAAGATAGGTAGGAAGGCATGTTGTGAAGGTAAAATAACCTATCTATACTGATCTTCTTCCTTTTGAGTGAGTAGGCAAAAATCTGACAGACGGACTTGGAAAATGTGAAGTTGTTTATTTTGGCAGGAAGAATGAAGAAGCAAAGTTTTTATTAAATGAAGAATGACTGCAAAATTTTGAGGTGCAAAGGAACTAAGTGTTCCATTTGTCCCATCCTGTCAGTCTGAAAACAAACAATTCATGCATGTTTACTGTTTTCTGCCAGTCAACCAGGTCGTCATGGTAGTATGTTACCCCCATACCATGAATTCATGCATGTTAGCCTTTTATGTGGAACTATGGAAAATGTATTCTAGAAATCCAAGTACAGTACATCAACAAACTCTTCATCCCTAGCACATGCTGCTCCTTCAAAGGATTCTAACAAATTGGTTAAACATGATTTCCCTTTCACAAAATCCACTGTCTCTGTGATTAGTTTGAACTTTTCTATTTGTCGAGTTAAAACCTTCTTAATGAATCTAACACCTTTCCCATAACACACATCAAGCTAATTGGCTTATAGTTTTCTCTCTCATGATTTTGTTCTTCTCTTAAATATAGATGTTGCATTTTCTACTTTTCAGTCTGATAAAATCTTTCCTAAAGAATTTTTGAAAATTAACACCCATGCGTCTCCTAAGTCATTAATCTTTTGGGACTCTGGAATGAAATCAATCAGGATCTGAAGGTTTATCAGCTCACAGCTTAGTACCATTTCCCTTGTGATTAATTTTTCCTGACTCTTCACTGAATTCCCTACTCAGCACACTTCTGACTTTTTGCAGTGAGCCATATTTAAAATACATTTGTTTCCCATGCATCGAATTCCAACTTTGAACCAAACTTCCTCATACATACTCACTCAACCTCTGTCTTCCTCAGGTAAGTTTCCTCACATTGATTCTGCACCCTTACTCACTGCCTATCCTTTTAACTTTGCAGAAAATCCAATCCTAGTTTGTGCAATCACTCAGTGCTCTTAAGTGTCAAAAGTGCTTTGTATTACTAGAACATGACTTGTCCCCTGTTGTATTCTACTCATCTAAATATAAAGGTAACATTTCATTGGTCTCTAAGTACTTTCTGTACCCATTCAAGCTTCTTTAATGGTACGTATAGATAATTTTATTCCTGAGACTCTTAGGATCTCTGCTACCTTTTTTTAGCATTAACAAAGAATACTGCTTTATCCTTCTGGGTCCAGGTTGATAACCTCCTATTTCCCCACATTGAAATCCATTTGCCACAGGTTTGCCTATTCACATAAGCTGTTGCTATCAAATTATAATTTTATATTTCTGTCTTCACTACTTACTATGGCACCTGTCTTTCTGTTATTAGTAAATTTATGACTTATGATATTCTATTCCATCTATGTCATTAATAAGGGGAGTATTTCTGACCCCAGTACAGTTCCTTTTGGGATACTGCTAGTCCCACAAAATTAAGAGTACTTTCCCATGATTTCCGCTCACTTACATTGAAACTTAGCCATTTCCTAACCAGATCAATCATTTGTCTTCAATTCCATGAACTTAACTTTTAGCTAATAATTTCCTTATGAGGGACTTAATTACATATCTTCTGAAAGTCCAATTACAGAACATGGTACGGTACAGAACATGATATGGTACGATGGTAGTGTTCCTACTGACAGTCAAAAAGTCTGGGTTCAAGTCTCACCTGGCCTGGAGAGACATAACATGTCTGAACAGATTGATCAAAACTAATTATGAAATTTCTAGATATTTCCTATTTTCTACTTTTTACACCTCATCAGAAAATATAAAATGTTTGTCAGGTGTGATCAACCATCAACAAATCCATGGTGCCTCTCTGGAAGAAAGTACTGAAGATGTTCAGTTCACCCCCATCCTTAGTTATGGACTCTTGTAATTTCCTGCCAATCAATATTACGCTATTTAGTTTATAATTTCTTTGTCTTCCGTGCTCTATTTCCTTTAAAAAGCAGTGTGCCAATAATTGAATGATTCCTGAATCAACAGCACTTAGGAAAAATTATATTTAGGGCATCTGCAATGATTTCATCCACTTTTCAAACCCTGGGATAAACAGATGAGAATTCTTTAATGCCATTGTTTTCCTCATTTCTGTATTTTGTTGTAATTTTATGGGTGTCTATTCCTGATCCATTGTTAGCTTCCTTGACTGGACTTGTATTCACTGCTCCTGGCTGTTTTTAAAAAAAACTGACTTGAAGTAATTTTTGAGCATGGCTGCCATTTTATTGTTTTCATTGGCACTATCATTATTATCAATTTTCAAGGGCTGTCTTTATTTCCTAACATGGTAAAAACAATGACTGCAGATGCTGGAAACCAGATTCTGGATTAGTGGTGCTGGAAGAGCACAGCAGTTCAGGCAGCATCCAAGGAGCAGCAAAATCGACGTTTCGGGCAAAAGCCCTTCATCAGGAATAAAGGCAGAGAGCCTTAAGCGTGGAGAGATAACTAGAGGAGGGTGGGGGTGGGGAGAAAGTAGCATAGAGTACAATAGGTGAGTGGGGGAGGGGATGAAGGTGATAGGTCAGGGAGGAGAGGGTGGGGTGGATAGGTGGAAAAGGAGATAGGCAGGTAGGACACGTCCGGACAAGTCATGGTGACAATGCTGAGCTGGAAGTTTGGAACTAGGGTGAGGTGGGGGAAGGGGAAATGAGGAAACTGTTGAAGTCCACATTGATGCCCTGAGGTTGAAGTGTTCCGAGGCGGACGATGAGGCGTTCTTCCTCTAGGCGTCTAGTGGTGAGGTAGCAGCGGTGAAGGAGATCCAGGACCTCCATGTCCTCGGCAGAGTGGGAGGGGGAGTTGAAATTTTGGGCCACGGGGCGGTGTGGTTGATTGGTCCGGGTGTCCCAGAGATGTTCTCTGAAGCGCTCTGCTAGGAGGCACCCAGTCTCCCCAATGTAGAGGAGACTGTATCGGGAGCAAAGGATACAATAAATGATATTAGTGGATGTGCAGGTAAAACTTTGATGGATTTGGAAGGCTCCTTTAGGGCCTTGGATAGAGGTGAGGGAGGAGGTGTGGGCACAGGTTTTACAGTTCCTGCGGTGGCAGGGGAAGGTGCCAGGATGGGAGGGTGGGTGTAGGGGGGACATGGACCTGACTAGGTAGTCACGGAGGGAACGGTCTTTGCGGAAGGCGGAAAGGGGTGGGGAGGGAAATATATCCCTGGTGGTGGGGTCTTTTTGGATGTGGCGGAAATGTCGGCGGCTGATTTGGTTTATGCGAAGGTTGGTCGGGTGAAAGGTGAGCACCAGGGGCGTTCTGCCATCCAACACATCTCGTCCACATCCCGCACCTCTGCCCTCAGACCCCACCCCTCCAACTGTAACAAGGACAGAACGCCCCTGGTGCTCACCTTGGCTAAGGCAGTAATCTGGAGATCATAAATCTAAGGTCCTGTCCTTTAGTTTAACTCCCATTTCTGGTATTCTTCAAACAAAATCTCTTGCTTATTTGCTGCAGCATCAGGATCTTTAGCCACTCACCTGCCCAAACATTTTTTTCAACCAGATTCATTTTTCCTTTCTGGCACCATTTAGGCAGCATACATCATTCTTGCTTACAAAGGATGGTATAGCGTCCCCCCACCCTCCCAAATTGTTGCATCCTTTACAATCACTCAACTATTTCTGCCTTCTCTCTCTTCTCCCATTTTAATAACTTTCTGATCAAGGGTGGGTAACATCAGCATTTTGGCTGCCCTTCAGACAGTCTTGCTCTATATCCTCTCAGATAGTTAGTATAAGCATCTTTCTCATTTTCCGTAGATCCTCATTCTTTGGTAAACAATAATTTCCTTTACTCTGCAGTCACACTAGCTCACCTGTTACTCATCTCAAAATGTGATCAAAGTTTAGAGCAAGCTGTGCCGATACTGATCCTGTCCCTTATTTGTCTGAGCACCTCTGTCTCTCGCTCAGTTCAAGCCAGAACCAAAGAGATTTGATATGGAGACTTCTGATGGGACATGTGGAAACCAACTGGGCATCAGTCATTCCTTTGCAAGTACTGCTTGACAACTGTTGTGTCGACTTCCATAACTTTAATCAAGAGGAGACTGATAAGGTGGTAATTGGCCTGGTTGGATTTGTCCTGCTCTTTGTGGGCAGGACAAATGTGGGCAATTTCCACATTGTTGGTCGATGCTAGTGTTGTAGCTGTACTGAAAGACCTTGGCTAGGGTGCATCTACTTCTAGGGCATAAGTGTTCAGTACTATTGTTGAAATTTTGGCAAGGCCTATCGGCTTTTCAGAATCCAATATCATGTTTTCTGACATCTGGTGGAATGAATTGAATTGAATTGAATTGGTTGAAGTGATGTCTGTGATGCTGAGGTCCTTAGGAGGATACCAAGAGGGATCATCCATTCAGCAAACCTGGCTAGAAATGAATGCAAATACTTGTCTTTTCCATTGATGTGGTGGGCTCACCTATTTAGCATGGGGATATGTTTGGAGCCTCCATGTCCTTTCAGTTGTTTAACCGTCTATGACCATTTGCAATTGGATATGGCAGGACTGCAGAGCTTAGATCTGATCCATTGGTTGTGAAGTCACTTAAAACCTGACTATTGCATGCTGCTTCTGCTGTTTAGCATAGAAATAGTCCTGTGTTATAGCATAAACAGGTTGAGATCTCATTTTGGTTATGCCTGGTGTTGCTCCTGGCTTACCTACTGCGCTATCCAGGATTGATCTCCTAACTTAATGGTAGAGTGGGAGATATGCTGGGAGATACGCTGAGCCATGAAGTCACAAATTGTGGCTGAATACAATTCTGCTGCTGTTCTTACAGTTGAACTGTTTTGAGTTTCTAGATCTGTTTGAATTCTATCCTATTTGGCATGGTGATAGTGCCACATAACGCAAGGTAGGATATCCTCAATATGAAGACAGGACTTTATCTTCACAAGGGTTATGTGGTGGCCATTCCTATCAATACAGTCATAGATGGACACACCTAAGACAGATAAATTGGTATGGATTAGGTCGTGGTTTTTCCCTCTTGTTGACTCCCTCACCTATCATAGATCCAGTCTAATAGCTATTTCCTTTCAGACACAAATAGTAGCCGTGCTATTGAGTCACTCTTGGCAATAAACTTGGAAGACCCTCACCCAGGGTACATTCTGTGTCCTTGCCACTCCACATGGTATTCAACATGATGGAATACTGATTCATCAGCTGAGTCACTGTGATACATAATAATAATCCCTTATTGCACCCTGTTGCCAAGAGATATGGATTTTGTATATTAAGAGTCAATGCTGAGGTCTCCTGGGGCAATTACTCCCTGACTGTGTACCATTGTGCACCACATATGGAGGATCCATCCCACTGATGGGGCAGGATAAAACACCATCCCCAACCCTGGGTATCTCAGACATGATATGCAATGTATGATTCCATAAATATGACACTGTCAGGCCGTTTCTTTACTAATCCGTGGGGCATCTGCCTCAATTTGGCACAAGACCTCCTGTTTGTTAGGAGGACTGTGGGTTCAGAGTCAAAAGAACTCTTATTAAACCAAATAAGGGACAGGATCAGTATCTGCATTTTTACAACAATTGAGTGTTAAACTTGATCTCAATAGACTAATTTTAAAAATTTTCTTAATTCCAACATCACCATCGGGTGATGGCGGCATGATGGCTCAGTGATTAGCCCTAATGCCTCACAGCGGCAGAGACCCAGGCTTGATTCCATCTTTGAGCGTGTCTCTGCGGAGTTTGCATATTCTCCCAGCGTCTGCGTGGGTTTCCTCCTTTTTGAGGAAGGGTAAAGACACGGTCATCCACTGTAAGGTGGGTACAATTGACTTTTCCACATAGGAGCTGTTCCCCTCTTTTGAAGGAAATACAATTGGATCTGTCGCAATGGCAATTTATACCTCATGTCCTGGATAGGTCCGCGCTTGTGACAGTGGCAGGAGTGGTAAAGGCAAGGGTTTTTTCCTGGCAGGTGAACACTTCCAAACATCCCCGTCCATGACCAGTGAAGCTTCTTTCATATCCTGGTTACTAGGGAGCTTCCCTCTTTTGCCTTCCCCACCATATATCCCCCTTCAGCCAATCCCTGTCTGTGTGGTCAGATTGTTGGGGAAAATACATGCAGTCTGCCATGGGGGTCTGTGCACATTCGTACCGAAGAATTATTCTTTAGGACTTTGGCCAACTGTTGCTGGCCAGAGCACACTGATAGTGTAGGCCGCAATCCCACTGAGGAAAAATGGAGAAGAGAGTTCACTCCGGCGGGTCGGAAGAAGCAAGCTACAGTGCCATCGCTATAGAGTCTTTGAAAGACTAGGTAAAATAATTACCAACCGTGTATTCCTGGACAGTCAGTATGGATTGTTCCATGTAGGGGCGGGCTCCGCGGACCAAGTCATGGACATTGGAGGGGGGGGGCGGAAGAAGGATGTTCCTTGTAGGGAGGGGTATCTTCAGGCCCTCCCTATTGCACTTCCCGTCATACGATAGGTGATGGTCTCTCCCTTCCAGGGGTCCCTTCTGCAGGCAAAGTCAAACTTGCAGCCCCAATGCCAACACGGGAGTTGCCACACACTTCTTTGGTCCAGAATCAACTTGTGATCTGTTTGGGCAAGCAGTCTATTACAGTAACTATTTTAGTCACATGCTATATCCCAAACTGGTTCCCTTGTGTATTGGTACAAGCGAGAACATCTCCCCTGCATAAATGACAGACCTGGTTACGTCTATCTCACCTGAAAATCTTGACTCTCCCTATGATACCCTGCTTTGAGAGAATTAAACATATCCCTGCTAAGCCTATCATAATGCTCATCTCCCTTGACAACCCCATCCCATCACCTTACCGGTGGACACGTAGTGTATCAATAGCAGGACTGGAAATAGAGGTACAGATTAAAGTTTTTTTTAAATCGTTTTTTTTGGTCCTTTCCCCCCTCCTCCTCCTCTTGATCCGTGATCCACTGTTTACAGTTACTGAAATGAATCCAGTGATCCTTTTCTTTAACCTTCACTGTAGTGGAGTTTTGGAGCAACACCTGGAACAGTCTTTTCCAGCATGGTCCCAGTTTTGGCCTTTCCCAGTCTCTGATTAAGACCCTGTCGCCAGTTTCCACTCCTTCTCAGTCACTATCACAATCGGGGGGGAGGGGGAGAGGAGAGAGAGGGGTTGGCTGTTTCCTTCCCCTGTGAGTGGAGAGACTTTAGAGGCATAGTTAGTTGTTTGAAATAGCACTGCATTTCATCTCCCATCACATGCAGATCAATCTGTGGTGGTGGGGCCTGGTTGCCATGGAGTTCATCCAGGGCGACCATATATTACTTCAGCTGTTGTGAGAGCGGTACCAGTTTGGGGAGTAATGCGCATGTGGTACAGGGTGAGGGGCAGGATCTTTAGCCTATTCAGTCCAGTTTCTAGAGTCAGTTTAGCAAGTTTTTCCTTCAGGATTCCATTTGCGCATTCCACTAATCCTGCTGCCTTAGGATGATATGCACCATGGAACTGTTGGTCACTGTTAAGGATGGTACACAATTCTTGGTTGATCTTTCCAATAAAATGTGGTCGATTATAGAGTGATTTATTTAGTTCTGGACATGAATGAGGGGGTTCGGAGAATTCCTCAGGAGGATGGGTAACGAATGTAGCAGGATTAGTGGTCGTGCAACAGGCAAAAGTCAAGAGAGGGTTGTGAAGTAGGGCCATCTCGTATTTGCTAAGGCGCGCCTGTGTCAGATGCTGTGACTGGTGAGTCATCAGAAGGGCTGTGATCATATGGGAAGAATACACAGTGACAGTCTGCTGGAGGGTCAGGTTCGCTGCAGCAGTGACCATAAGGCAGGCAGAATCTGGGTACAGGGGGGCAAACCCATGGGTGACTGGGTTGAGTTGGGCCAAAAAGTAAGCAGTAGGTTGCTTGCTGCCGCCATGGCTCTGTGCTGGGATGGCAGATGTGCAGCCATCAACAATGGACACGTAGAGGTAAAAGGGTCGGTCATATCAAGGTCGTACCAGCACTGGTGGGGAAGAAAGCGCAGTCTTTAAGGATACAAATGCACTTAACTGTTTCGAATTGAGTGTGAAACGTGAGGTTGCGTTAGGTGAGGCCAGTGAGCTCAGAATTTCCGGAAGGCAGGCAGCATTCGGGATCCATTGCCTGCAGAAATTAATTAATCCAAAGAATTTCCACATCTGTTTGGGCATTCCCAGGGTAGGGGTTAGGGTGATATGGATTAGTGGTGCTGGAAGAGCACAGCAGTTCAGGCAGCATCCAAGGAGCTGCTGCCTGAATTGCTGTGCTCTTCCAGCACCACTAATCCAGAATCTGGGTTCCAGCATCTGCAGTCATTGTTTTTACCTAGTTAGGGTGATATGACTCACTCTGTCTTGGGTGAAAGATCTGTTCTGAGCACTCAGTAGAATACCCAAAAACTTGACTTCTAATTGACCACGTTTAATCTTACTGGGTGGGAAGACAGCCTAGGGAGTGAAGCTCATTTAAGAGCAAGTTTTTGTCAATGTTATTGGCTTAATTGGAATTATTTGCTAAAAGTAAGTCATCAAATATTGGACCAGGGCAGAATCCATAGAGATTTCCAAGTTTCAGAGTTGACCACAGAGTTTGAGAGAAAATGGTGGGGGAGTGGATGAAACCTTGTTATAAACGGATCCACATATACTGTTTATCTTCAAATGTGAAGGGCGAAGAGATACTGTGACTTTTCATATAGAGGGATAGAGAAAAAAGCATGCTGTAAATCACTGATGGTGAAACAGCTGACAGGGTTAAGGACGGTGGCATGGAGGGGCGCAACGATGTCGTTCATGGACTGAAGGTTCTGAACTAGGTGCAACTCAGGTCTCCCTGGCTTGGGAATGCTGAGGATTGGGGTGTTACAAGGTGAAAGGCAAGGAATAAGGGCACCTTGTTGTAAGAGGGACTTTATCAGGGGGCGGAGACAGTCTACAGCTTCCTTTTTAAGGGGATACAATGAGACGCATGGGGGTGTATCATTTTCCTGTAGGCGGATAACAACAGGATCGACCAAGGTTAACCCAACGTCTGTCTTGGATATTGCCCAGACCCCGAATGATGGGGAGGAGGTGGGGTCAGTGATGGTGGTGGTGATGGTGATGGTGATGGAGGATTCCACGACTTGAACTTAATGTGGAGTAGGAGAGAATAGTATCCCCCTGAACCATTGTGGACTACTGCAGAGCACAGGATTAGCCAGGGCATTAAAAATCATGGGCCCCATTTCGCGGGCCGCATGGCCGTTAAGCACAAGCAGTGTAATGTGAGGGCTGATGCCCGGTAACTGGTTCCAAAGGAAACTAGGCACTTTAACAGCAAGTGCAGACCCAGCATTGCCATTAACAAGGGCATAGATGGTAATGGGGAAGTTCCATCCTAAGTAAGGGGCAAACAGGGCCTTTAGTATATCAGAACGTCCAGAGGGATCGTATGCAACAGTAACGTGAGGTTTGAGTTTTTCACTGGGTGGCTGTACGTCAGGTGGCAGGGAAAAGTCAGAGATGTCTAAGGACCACCGTTGGGGTGGTTTATGTACCCAAAACGTGCAATGGTCAGTAATACTAGAAATACTAATTCCCCTATCCACACAAGTGACTGACAGATTCAAATGGCAGAGAATGTCTCTACCAGCAAGGTTGAGGCCCAGAAAGGGAGTGACCACAAACTGAATAAGGGAACTCTGTTGCCCATAACGAACCATGAGTTTAGAGGTCAAGGGGAATTCCTGGACCTGGGAGGAAAGGCCTGAGAGGAGCAGTTGTTCATCAGTTAAGGGGAATTGGTACTAAGAGCAGACATCGGCGTCTAGAGTAGAGGATGTAGCACCGGTGTCTAAGAGGAAGGGTAAGCAGGCAGACTCGACCCAAAGGTAAAGGATGTGCTCCTTCTCCGAGGAGGTGAGGATGGGAAAATTTGTGTTCTGGAGAGGGTTCTTGTCTGCAGAGTGCCAGGCAGTAGGAGAACGGGTTGTGGGCAGAGAAAGGGGCATGGTAGTTGGGGTCCTATCTCAGCCTTTTGCTGTGTGGGGGAAGGGTTTCGATGGGCCGGACAAAGGACTGTCTATGTGGACTGTTGCGCCTTCAGTGGCCGAAGGAACCACAAGTGAAACAATTTGTCTGGGGGCTGTGTTGAAGTCCTGGCCCTGATCTCGAAAATCCCGTTTGTCTGGCCCAGGGCGAGGAGGGATGCCTGTTGTATAGGGGGGTATTGCAGGACCAATAGAGTATGTGGTGTAGCTGTGGCTGAATGAATTAGCCCACCCCAGAACACAGAGCATTGGTTCCATTTGATAGCCTGTGGTGTCATATCATGGGGCCATATCGCAGACAGGTCTCTGAACCATTTCATGTTTAACAGACATAGGCGGGCCAGACTTATTCAAACTCCAGAAGTGGGTGACCAGTAATTTCATCTGGGGCCTACTTTTTTCTGACCAATCTAGGGCATGAGTGTGGATTGATCTACCTATTTTGTTAGGGAGACACTGCATTAAAAGTGCATAGAACTGGGCAGAGATGTTACCCACATTAAAGGAGGTATCGCCAGAATAGGTGTCATAAGTGGAACAGAACCTGTTGTAAAAGTCCGGATCGTGTTCATCTTTCTTAGGTTTACAGTTTAGAATTTTAGTAAGATCAATGGGTTTTTGGAGGATGTGGCGCAGGGCATTTCATATTGCATCTGTCTGATCATTTTCTCTCAGGACAGCAGCAGCAAAGGCCTCCCAAGTCACATGGTTGCCCAAAGACTCTTGCTATTTTCCAGGCGAGTGTCATGCAACAGAGACTAAAAAGGTCCCAGGGTGTGACTTGGTAGATTCAGATAGGACTGACGAGATGTTCAATAAAATCTTCTGGTTGGATCTTTTTGTCTTGGGCGCCATTCATAATCATCCACATTTCGTGGTTTCCATGGGATATAGACTGGGATTGTGGGCCTTTGAACTACAGAGTTGGGGTCTGGATTGGGTACTTGGCACAGTGGAAACTATCGGTGTGGTGGTTCAGGTTCTGGGCGGCGGAACATGCTGTTGGGGCAATTAGTTATAGCATTAGTACTCATGGGGAAATCAGTCTCAGTCAGATTCGGGTGTTCTACTCAGGGAATCAAGACCTGGGCAACCAGTCAAATACATGTTTTGTCGAGGTTTCTGGGAACAGCTCTGGCTTCCACGGAGGGTGTTAGGAATAGGCTTCAATTTTGGTTTACCGCGATTAGAACGACTGCGAGTCTGGCAACAGATGGGTTAGTGTGTGTGACTGGGATAATAGCATTGCTGAGCTGAGCCTCTAAGGCTGGCGGGGGGGGGGGGAGCAATTCAAGGAAAACTTAGGGGGCTGTGGTGGAGCTTTTGGTGGGGGGGAGGTGTTCTGGGTCTGATTGTCAGGTTGGGGTTGAAGGTTTGCCATCAGTGCTGTAGGGCGGTTACGGGGCAAACAATTTTCATTGGAATCTTCCCCACTATCAAATACAGTCTGCAGTCCAAACATGTCTGGTGGTGCCTGAGAGACACTTTCCTCACTTTTGTCTTTAGCAGATTTAGATTTAAGATTGTACGTTTCACATCATGCCTTCAAAACCTCCCAATGGCAGGTTTTCCTTTTATCATCAGTAGTAGGAATATTTTAATGTTTAGTGGTGTGTTTCCATGAAATTTGATGGGATTTTTTTGTTTGTTCGGGTGGCCACCATTCTCCAATTAGTAATTAAATCTTTCCACTTTTGTAAAATATTAGAATTCCACATCTCATCCTCCACTTGTGAACATTTATCTAGATCCCAAGTTCCCCCCAATGGCCATTGTTCATTTCCCAAAAATTTGTTCGGTCGGGTGCTCAACCTACAATAATTTAACTCATCACGTGGATTATCACGACGGATTTTTTTTTACAGGGACAAAACACCCAATTTTTCAGGTGTCTGTCCTATTTGACTTTAACCGTTTCAGATTTAACAATCATAACCCTAAATTGAATCCCATTTAAACACACAAAACCCAAATCCCACTTAAACACAGAAAACTCAACCCTCAGCACAGAGAGCTCAAAGCTCTTTTAAACATAGAAAGCTCTAACCTCACTCATATCCGCCCATCCCATGGGACTCTAACCGCTGTACCACGCAGAGGGCTCAAACCTCACTCTCACACCCTCACCCCAGGGGACTCGAACTCCAGTACCATGCAGAGGACTCAAACCTCACTCTCACCCCCATCCTCCCAATGCAATGCAGAGGACTCTAACCCCAGCCTGCTAGCGCGCTTGCGAAACTGTCTCTCGACTGTGCTAATTACCGTTCAAGGAATCCGTAGGATAGAAAGCAATTGAACAAGAGGACCATCTCTGGCACACAGGAATATTGAGAGGGACCAAGGTTTAAATCTTATCTTTTGGGCCCATCCGTCTCGAGACATTGATGCTCCAGCTGACACCTTCTGATTGTAACTATCTGTTTAGATCCTGCCGATTATGCCAGTATTGTCATCCCGCTCCCCCTTCAATTGAAGCAAAACACTCGAAGATACAGTTCTTTTACCTTCTTTTATTCCAGGCCCTGGAGAGAGAGAGAGAGAGAACAATCACCCATGTGCTGCACGGTCTTCTCTCAAACAACAACTTCTCAATGAATTATATAGCCTTTTATAGGGAGTTGCATCCAGATAAGGCAACATACATATTAATAAGGTGACCGTTAAAATCAACGAGTATCGATAGAAAAGGCCAAGCCCTTTACTGTTATACAATAGATGTTTTTAACTTTGTTAACTGGACTCATACAATGGATTTTTCCCCTTATTAGCAGACCTTGCATGCTGAATGTTTTCAATATTGTTAAATGGCGGTACATAATGACTGCTTTTCCACCTTGTTAACCCATTACCCTTGCCTTCAACACCCATTGTTAACTGTGAGTTCTTATCTGATCTGATTCATATTCAGCTGAACCACTTGTTTCACAAAAATCAGGACTTAACTCTTTCCCTGCCTGCTTATTTCCAATACACATTCTCAGTACTGGAACCCATTATTCATGGGGTAGCAACAGGGCACTTAGAAAATTATATGTTGTACATTTGCATTACTGGTAAAGAGAATATAAAACACAATATTGAGCAAAACTATTAACTCAGGTGAGTAGAATCTGTGGGGTTAAAGTTGAGAAATACCAAGGGACATAAAACATTAATGAGTGTGGTATATAGACCACCAAACTGTGCTTGTGTTGGTAATAGTATTAACTAGGAAATCAAATAGATACAGTGAAGGAACTTATGTATTTATGCACGACTTTGATTTGCATATAGATTGGATGAATTAAATTTAGTAACAATACCATGGAGGAATTCCTAGAGTGTATAGGGGATAGTTTTCTGGAGCAATACTTTGAAAAACCACCTGGAGAAATATTTTGAAAAACCAACTGGAGAATGGGCCATCTTAAACTGGATATTATGCAATGAGAAAGGCATAATTGGTAATGTAATTTCAGGAGACCCCTTGGGGGTGAGCAACCATAATGTGATAGTATTCTTCATCAATATGGAAAGTGAGGTAGCTGATTCTGAGATTAGGGTTCTTAATAACTACAATATATGAGACATGAGGTGGTTGTGATGGATTGGTAAATATTACTGAAAGGGATGACAGTGGATAGGTGATGGCATACAGTCAACGAGTGAATGGGTAAACTACAAAATTGTTTATTCCTGTCTAGCAAAGAATAATGCAAAGAGAAGTGGCCAAAGTATAGCTTATGAGTGAAGTCAGAGATTAGCTTGTAATACAAATTGACAAGAAAAGCAACAATAGATCTGAGGATTTGGAACAGTTTAGAAGACCATATGATACAGGAGTAAAATTAGGCCATTCAGCCGATTGAGTCTGCAGCACCATTTGATGACCAAAGGAAATTTATGGGATTGATTAAGAACAGGTAAATAGAGTATAGGAGTAAGTTTGCAGGGAACATAATAACTGACTGTAAAAGTGTCTACAGGTGTGTAAAGAAAAAGATTGGTGAAAAGTAATGTAGTTTTTGACATCACGTTTGACAAATTTACTGGAATTCTTCGAGGATCTGGCTAGTTGCCTTGATCAGGAGTGCCAATTGATGTGGTTTGGACTTTCAGAAGGCTTTCGACAAAAGTCCCACAAGTGATTAATGTATAAAAGTAAAGCGTGCACAATTAGGGGCAGCGTATGGAGATGGATTAAAAATTGGTTAGCAGGGAGGGACCACAGCAGCAGTAAAACAATCTTTTTCTGAATGGCAGGCAGTGACTGATGGGGTACTGTAGGGATTGGTACTAGGAACCCAGCTATTCACAATATAAGAATAATTAAGTTGAGGGAACTAAATGTAATATCTGGAGATTTGCAGATGAGACAAAGCTGGGTGGCAAGGTAATCTGTGAGGAGGATCAGAGATGTTGCAGTTTGATTTGTACAGAGTTAGTGAGTGGGCAAATGCGTGGCAGATGCAGTATAATGTGGATAAATGAGAGGTTGTCCACATTTTTGTAGCAAAAATAGGTAAGCAGATTATTATTTGGTTGGAAATTGAGGGGTATGTTCAAAGAAACATGGGTATCCTCATGCAACAGACCCTGAAAGTAATTGTGCAGGGTATCAGGCAGTAAAGAAGGCAAATTATATGTTAGCCTTTATAGCAAGTGGATTAGAGTACAGAAACAAGGATGTCTTGCTGCAATTATACAGGACGTTCATGATGCCATACCTGGAAAATTGTGTGGCTTTTGGTCTCTTTACATAAGGAGGGGGTGTTCTTGTTATCGAGAAAATGTGGTGAAGGTTTACCAAATTAATTCCTGGAATGGCATGACAGATGCAAATTGAGTCAGTTAGAATTGTATTCACTAGAGTTTAGAAGAATGAAGATTCTAAGGACGAGACAGGAAGGATGTTACCAATGGTGGGGGAGTCCAAAACCAGGCGTAATAGTTTTAGGCTAAGGGGTAAATGTTTTGGGACTGAGATGAGAATGTTCTTCACTCAATGAGCTTATGAATTCATTCCCACAGAAAGCAGTTGAGATCAAAGCATTGTTCTTATTATCATCAAGAAGGGGGTCTTGTGATTAAAGAGATCAAGTGATATGGGGAGGGTGGGATTAGTTATTGAATATGATAGTGACCAGTTACAGTCGTATTGAATGGCAGAAAGGACTCAAGGGATTGAATAGCTGTCTTCTATGTTTCTATATGTTCCTGTAACATTGTTGAATTGGACAAGTTCAATCTCAGGCTGAAATGTGGTTCAATAGATAATGTTTTATTTGACTCTTATTGAAATATAAACATGCAATGCTGCATATTTGATTTTAACAATAAAGCAGAAGCTTATTAAGCAAAAGAAATGAAGAAATCAAATAAACTAGACTTTTATTTGTGGTATGACTTGACTTTAACTCCTAGTCTGAAAAATCTGAGAGCAGCCTCCTGGTTTAAATGTTCTCAGCTTCAAATAACATTAGTATTTTGTCCAAACACACACTGGGGCTAATACTAATTCCTTACTCTAAATTAATTCAGTATTGACAAATCTAATTGTCTGCAGAACTATCATAAGCTGAAAATAAAACTGGAAAGATCTTCCCTTCCAAGCTATGGGTGCATCCCTGAAGTTTTTAAAAAATAGTTCAGAAATTTGTAACACAAATGCAGATGCTTAAAATAAGAGCAGGAATTGCTGAAGAACTCCGGGTATGGCAGTATCTGTGGAGAGAAAGCAGAGTCAACATTTCGGGTCCAGTGACCCCTCTTCAGAACTAACTGCAGATATGAAAGGATGGTATTTATGCTGAAGACGGGGGGGGGGGGGTGATTGACAGGTGGAGATGGAACCCAGCGGGGAAAAGAGCAGTAGTTAGGCAAACAAAGGAATAATCATGGTGAGTTGTGGAGAAAGAAAAGCTATTAATGGGGGCCATCAGGGGGTGAAAATGGGTTGACCATTTGACGACTAGGCCTGGGTTGTAGTGGTGGGGTCAACATATGGAGGTGTTCAGGCCCTAAAATTGTTGAACTTGATATTGAGTCATGAAGGTTGCAAGGCCCCAAGCAGAAAATGAGATGCTGTTCTTCCAGGTTGCACGGAGCCTCACTGGAGGCTACTGTGTTCAAGTAGCGGGCAACTAGAATCTCATAGTGGTTTCTGTGGGCCGAATTAGATGTTCGGCAAAGCAGTAACCCAGTCTGTTGTTTCTTCCCAGTATAGAGGAGACCTTATTGTGAGCAGCAAATACAGTAGACTAGAGTGGGTGAAGTGCAGGTAAATTGCTGCTTCACCTGGAAGATGTGTCTGGGACCTTGGATATTGAGGAGAGAGAAAGTAAACTGGCAGGTGTTACACCTTGTGTGTGAGAAGGTACCGTGTTGGGTGTAAGAGGTATTAGGAGTGGAGAAGTGGACATGGGTGTCCCTGAGTGCATGGTCCCTGGCAGCTTTTATCACAGACCATTTCACCCACTGATGATCCCCATTAGCAGCTCAACATTATCCATTCCTTTGTCCAATTGCTGTTTTATTTCCAGGTTCCATCTACAGCTATCATGTGCTTCCGTCATCTTTCCCACCCCGATCTTCAATATAATACCATTTTTCTAAGCTATAATCAGTTCTGAAGAAGTGTTATTATTTTAGAACTAGGTTTCTGCACAGAAGGTCATTTAATGATGTCTGCTGCTGATTAGACTTCACCAGAGCTCTTCAGCTTAAAACCCTCTCTCCATTACATTTAGAGCTGATAGAGCAGCAAAGGAAGCTCCTCACTTGGAATCTATGTGTAAGGATATCCAGCTGTATAGCCTTCTCTTAGGAATGTGACTCCTCGTCACATTTCCAACATTTAGGACTGATTGTAAGTATAGAACATAAAAAAAGTACAGCACAGAACAGGCCCTTCGGCCTCCAATGTTGAGCTGAGGATTAATTCTAATGTAAAATTAGAATCTAATTAATCCGTGGTGGGCGGCACAGTGGCACAGTGGCTAGCACTGTTGCCTCACAGCGCCAGAGACCCGGGTTCATTTCCCGCCTCAGGCGACTGACTGTGTGGAGTTTGCACGTTCTCCCCGTGTCTGCGTGGGTTTCCTCCGGGTGCTCCGGTTTTCTCCCACAGTCCAAAGATGTGCAGGGTCAGGTGAATTGGCCATACTAAATTGCCCCTAGTGTTAGGTAAGGGGTAAATGTAGGGGTATGGGTGGGTTTCGCTTCGGCGGGTCGGTGTGGACTTGTTGGGCCGAAGGGCCTGTTTCCACAATGTAATGTAATCTAATCTAATCTAAAAAAAATAAAATAACCTTACCTACGCACTCCTCAATTCACTGCTGTCCATGTGGATGTCCAGCAGGAGCTTAAATGTCCCTAATGACTCTGCTTCCACCACCGCCGCTGGCAACGCATTCCCTGCATTCACAACTCTCTGCGTAAAGAACCTACCTCTGACGTCTCCTCTATATCTTCCTCCTAATATCTTAAAGCTATGATACTCATCCCAGTCAATTCTGCCCTGCGGGAAAATCTCTGGCTATTGACTCTATTCATGCCTCTCATTATCTTGTATACCTCGATCAGGTCCCCTCTCTTCCTCCTTCTCTCAAGAGAGAAAAGTCAGAGTTTAGTCAACCTCTCTTCGTAAGACAAGCCCTCCAGTCCAGGCAGCATCCTGATAAACCTTCTTTACACGCTCTGTATCTTTCCCCCAGTAGGGTGACCAGAACTGCACACAATATTCCAAGTGTGGTCTCACCAGGGACTTGTAGAGCTGTAACAAAACCTCGCAGCTCTTAAACTTGATCCCCTTGTTAATGAAAGCCAAAATACCATATGCTTTCTTAACAACCCTACCCATTTGGGTAGCAACTTTGAGGGATCTATGTACTTGAACACCAAGATCCCGCTGTTCCTCCACACTGCCAAGAATCCTGTCTTTAATCCTATATTCAGCATTCAAGTTCGACCTTCCAAAATGCATCACTTCGCATTTATCCAGGTTGAACTACATCTGCCATTTCTCAGCCCAGCTCTGCATCCTGTCTATGTCACGTTGCAGCCTGCAATCGCCCTCAATGCTATCAAAGGCATCTCCAACCTTTGTGTCATCTGCAAATTTACTAACCCACCCGTCAACCTCCTCATCCAAGTCATTTATAAAAACTACAAATAGCAGAGGCCCAAGTACAGCGCCCTGCGAGATCCTACTCAACACTGACCTCAAGGCAGAATACTTTCCATCCACAACCACTGTCTGCTTTCTGTCAACCAACCAATTCAGAATCCAGATAGCCAAATCACCCTGTATCCCATACCTCCTGACTTTATGAATGAGCCTACCATGGGGAACCTTATCAAATGCCTTGCTGAAGTCCAAATACACCGCATCCACTGCTCGACCTTCATCGACCTGTCTTGTCACTTCCTCGGAGCACTCAATAAGATTAAGTTAGGCACGATCTGTCCCTCACAAAGCCATGCTGACTGCCTTTATCACGCTACGCTTTTGCAAATAATCATAAATCCTATCCGTCAGCATTCTTTCCAAAACCTTGCTGACCACAGACGTAAGACAGACTGGTCTGTAATTGCCAGGGATTTCCTTATTACCTTTCTTGAAACGAGGAACAACATTCGCCTCCTTCCAATCCTCCGGTATGGCTCCTGTGGAGAGTGAGGAACCAGCAGCTTCGCAACCTCTCCTTTCTCGCTTCCCGGAGCAACCTAGGATAAATCTGATCTGGCCCCAGAGACTTATCAATCTTAATGTTTGCCAAAATTTCCAACACATCAACTTTATCGATCTTGATCTGTTCAAGCCCATATCCCAGCTCCTCAAAAGTTCTCATTCGCAACAAGGTCCCTTGTGGCAAAAAACTCATTTAGGGCTTCCCCTATCTGCTCAGACACCTCGCACAAGTTCCCTACTTTGTCCCTGATCAGCCCTACCTTCTCACTGATTATTCTCTTATTTTTCATGTATGACTAAAATGCTTTTGGGTTCTCCCTAATCCTTCCTGCCAAGCCTTTCTCATGCCCCCTTCTGGTTCTCCTCAGTCCATTTCTGAGCTCCTTTCTTTCAAGCGTGTAATCCTCTAAAGCTGTGCTAGATCCTTGCTTCCTCCATCTTCTGTAAGCTGCCTTCTTCCTTTTGACGAGAAGCTCCTCTGTTCTTGTCATCCAAGGTTCCTTAATCTTACTCCTTCTTACCTGTCTCAGAGGAACAAATTTGTGCATCACTTGCAACAACTGCACCTTAAATAGTCTCCACATTCTGCTGTGCCTTTTCTGTGGAACAATTGCTCCCAGTCTGTACTTCCCAACTCCTATCTGATAGCGTCATAATTTCATTTTGCCCAATTTAATATCTTCCCTTGGTGACTGCTCCTTTCCCTCTCCAAGGCTATGGTAAATGTGAGGCAGTTGTGATTACTGTTACCGAAGTGTTCTCCCACCAAGAGATCTGACACCTGTCCTGGCTCATTGCCGAGCACCAAATCCAAAATGGCCTCTCCCCTTGTCGGCCTGTCTACATACTGAGTAAGGAAACCCTCCTGAACACACCTGACAAAAACGGCTCCATCCAAACCATCTGCACTAAGGAAGTTCCAGTCGATATTGGGAAAGTTGAAGTCACCCATAACAACAACCCTGCTACATCCGCATTTGTCCAAAATCTGCCGGCTTATCAGTTCTTCAATCTCTCTACTGCTGTTAGGGGGTCTGTAGAAAACCCCCAATGAGGTAGCTGCTCCCTTGCTATTTCTAGCTTCCACCCATACTGACTCAGTAGGCAAACCTCCCTCAACAACCTTTGTTTCTGTAGCTGTGATGCACTCTCTGATTAGCAATGCTACACGCCCTCCTCTTTTTCCACCCTCCCTGTTCTTTTTAAACGTTCTAAACCCTGGAAAAATCTAGCAACCATTCCTGTCCCTGTGAAACCCAAGTCTCCGTTATGGCTGCAACATCATAGCTCCAAGTACTGATCCATGCTCTAAGTTCATCACTCTTATTTCTGACACTCCTTGCTTTAAAGCAGACACACTTTAACCGATCCCTTTGTTTCATCGTGCGAGAAACCTTCCCAAACGATCCACTACATCCTGTCATTGCACCATGTACAACTAGCCCCCTTTCAGATATGTAGCTCTGATTCCCACCCTCTTGCCAAACTAGTTTAAATCCTCCCGAACCACGCGAGCAAATCTCTCACCCAGGACCCAGATGGAACCCGTCCTTCATGTACAGGTTCCACCTTCCCCAGAAGGCATCCCAATGGTCTGGGTATCTGAAGTCCTGCTTCCTGCACCAGCCTCACAGCCACGTGTTAAGCTGCATTCGCGACTGTTCTTCACCTCACTATCTCGTGGCACCAGTAGCAAACCTGAGATCACTAATCTACTCGTCCTGCTCTTCAGCTTCCAACCTAGCTCTCTGTAGTCACTTTTCAGATCCACAGTCCCTTTCCTAGCTATATCGTTGGTGCCAATATGTACCACGATTTCTGGCTTCTCGCCCTCCTCCTTCAGAATCCTGTAAACCCAATCGGTGACATCCCGGATTTTGGCACCTGGGAGGCAACATACCTTTCAGGAGTCCAATTCCTGACCACAAATTCTCCTGTCAATCCGTCTAACGATTGTGTCCTCTAACACTAGCGCTGTTCTGTTCTTCCCCCCTTCCCTTCCAAGCCACAGTGCCAGGCTCAGTGCCAGAGACCTGACAACTATGGCTTTCCCCTGGTAGGCCATCCCCACCAGCAGTATCCAAAACGATATACTTAGCGCTGAGGGGGATGGCCACCGGGATCCTTGCCCTATCTGTTGGTTCCATTTCCTCCCCCTGTTTGTAACCCAGTTGTCCTTATTCTGTGTCTGAGGAATGTCCACCTCCCTGTACATCCCCTCAATTTCTCCCTTAGCCTCGCGGATGATCCACAGTTCACCCAGCTCCAGTTCCAGTTCCCTAACTCGGTTTTCGAGGAGCTGGAGTTGGGTGCACTTCCCGCAGATGTGGTCGGCAGAGACATGTGTAGTGTCTCTCACCTCCCCCTAAAATCCATATCTGAAAGCCCATGCAGGACGAAACAATGAAGAGGAAAAAAAAGGAGAAAGCCTGAAAACTTACTGAGTTTACAGACTTTTAGTACGGTTTGAGGTGGTGGGTGGGAGGGAGGCCCTAGGGTGTAGGGTCTCTGGTTTAGATCTCACTCACTTAAAAACTTCCCGGCAGCCCTCGTTTCTCTCCGCCCTCTATCGTCACCGCGCTCTCTCTTCACCGCTCTGTTCAAAAAATTTTGTTTTTTACTCACCTTCCCTGCAGTCCTTCACTCCTCCCTTGCACCTATCAGCAAATGGAAGCCCCAAGGCCTGAGGTCAATTTTTTAAACTGTTATACTCACCTTCCCAGCAGTCCTTCATTCCTCTCTTGCACCGCTAAATAAAAATAGTGGTCAGTCATTGAATATGTTAAAAGAAAAGCTTGATAAATTTTTGACGTTCTAAGAGAATTAAAAGATTAGTGGAGTTGAGATGGAAGATCAACCATGATTTGTTAAATGCAAGAGCAGACTTTAAAAGTAAAATGACCCTCTCAGCTCCTATTAATTGTACTTTTTTTTTGTCTACCTTCCTCTGATTCTGTGATCTCAATTCCACAGCCAGAGAGACATTTTCTCAGCATCTACCCAATCGACCCTTAGGATTCCACATTTCAATTATATCTCTTCTTGTTCTTTGTAACTTCTCGGGAAATAGATCGATTCTGCTCAATTTCTCCAAGACAAACCCCTCCTCTCAGAAACCATTCTCGCAAAACTGTTGCGCCTCCTTCAGGGCAAGTATGTTCTTTCTTGGACAACCAAAACTACATACAGTTCTCCAGGCATAGCCTCACTTTTATAATAACACTAAAACTCCTTAATATTTTAATCCAATCCCTTTGTGGGAAAGGTAACGTACCACTTCCATTTGATTTGCTAGATCCAAGGAAAGTTGGCTCACTGGCAGGAAGCAGGCGATAATGATCGAAAGATATTGTTCTGACGAAAGGTCTGTGTCTTGTGGAGTCCCACAGGGGTCATTGTTGGAATCCTTGCTGATTGTGGTTTATATAAATTATTTAGACTTGAATGTTAGGAGGATTGATCATTATGTTCACAGATGATACACAAATTAGTGGGGTGGTAAATAGTGAGGATAGCCTTAGATTACAGGATGATATAGGTGGGCTAGTCAGATGAGCAGATCATTTGCAATTGAATCTAGAAAAATGAGGTGATGCACTTGAGCAGGACAAACAAAGCAAGGGAATGCATAATGAATGGTAGGACCCTGGGAAGCACCAAAGATCAGAGGGACTTTGGTGTGCATGTACATGGATTCCTCAAGATATGCGGATAGGTGGATAAGGTGGTTAAAAAGGCATACCGTATTCTTGAATTTATTAGCTGAGGTGTAGAATTTAAGAGGAGGGAGGTTATTCTGAAACTGTACAAAATGTTGGTTAGGCCTCAATTAGGTATTGTATGCAGTTCAGGAATCCATATATTGGGAGGGTTGTGATAGCACTGGAGAGGGTACAGAAGAGATATACTTGGATGTTGCCTGGGCTGGAGACTTTGTTATGAAGAAAAATTTGATAGACTGAGGTTGTTTTCCTTGGAGCAGAATGGAGGAAATGAGAGGCAACATGATTCAGATCTGTACAATTGAGGGACATAGACAAAGAAACTTTTCCCCCTGGTGGAGGGATCAGTGGTCAAGAGCCATAGATTTAAAGGAAGTGACGTAAGGTTTAGAGGGGATGTGAGGATCTTTTTTTCACCCCGTAGGTGGTGGAAAACTCTCTGCCTGTAAGGATGGTAGAGGTAGAAACCCTCCAAATTTAAGTATTTAGATGTGCACTTGCGTTACCAAGACATACAAAGCTATATACGAATTGCTGGAAAATGGGATTAGAGTAGTTAGTAGGTTCGTTCTGACAGCCAAGGCCGGTGGGAGAAGGACCTTTTTCTATGCTGTCTATCTGTATAACTCTAATTATTTGATGTACCTGCACATTAACTTTGTGATTCATGTACTCTGCATCCATTTCTCTCCCGAATTCTATATTTGCCAATCTCTTGCTGTTCAAAAAATATTCTGCCTCTTTTTCTAAAACTGTGTTCCTTCAGAGCTTCCCTACGTTGTATACTACCTGCTACTGCTTGCTGACTCACCCACACTGCCTGTTATCTACTTGGTTATCCGTCTTTCTCACTGCTAACTTTCCACCTTAAGAAATTATCTGAAGGATTGAGAAATGATTAGCAAAAGAATTGAACAAAGTTCACATTCTTGTGTGTAAATGTTGCAAAGATGCAGAGAAAAATGAAAGATTAGATTAAGTGAGACAAAAAGAAAAAAACTTCTGCTGAATTGTGACTTTTTAAAACAAATCTGTAACATTTATGTAAGGAAATGAGGCTCCACATTTAGACTCATTAATTCTTCAGTGCCACAGGGAAGAATGGTAATACATCAATTATCACATTGTTAAAGGATGCTTCTAATGACTTGGTTTTACTTTTGAGTTTACCATGCAAAACAATAACTTTGTAGCATGTAATGAATGTCAGTAGAGAGTCAGGCAATGAAAGGTTAATGACAAAATAGTACAACTGATCACAACAAATCAGGCGGCGTGGTGGCACAGTGGTTAGCACTGCTGCCTCACAGCGCCAGAGACCCGGGTTCAATTCCACTGACTGTGTGGAGTTTTCACATTCTCCCCGTGTCTGCGTGGGTTTCCTCTGGGTGCTCCGGTTTCCTCCCACAGTCCAAAGATGTGCAGGTCAGGTGAATTGGCCATACTAAATTGTCCGTAGTGTTAGGTAAGTGGTAAATGTAGGGGTATGGGTGGTTTGCGCTTCGGCAGGTCGGTGTGGACTTGTTGGGCCGAAGGGCCTGTTTCCACACTGTAAAGTAATCTAATCTAATCTAAAAAAAAAATGCATGTTTCCATATGTCTGTCTCTGCTCTTTTCAAACTTCTGTACTCCTGAGCATTATTTGCAAATTTCACTTTATTTTGACAGAAAAATCTAAGACCTACATATGTTTTAAAGCTCTGGTTATTTGAGATGTTGTATAAATGATGCCCTTGCTGATGACTCAATGTAATGTTTGTGCTACCATTATTTACTTGATATGGTTACATTTTTAATGCTAATTACTTTCAAAAGCTATAATTAACAAATTAATTAAAATGATATCTGTTAATTTCATTGCTCAGTTTAGAGGTTTATGAATAAGTGGTTGAACATAGCTTTATTTCCGGTTCCACCATTCCCCTCTTATGCATTGTGTTGATTTTTTTTTTATTCCTCCTTCATTAATTTCACTCCTGCCTGCAAAACAATTTTTCTTTTTCTCTCCTCTGTTATTTTTAAATCCTGTCTCCAGATTTTATTTAGTCAATAAAAGGGTTGTATTTGGGGAAAAAACATTAAGTAAGTTTTGGGCTCTCAAATGAACATGCAGAAAACTGACTCGGTGAACAAAGTTTTCCATTTGTTTTAGCAAGTATCTGTATGAAAATGATCAAATCTGACTGCAGACAAAATCCTGATATTTCTCCAGTCTTGAATGTTTTTACATTAAATTAGGAAGGTAAAGAAGGTAGCTGACTTGTCATCATAGTCGTCATATTTTTAGGATATTATTTGTCTTTCCATTGAGTGTATACTCCTGTTCCAAATTTTGAAGCTCAGAATTTAAGAATAAGTGGAATGTAAATGCAAATAATTGATTGCAAAGTACATAAAGTTTAATCAGTTTCTTGACTTCTACACATTATGGAATCAAACTCATTTTAGATATATTTACTGCATTGCAATAGACCTTTAGGCCCAGAGGATGGATGGCGGTGCAGGCACCACTGATGATGAGCTGGCTCAGGAATGACAGACTGTCTTTAATCTATATCTTTTTCTTCCCTTATTCTTCAAACTATTCAAAGTGGCATTGAATCATGTCGACAGTGAAAAAGCTTTTCACTGTATTTTACTGTTTTTCTCACTAAAATACACGTTACAATAAAATCATTCATTTTCAGTCAACTGGTCTATGCTCCACACTCCTCACTGTCTCCTGTGTAAAAGCTTTAGGACCCTGGAGCAACCTTGCAATGAGGTCACAGAACAATTCCTTACTGGGCATTTAAATGACATTGTTAGAACATTAAACATAACAGCGCGGTACAGGCCCTTTGGCCCTCAATGTTGCGCCAATCTGTGGGACCAATCTGAAGCCCATCTAAACTACATTGTTCCATTTTCATCTATATGTTTATCCAATGACCATTTAAATGCCCTTAAAGTTGGCCTAACTACTACTGTTGAAGGCAGAGTGTTCCCCTCAATTAAGTCACCTCTCAACCTTCACTCTAATGAAAACAACCTCAAGTCCCTCAGCCTTACCTCATAAGACCCCCCCGCCCCCAGTAGGCAGGCAACATCCTAGTAAATCTCGTCTGCATCCTTTCCAAAGCTTCCACATCTTTCCTGTAATGTGGTGTCCAAAACTGTATGCAATACTCCAAGCGTGGCCGCACCAGTGTGTTAATGGAGTTACTGAGAAAGAGGGTTTAATAAAAACAGTTGGAGAGCACGGCAGTAGCATGAAGTCTGGTCAAGTGAAGTCAACGAGCAATATAATTTATGAAATAAAATAATCAAAGAAGTGCAGATGCTGGAAATCTGAACAAAACAAAAATGAGGTACAGTTCTTCTAGATTGCGCTGAACTTTGCTGGGGCACCACAGCAAGCCCGAAATAACTATGTTGGACAGAGTATGTGTCGGTTTGTTGTATTGCCAGGCAAACAAAAATTGAGTCGTTTTTGTGGACAGGCATAGGTGTTCTGCAAAGTGATAGCCCAGTCGACCAACTCTTTCCGAGCTGGAATAAGTTCTGAAGAAGAGTCACTGCATCTGAAATGTTAACACTGTTTTCTAGGGGATGTAGCACACTGGTAGAACACACGCTTTGCATGTGTGGCGTCCTGGGTTCAATCCCCGGCATTTCCAAAAAGTTCCATTAAGGACAGCATGATGGTTCAGTGGTTAGCACTGCTGCCTCACAGTGCCAGGGACACGGGTTCAATTCCAGTCTCTGGCAACTGTTTGTGTGGAGTTTGCACATTCTCCCTGTATCTGCGTGGGCTTCCTCCGGGTGCTCCGGTTTACTCCCACAGTCCAAATATGTGCAGGTTAGTTGAATTGGCCATGCTAGATTGTCCATAGTGTTCAGGGATGTATAGGTTAGGTGCATTAATCAGAGGTAAATGTAGAGTAATAGGGTAGGGAAATGGGTCTGGGTGGGTTACTCTTCGGAGGGCGGGTGTAGACTTGTTGGGCCGAAGGGCCTGTTTCCATATTGTAGAGATTCTAGGATTCTCTTGATGTGCTGCTAGACCTCCTGTGTTTCTCCAACAATTTTTGTTTTCGTTTATGAAATAGTTATTCTATAATGTAATGATGTAAGCTTAATGCCAATGTATAACAAACCATATTATAAAGAAGCCCAGGCCTTGGTATAGAGTCACAGAGATGTACAGCATGGAAACAGACCTTTCGGTCCAACCTGTCCATGCCAACCAGTTATCCCAACCCAACCTAGTCCCACCTGCCAGCACCCGGCCCATATCCCTCCAAACCCTTCCTATTCATATACCCATCCATATGCCTCTTAAATGTTGCAATTGTACCAGCCTCCACCACTTCCTCTGGCAGCTCATTCCATACACGTACCACCCTCCGCATGAAAAAGTTGCCCCTTAGGTCTCTTTTATATCTTTCCCCTCTCACCCCAAACCAATGCCCTCTAGTTCTGGACTCCCTGACCCCAGGGAAAAGACTTTGCCAATTACCCTATCCATGCCCCTCATAATTTTGTAAACCTCTATAAGGTCACCTGCTGAAAATGTGTTGCTGGAAAAGCTCAGCAGGTCAGGCAGCATCCCTTCTTCAGGGAAGGGCTTATGCCCGAAACGTCGATTCTCCTGTTCCCTGGATGCTGCCTGACCTCATGCGCTTTTCCAGCAACACATTTTCAGCTCTGATCTCCAGCATCTGCAGACCTCACTTTCTGCTCTATAAGGTCACCCCTCAGCCTCCGACCCTCCAGGGAAAACAGCCCCAGCCTGTTCAGCCTTTCCTGATAGTTCAAATCCTCCAACCCTGGCAACATCCTTGTAAATCTTTTCTGAACCCTTTCAAGTTTCCCAACATCTCTCCAATAGGGAGGAGACCAGAATTGCACGCAATATTCCAACAGCTGCAACATGACCTCCCAACTCCTGTACTCAATACTCTGACTAATAAAGGAAAGCATACCAAATGCTGCCTTCACTATCCTATTTACCTTCAATCAATCTGTTTTGAATGCAAACAAATGGAATCAGACATAAAACACTGCAGCAAAAGACCTCCCACGATTCTTCATTTAATCTTTAAGTATATTCTTGTTCTTTCTCCCTTAAACTCAATTTAAATGAATCTAATTTTTCTTTAAATGCACTACTATACATCTCATCTGATTCTTGTGGGAAAGTTCCACATTCTTCCCACTCTTTAACATCCTATTGTGTTTAGTACTGTTTTGGACTTCCAGAGCATCTTTATTTTTAAAACCACTGTTTATGCCTAGTGGAAAATTATACTAATCAATAGGCATATCGAAGCATTTTTATTTTTAATTAATTGTTTACACTCCATGCAAATCAGCTTTGATTCACTCACCCATGGATTCTGTTTTTCAGGATTGCGTAGTTCATATGCCAGTCAACACAGTCAACTGGGACATGAGTTGCGTTCTACTGTGTCTCCTGATTTGCATATTACTCCAATCTATGAAGGAAGAACACTTCAAAGTCCAGTTTATCGTAGTCCTAGTCATGCAGGTGTGGAACTTCTTCATGGCAATCAAACTGCAGTGTTTCGCACAGGCTCAGGTATTGGTTATGTAGGATTTGTTTTCTCTTGAGATAATGACAAAGCCCAAACGACTAAAGAAAACTATCTTAAATTAAGGCCATCTGTTTGAATGTTTTGGACAGGAAGTGATTATTTTTTTTTTAAAAAAAGCTTAGAGTTAAAATGGTAGATTTTGTGTAAGGTGTAATCTGGAGTAGATTTTTAAATGTTTGATTTGCAAACTGTTTTATTACTCAAGTGTTTTAGGGTTTTTCACATTTTTTGAAATCAATCACAAGGACTGAATGGAAGCAAGAAATAATTTATCTTCATACAGTCAATTCATTATTCAGTTAAGTGTCATTGTTGACCATTGCATGCCAGCTTCAAATCCCCCCCAACCTTGAACAATGCAGCATAGTCCAAGAATCTAGGCTGACATTAATATTGTTTTCAAGTACTGGACTGGATCTACCCTATTACTCAGCTGTTGCTATTGTTGTGCTTAAGGCATCAAGTCTCTTGGCAACCTCCTAATCAACATGCTGTATGGCCTTTCCACTTCAAATAATATTTCATTTACTTATCAGCCAGTTACATATCTGCATTAAACTGCAACGGAGTTGAGAGTGTAGTGCTAGAAAAGCACAGCAGGTCAGGCAGCATCTAAGGAACAGGAGGAGAATCAACGTTTTGGGCAAGAGTCCTTCAACTGCAACAGTCACTTGTTTGTTTTCTTGTTTTCATTGCCTTTATTATTATCTATAAACTAGGACACAACCTAGAATATCCTATCTAATTCAGTTATTTATCTTAAGTTATTTAAGATTCTAAGAATGACCCTTTGGATCCCTCAAACTTTTCTAACTTGTGATCTTCTGTTTATCACTGTTCATTAAAACAAAATCCTAAAATCTAGTTATGAAATAAAACTATTCTTCAGTACCTAAATTGAGAATGAAGAATTATAAATTAAAATTCCACCAACTGTTATGGCAGGATTTGAACTAGGTCCTTGAACATTACATAAGTTTCTGGATTAAAAGGAGAAAGTGAGTACTGCAGATGCTGAAGCTTACAATCAAAAAGTGTGGTGCTGGGAAAGCACGGTGGGGGAGCGGGGGTGGGCAGGCAGCATCCGAGAAGCACGAGAGTCGGCGTTTTGAGCATGAGCTTGTGCTCGAAACGTCAACTCTCCTGCGCCTTAGATGCTGCCTGACCAGCTGTGCATTTCCAGCACCACACTTTTTGTTTCTGGATTAATAGTCTAGTGGTCATACCATTAGGCCATTACCTTCCCTTCATCTGCTCGTCTGTCTTCGTCCACAGATTCCTTGACTTAAAACCTATTCTATTAACCTTGCTGACCTTGGTTCTTCCTTATCAAGCCTATGTGTCCTTGCCTTCTAAGCTCAATTACTCCATGTTTTAGCTTCTCATTGCAACTTTGCTTCTCTCCCTCTGAACTTCTTTTAAGAATCTCATCTCCCTGACGATCTATTTTAAATCCACCCATCCTACCAATGAGAAGCTTATTCTATTCTAGTTTAGATGTAATTCAATCAATGTATGCAGTTTCCACTTCACCCAGAAACTGCCCCAATGCCTCAGGAATCTAAAGCCGTCCTTCCTGCACCATCTCACCAGCCACACATTCAACTGCTTTATCCTTCTATCTCTAAGCTCACTACCGTGTGGCATTGGAAGCATTCTGGATCCTGCTTTTCAGTTTCTTACCTGGCTCCATAAAAATCTGCTTTCAGGACTGCATTTCATTTTTTTCCAATGTTATTGGTTCCCACACAAACCGTGATGTTTGGCTGTTCATCTTCCTCCTTCAGAATGCCCCACAAAAGTTCTGTGACATTCTTGGCCCTGGCATCTGGGAGGCAACATGCCATCTGAAGTCATGTTTATGGTTGCGAAGGTACCTGTCTACTCTGCTCACTAATGAATTCCCTAATACTTTTATCCTTCTGCATTTTCTTCTCACTCTTCCCCCAACACCCCCCACACAACTGGAGCACCCACAGTCCTCTGTCCTTGGTCCTGGCTGGCCACCACAGATAAACTGTCATTCTCTGATTTCCAAGACTGAAAAAAGGTTTGCAAGTGGAATACACTTGGTGGATTCCTTCCCTACCTACTTGATCTCCTTATTTTATCTGACAGTCACCCACCCCCTCTGCCTGCAATTTCTTGAGCTGTGGGGTGACAACAACCTGAAGTGTGCCATCCATGAACCCCTCTGTTTCATGAATGCACTGTCGTGTCCCTAGCTGATGCTTAAGCTCAAAAACCCAGAGGATGAGTTGCTCCAGCTGGTGGCACCTCTTGTACACATGGTCTTCAAACTACCAAGCGTGTCTAGAATTTACCATATAGTGCAGTGTGTACAAACCACAGAGCTCCCTAGCCATAGCTTAACTGCACAGAACATGGACTCTTGCTTTTATATTACCTTTGTTCCTACTTAAATATCCTGAGTCGGGTCCACCACCAATCTGTCCAATTCTCTGCAAGGATCTTCACTTCTTTTTCCACCCCACTATGCAGTGATGCTGACTGCCTGTCAGTGTCTTGTGCCTCTCAATGTCTTGAATTATGTTATTAATTTAGTTTATTAAAAGCAGTGAGAACCTCCAAATGATTTTTGTATGGAGCAATTCCGTTTGCCTTTTTTTGCTGAAATTGGCTACTGAATGTAGTTTATATTGTTTTCATTAGAAAGCATGTATTTGAATATAAACTCTGAAACCTATTCTGGGAAAACCTACAGGCCATGTAAAATTATGATATTTCTTTGAAATAGTACTCAGATATGATCCTAGCTGAATGACCGTGCACAAAGCTGATAACCTGTGTCTAAACAATTTAAATTTAGCCTATTTTAAGTTGGCATATCAGAACTTGAGGGCAGATACAATTATTGGAAAATATTTCATTCGGGGTTTTCAGGATAATAATTAAAGTCTCTGGTTTAATTAAGTCGAGTTGAATTGTGGTGTAAACATTAACAATAGGATCTAAATTGCACTTGAATTTAACAAAGATGAATAATGTATATGGGAGAAAAGAAAATTGTTTCCATGTACATTAATGAATGAAATTGCTGTGAAATTAGAAACATATGAAATCTGTAATGCAAGACAGCAATTGCATTTGGCATTCTATTTGTAGGTTTGAGTATATTAATTATTGGGATCCAAATAAAATTGTTTCCACCTGTTAAAATAATAAATCGCTTGTCATGCCTCGTCATAATGTTGAACCAGTTTATTAACTGCATCCTGTTCACCTTGTTCTGAGTAAATTAGTCAATCTTTTTGCTTATGTCTGTTTTATAGAAAACGTGCTTAAAAATCTGTCATTGCAATATTCTAATATTTCCAAAGGATGATGTAGGTTTAAGATATACTTTCTTTTTATTTTTAGCTACTGGAAACCTGCAGAGAACAGCCAGTCAACGTGGCCCTATGACTTACCAAAGAAATAATTTTGCTCTAAATTCAGTGGGAAATTACACTGATCCATACAGAGCAATTCCATACCGACCATCTGAATCTAATTATTCCAGATATCATTACAACATTCCAGCAGATGAAACTACTACAAGATCTCCATCAATTGACAGTATTCAGAAGGATCCAAGGTAGGTGTAGCTGGGGTTTTGTGAGACTCTGCTAACAGAAGTTGCTTTTATGCTGACTTTAGTAAAGCATTAGTAAACTACAAGTGAACAAGAAAATTGATTAGTAAATTCCTCTCTAGCATCCCATTAATTCAAGTTACTGCAAGTGCCAAAAGATACAAACAATTGAGGAAGCCCGTCTGACCTATTTTAATCCATTCATTAAACAGGTCCCATTTTTGATTAAACAGGCACAAGAAGAAGCAATTAACAGTTATCAGTGGAATGGAAAACGAGGCCCAGGGAGTGAATCTAGAAAGGGTTGGAAAAGTGGATGTTCATTTTTTAATCAGTAAAAAGCAGGCATAGCAAAGGCCAGTGTGAGATGGAATTGAAAAAAAATTTAAATTAGAGCATAAGTTCAGTCAAATGGGAGATGATGACTGAATGTTGTTTTATTTGAATTCACTCTTGGGACAGGGGCATTGCTAGCTGGCCAGAATTTTTCTAAGTTGCTCTGGTGAAAGTGGGGTGAGCTGCTGCTTTGCACCGCTGCAGTCCATGTGCTGTAAATAGACCCACAATGCTATTAGGGAGGAACTTGCAAGTGGTGGTGTTCTCATTTATCTGCTGCCCTTTCCCTTTTAGAGGGAAGTGGTTTTGAGTTTGGAAGATGATCTAAGGATCATTGATGAATTTCTGTGGTGCATCTTATAGATAGCAGACACTGCTACTACTGAGTGTCAGTGGTGGAGGGAGTGGATCTGGTGCCAGTCAAGCAGCTGACTTTGTCCTGGATGATGTCAAGTTTCTTGAGTGTTTTTGAAGTTGCCCTCAGCAAGGCAAGGCAGAAGTATTCCATCACTCCTTAAGTGCCTTGTAGATGGTTTTAGAGGCAGACACTGAGTATATAAATGTGCTGAAAAGTACAAAGCTTAAATTGGAAATACAATTGTGGGCGGCACGGTGGTACAGTGGTTAGCACTGCTGCCTCGCAGCGCCAGAGACCCGGGTTCAATTCCCGCCTCAGGCGACTGACTGTGTGGAGTTTGCACGTTCTCCCCGTGTCTGTGTGGGTTTCCTCCGGGTGCTCCGGTTTCCTCCCACAGTCCAAAGATGTGCAGGTCAGGTGAATTGGCCATGCTAAATTGCCCGTAGTGTTAGGTAAAGGGTAAATGTAGGGGTATGGGTGGGTTACGCTTCGGCGGGTCGGTGTGGACTTGTTGGGCTGAAGGGCCTGTTTCCACACTGTAAGTAATCTAAATCTAAATCTAATAAAATGAATGTGGAGAAATTCAGCACACGTCTACAAATCAATGAAGTAATTAATTTCAGCTTTAATTAAGCAGTGTCTGATTTTTATGCTATGAAGAGTCAAATGAAGACCACCTTGTGACACAGGACAAAAACTGTTTCCCAGAACCAATTAAAAATATCCAGTTTTCACATTAGATAAGGATGCTTGAATGCAAAGAACTAAAGTATTCTGTATGTATGGCTCAGAGAATTAGTTAATTATTAAAGACTGTAGACTTATTGCAAAACAGAAACTAAAATGTTTTTTTAAAATTTCTTATACACTATTGAAGAAGGAGAAGCACAACTGCATTTCCTGGAATGGTGGTTTGATTACACCTGAGGCATTTCTATTAACATTACGTATGGAAATGCTTTGCAATGAGATTTTCTAAGATATGGTGTGTCAGTTTGTACTATGGGTTAACAATTATGGTGTAGATTATTAATCAGTAAAGGACTCAAAGGTTATGGTGGACAGACAGGAAAATGGATTTAAGCATTATCAGATTACCCATGATCTCTTTGAATGATGGAGCAGACTCAGTGGGTCAAATGACATCCTTCTGCATCTATGTGGTGTAACTGGGATTTTCTCATTTCAATTTTTAAATCAGGGAATTTGCTTGGCGCGACCCAGAATTGCCAGAAGTGATTCATATGCTCCAACACCAGTTTCCATCTGTTCAAGCAAATGCAGCAGCCTACTTGCAGCACCTCTGTTTTGGTGATAACAAAGTGAAAACAGAGGTATGGTGCATGTGTATAGTATTTCTGTTTCATGTTTTAAGAGAGCTCTGAAATAGTGCAGAAATATGCGCTACAGTTTATTCAAATTGCAAAACTACTAACTGAGATATTGAATCCTTTTGTACAAATTGACTCATCTTGAAATGTGCATGTAATTCATTGTAGCATTTCGTGCCTTAGAATTGCTACTTATATTGATCATTTTTGTTATATTTCAGCTATGCATTAATGGAGTACAAATTGAGAATCTTCAGCTATGCATTCCTTTCTATCCCAACATAGTTTGACATTACTGATTATTTCATCCACTCTGACATTGACATTGGCAAGACTTAACTGTGTCAGTGAAATTAACTTCTGTTCCATCTAATTTCCGATGTCAGGCACACACCAGCAATTTTCATTTAGTTAGATTTCAATGTAAAAAATATCATCAGAAGGTGTAGGGAGAAAGAATATAGATTCATGAGAGCAAACTTTAAGAAGAGTAATCAACTGCTTAGTTAGAACTTCTCAGTGTCACGTTGCTTAAACAGAGTTGATCAAAGCTATTTTTAATGTCTCCCAATGTAAGAGGAATAGAGGACATATCTGTGACTGCAGATGTGAAACCAGGATGGCCTGTTGCCTCCCTGGTATCAGGTAGCATGCAGATGAAGTATAATGTGGACAAATGAGAGGTTATCCACTTTGGTAGCAAAAACTGGAAGGCAAATAATTATTTGAATGACTGGGAAAGGGGGAGGTGCAGCTGATCAGGCTGTCCTTGTATACCAGTCACTCAAAGTAAGCATGCAGCTGCAGAACGAGATGAAGGCGGCAAATGGTATGTTGGCCTTCATAGTGTAAGGATTTGACTACAGAAGCAGGGATGTTTTGCTGCAACTGTACAGGGCATGGTGATAGCATACCTGAAGTATTGTGTGCAGTTTTGATCTCTTTATGAGGGAGGATGTTCTAGCGTTGGAGGGAGCGTAATAAAGATTTACTAGCCTGATTTCTGGGAAGGCAGAACTGATTTATAAATATAATAAAAGTTTATTGTCACGTGTACTCTTACATTAAAATAGTGAAAAATTTTATGTCACCCCACCACAATGCCAATATTAATGACAGAAGTCATACATAATAAAAAGGAAATGAAAATAAGACAACATTCAGTTAAACGCTTCTGTGCTCTGGGAATGCTGAATAAGCTGATGCAGCTGGGACAAGAATGCCACACCGGATGAAGCAGGCCCCTGGAATATTGGACAAGAAGCATCTGCTGAAGTTTGCTATGTGGCTGAGACTGCCTACGGAATCCCACTGGAATACCTGAAAGCAGAAGATGTAGACGACCTCCACACTGGAATGAGACCTTCACACCGGGACAAGACCACTACTTTTTCAGGTGCCTGGGCCTAGCTGCAGACCTGAAGGTTCAGTTCAGCCTGCGAGACTAGGCAGGGAGACTCAGTCGAGGTCCTGATCCTTGCTCGCCGGGAGATCCTAGGCTGGGTGGAGCCGCGTCAGGATTGTCCTTGCCTTGCTGCTGCTACTGCTGCTGCCGGAAACCACCATCTTCACCCATCATTCTCCAGGCTTGAAGAGAAAACAAAAACAGCAGTAAAGAGAAAGAAAGCTGATAGCACTGGTTGAGCCCAGCCCCTCCCCCCCCCCCCCCCACCCCCCAGAGAGGTTAGATCAATTGGGATGCTAAGTTAAGCATAAGGCAGGAATGTCATAAAGACCTAAAATTTTATAATATTTATAAAACTCGTACAAGCTCTGTCTCATACACACACTCGCACACATACACTCGCCCAAGCATGCACCCTCTCACAGGCTTATACCCGATCACACGCAAACACGCACTCTCTCCCATGCAATCGCATGCACACACTCACTGTGCCTCTACTGCACAGGCACACATATACGTTTATGGGGTGAATTTGTATCTGCAGAATTATATTTGCAGATAGATTCTATTTTGTTCAAAAAATGCATAACCTACAGTTAACCCATGTAATATTCTACACATCATACTTTGGAAATAGAACCACTCTGACTCACGATTGGGGCAGAGACAGACTTTAACTTCATACCTTTTAATGCATTATCTGAGCTGAGGTGGCATCTTTGTTAGAAAACCTGAAGTTATCTTGAGAATGCGAATTAAAACAAGCTCTGAGGTTTACATATTAAAGAGCCAAAATGAGCAAACCCATTCTGAAAGGTGTCACTGAATGACTGGGGAGCCCAGAAACGGGCCACAGTATAATGTGACAGGTGATTGAGAACTGAGAGAATGAGATATTTCTTCACTGAGTAGTGAGATTGTGAAATTCTCAACGAAGAAAACGATTGATGTCGAAAAATTGAATGTTTTCAAGAAAGATTTAGATATAATTCCTTATTACTAATGTGGTTAAAGGATATGGGAGAAAATGAGAACAATGATGATCAGCCATGATCACACTGAATGCCAATGCATGCTGAAAGGGCTGAATGATCTATTTCTGCTCCGATTTGCTAAATTCCTGTGAGTCAACAATGTTTCTAAGTACCTCCAGGGCATTCTGAAAGAGTCATAGTCATACAGCATGAAGACAGGCCCTTTGGTCCAAATGGGTCCAAGCTGACCAAAATATCCATTCATACTAACTCCATTTCTCTACACTTGGCCCATATTCTCTAAACCTTTCCTATTTGTGTATTTGTCCAAGTTTCATTTAAATGTTGTTAATGTTGTATCAGAAAGTATTTTAACTCAAACCTGTACAAAGTAATAAAGTAATTAACTAAGCAGAGATGGCTGGGCAGGTGGTGTGCTGTAGCTGTATAATGTGAGAGCTGGCTGATCCCATTGTGAACGGCAGTGACCACATCTGTCGCAAGTGTTGGTTGCTGGAAGAATTCCGGATCAGAGTTGATGATCTGGAATCTGAGGTTCAAACACTGCGGCACATCCGGGAGGGGGAGAGTTACCTGGACGCTTTGTTTCAGGAGGCAGTCACACCTGGGAGATTAAGTAATTCACATTCAGTTAGTGATCAGGGACATCAGAATGTGACTGTAAGTGAGGCAGGTAGGGGGAACCTGAGTTCAGGAGTGCAGGAGCCTCAGCCCTTGACCTTGTCCAACAGGTATGAGATTCTTGCTCCCTGTACGGATGAGGAAAAGGGCTCTGGACAGGATGAGCCAGCTGACCACGGCACCATGGTGCAGAAGGCCATTCAAGAGGGGGGAGCAAAAAGACAAGTAGTTGTTATAGGGGATTCTATAATTAGGGGGACAGATAGTATCCTTTGCAAGCCAGATCGGGAGTCTCGCATGTTGTGTTGCCTACCCGGTGCCAGGGTTCGGGACATCTCTGACCGGCTTGAAAGGATATTGGAGCGGGAGGGGGAGGATCCAGTTGTTGTGGTCCACGTTGGGGCTAACAACATAGGCAAAGCCACGGTGGAGGACCTGTTTGGGGATTATCGAGCACTAGGAAGGAAATTGAAGTACAGGTCCTCAAGGGTCATAATCTCCGGATTACTGCCCGAGCCATGTGCCAATTTGCATAGGGATAAGAAAATTAGGGAAGTAAACACATGGCTAAGGAATTGGTGTGGGAAAGAGGGATTCCACTTCATGGGGCATTGGCATCAGTTTTGGAACCGGGGGGATCTGTACCATTGGGACAGTCTCCACCTGAACCGATCAGGGACCAATGTTCTAGCGAAGAGGATAAATACGGTGGTCAGTAGGCTTAAACTTCTGAGTTGGGGGAACAGAAAGTGAAAGCGACAGGGAGTATGGAGTTAAATGGAAAGATAAGCGGCAGGATAGCATATGTGCAGGCAGATTTAAACTTGAGACAGACTGGGAATGCAGCAAAAAGGAAGGATAACTTAGGACATCTTATGACTTCCGATATCTCTAATGATAAGAAAGTTAACATTAAGGCACTTTACCTGAATGCTCGTAGCATTCATAACAAAGCAGACGAACTAATGGCACAGATCATCGTGAATGATTATGATGTGGTAGGCATCACAGAGACGTGGTTACAGGGGGGGTCAGGACTGGCAGTTAAACATGCAAGGGTTTTCAACTTATCGAAAAGACAGGGAGGTGAGCAGAGGGGGGCGGGGTTGCCTTGATAGTTAAGAACAAAATTAAATCTATGGCACTGACTGACATAGCGTTGGATGATGTGGAGTCTGTGTGGGTGGAATTGAGGAACCACAAAGGCAAAAAAACCATAGTGGGAGTTATGTACAGTGGTCAGGACTAGGGGCGCAACATGTACCAGGAAATAGAGAAGGCATGTCAGAAAGGCAAGGTCACGGTGATCATGGGAGACTTCAATATGCAGGTGGACTGGGTAAATAATGTTGCCAGTGGATCCAAAGAAAGGGAATTCATGGAATGCTTACAGGATGGCTTTTTGGAACAGCTTGTCATGGAGCCCACAAGGGAGCAGGCTATTCTGGACCTAGTGCTATGTAATGAACCAGACTTTATAAAAAATCTTAAAGTAAGGGAACACTTAGGAAGCAGCGATCATAATATGGTAGAGTTCAGTCTGCAGTTTGAAAGAGAGAAGGAAAATCGGATGTAATGGTGTTACAGTTAAATAAAGGTAATTATGAGGGCATGAGAGAGGAACTGACGAAAATAGACTGGAAGCAGAGCCTAGCAGGGAAGACAGTAGAGCAAAAATGGCAGGAGTTTGTGGGTAAAATTGAGGACACTGTACAGAGGTTCATCCCCTAGAAGAGAAAGATTATCCGGGGAGGGATTAGACAGCCATGGCTTACAAAGGAAGTCAGGAAATCTATCAAAGAAAAAGAGAGATCCTATAAAGTGGCCAAGAGCACTGGGAAATCAGAAGATTGGAAAGGCTACAAAAACAATCAGAGGATAACAAAGAGAGAAATAAGGAAGGAGAGGATCAAATATGAAGGTAGGCTAGCCAGTAATATTAGAAATGATAGTAAAAGTTTCTTTCAATACATAAGAAACAAACGACAAGCAAGAGTAGACATTGGGCCACTTCAAACTGATGCTGGAAGCCGTGATGGGAGATAAGGAAATAGCAGGAGAACTTAATAAGTACTTTGCATCAGTCTTCAGAGTGGAAGACATGAGTAATATCCCAACAATTAAAGGGAGTCAGGGGGCTGAGTTGAGTATGGTTGCCATTACAAAAGAGAAAGTGCTAGAAAAGCTAAAAGGTCTTAAAATTGATAAATTCCTGGCCCCGATGGGCTACATCCTAGAGTTCTGAGGGAGGTGGCTGAGGAAATAGCGGAGACATTGGTTGAGATCTTTCAAAAGTCACTGGTGTCAGGGAAAGTCCCGGATGATTGGAAGATCGCTGTTGTAACCCCCTTGTTCAAGAAAGGATCAAGGCAAAAGATGGAAAATTATAGGCCAATTAGCCTAACCTCGGTTGTTGGTAAAATTCTAGAATCCATCATTAAGGATGAGGTTTCTAAATTCTTGGAAGAGCAGGGTCGGATTAGAACAAGTCAACATGGATTTAGTAAGGGGAGGTCGTGCCTGACAAACCTGTTGGAGTTCTTTGAAGAGGTGACAAATAGGTTAGACCGGGGAAACCCAGTGGATGTGGTCTACCTAGACTTCCAAAAGGCCTTTGATAAGGTGCCACACGGGAGGCTGCAGAGCTACTGGTGAGGATTGAGGATTGGCTGTCTGACAGAAGGCAGAGAGTTGGGATAAAAGGTTCTTTTTCGGAATGGCAGCCCGTAACAAGCGGTGTCCCGCAGGGTTCAGTGTTGGGGCCGCAGCTGTTCACATAATATATTTATGATCTGGATGAAGGGACTGGGGGCATTCTAACGAAGTTTGCCGATGATACAAAGTTAGGTGGACAGGCAGGTAGTACTGAGGAAGTGGGGAGGCTGCAGAAGGATCTAGATAGTTTGGAAGAGTGGTCCAGGAAATGGCTGATGGAATTCAATATGAGCAAATGCAAGGTCTTGCACTTTGGTAAAAAGAATACAAGCATGGACTACTTTCTAAACGGTGAGAAAATTCGTAAAGCCAAAGTACAGAGGGATCTGGGAGTGCTACTTGAGGATTCTCTAAAGGTAAACATGCAGGTTGAGTCCGTGATTAAGAAAGCGAATGCAATGTTGTCAATTATCTCAAGAGGGTTGGAATATAAAAGCACCGTTGTGCTACTGAGACTTTATAAAGCTCTGGTTAGGCCCCATTTGGAGTACTGTGTCCAGTTTTGGTCCCCACACCTCAGAAAGGAACATACTGGCATTGGAGCGTGTCCAGCGGAGATTCACACGGATGATCTCTGGAATGGTCGGTCTAACATATGAGGGACGGCTGAGGATCCTGGGATTGTATTCATTGGAGTTTAGAAGATTAAGGGGAGATCTAAATAGAAACTTACAAGATCATCCATGGCTTGGAGAGGCTGGACGCTAGGAAATTGTTTCCGTTAGCCGAGGAGTCTAGGACCCATGGACACAGCCTTAGAATTAGAGGGGGTAAATTCAGAACAGAAATGCAGAGACATTTCTTCAGCCAGAGAGTGGTGGGCCTGTAGAATTCATTGCCGCAGAGTACAGTGGAGGCTGGGGACGCTAAATGTCTTCAAGGCAGAAATTGATAAATTCTTGATGTCACAAGGAATTAAGGGCTACGGGGAGGATGCGGGTAAGTGGAGTTGAAATGCCCATCAGCCATGATTGAATGGCGGAGTGGACTCGATGGGCCGAATGGCCTTACTTCCGCTCCTATGTCTTATGGTCTTATGTACCTGCCTCAGCCACTTCTGGCAGTTCATTCCCTATGCATACTACCCTCTGTTTAAAAACAGAGAGTTGCCCCTCAAATTCTCACTTATTCTTTCCTCTCTTACCTAAAACTGATGCCCTCTCGTCCTTGATTCCCCAACCCTGTGAAAAAATCTGAGTGCATTCACCCTATCCATGTCTCTCATAATCAGATTGTTGAGTCCTGGTAATATTTGTAAATTTCTTCTGCACTCTTTCCCGTTTAATAACATCCTTCCTATAGGAAAGTGACCAAAACTGAACACAATATTCCAAGTGCGGCCTCACCAATTTCCTGTATAACTGTAACATAACTTTGCAACTTCTATGCTCCATACTTTGATTGATGAAGCCCAATGTGCCAAAAGCTCCCTTCACTGCTGTGTCAAGTGTGTGTTGCTGGAAAAGCAGGTCAGGCAGCATTCCAGGAGCAGGAGAATCGATGTTTAGGGCCAGGGCCCTTCATCTGTCCCGAAACATCGATTCTCCTCCTCAGAGCTGCCTGATCTGCTGTGCGTTTCCTGCAACACGCTCTTGACTTTGATCTCCAGCATCTACAGACCTCAGTTTCTCCTTCACTGCCGTGTCTACCTGTGATTCAGTGAATCTGCCTTTGCTGTTGGAATTCATGTATCCCTGGTTATCGTAGTACGTTAAGGAAAATTTAACAAACAGCAAAATTCTCAACTGATCTTGGAGGAACCTGTTTGGGAGAGGTCACAGCGCAGAAACAGAAGTGCATAATTTTAAGTGTAGCTTTGCTGTAAATCTACAATAGTGAGTAGAGTGGGTTCTTTCTTGAATTATATGTTTTATTGGGATCTGTCTCTTGATTAAATTTTTAAAATATAAGCTATAAGTATTACGTTAGCCTGGAGCAGTGTTTTTTAGAGCAATACTATTTTCTCAGTCTGTAGATTGGAGAAAGTGAGGTCTGCAGATGCTGGAGATCAAAGTTGAAACTTTATTGCTGGAACAGCACAGCAGGTCAGGCAGCATCCAGGGAACAGGAGATTCGACGTTTCGGGCACAGGCCCTTCTTCAGGAATGAGCAGAGAGTGTTCAGCAGGAGAAGATAAAAGGTAGGGAGGAGGGACTTGGAGGAGGGGCGTTGGAAATGTGATAGGTGGAAAGAGGTCAAGGTGAGGGTGATAGGTCGGAGTAGGATGGAGGCGGAGAGGTCAAGAAGAAGACTGCAGGTCAGGAAGGCGGTGCCGGGCTGGAGGGATTCGGCTGAGACAAGGTGGGGGGAGGGGGGATGAAGAAACTGGTGAAGTCCAAGTTCATCCCCTGTGGTTGGAGGGTTCCCAGTCGGAAGGTAAGACGCTCCTCCTCCGACCGTCGCGTTGTTGTGGTTTGGCGGTGGATGAGTCCAATGACCTGCATATCCTCGGTGGAGTGGGAGGGGGAGTTGAAATGCTGTGCTACAGGGTGGTTGGGTTGGTTCGTCCCAAAGGATCAAAAATGGCCTTGAGTAGAGTGATATGCTCTCCTTGTAAGATGTGGGAGATTAGAGTTTAAGTGTTACTGAGGATTACATCTACAATAAATGTCTTTGGTTGCAAATCCTATCATATTGAATGGATCGGTTGGAGCGACAGTTACAGGCAATGAGAAATTTACAAGAGCAAGAGGGTGTGATGGATGGCAGTTATAGCAAGGGAGAAAAGCTGCAGATACAGTCAGATGGATGGGTTAATTCCAGGAAAGGTAGAAGAGATAAGCAGGCAGGGCAGGAGTCATCTGTGGCTATCCCGAGTTCAAACAAGTATGCTGTTTTGTAAAATGTAGGGGGTAATGGACTCAAAGGAATGTAGCATGAGCAGCCAAGTTTCTGGTATCAAGACAGGCTGTAATGTAATGAAGGGTACATCAGGTTTCAAGTAATTGACTTGTGTTAGGGGACTCTCTAGACTGAGGCACAGACAGATGTTTCTGCGGCCAGCAGCGAAAAATGAGAATGGTGTGTTGCCTCCCTGGTGTCAGGATCAAGGATGTCTGAGAGGGAGTGCAAAATGTCCTCAAAGGGGAAAGGGTCCAGCAGGAGGTTCATTGTACACATTGGAACCAATGACATAAGGGTAAAGGGTGAGATTCTGAAGGGAGACAACAGAAAGTTATGCAGGAATTTCAAAAAGTTGGTCCGCGAGGGTAGTGATATCTGGATTACTCCCGCTGCTACGAGTTAGTGAGGGTAGAAATAGGAGGATAGAGCAGATGAATGCGTGGCTGAGCAGTTGGTGCATGGGAGAAGGATTCTCATCTTTGGATCATTCGAATCTCTTCTGGGGTCGAAGTGACCTGTACAAGAAGGATGTATTGCCCCTGAATTGGAAGGGAACTAATATACTGGCAGGAAGATGTGCTAGAGCTGCTCGGGAGGATTTAAACTAGTAAGGTGGGCGGGGGTGGGACCGAGGGAAATGGTGAGGAACGGGATCAATCTGAGACTGGTACACTTGAGAAAAGAAGCAAGTCAAACAGTCAGGGCAGGCAGAGACAAAGCAGAGAACAAGGTAGGACTGATAAATTTAACTGCGTTTGTTTCAATGCAAGAGGCCGAACAGGGAACGCAGATTTGCCAGAATCATTGGCGACCTTTAAGCGGCAATTGGATAGGTACATGGATGGGTGCTTAAGCTAGGACAAATGTTCGGCACAACATCGTGGGCCGAAGGGCCTGTTCTGTGCTGTATTGTTCTATGAACTCAAGGACATGGTTAGGAACCTGGGACTGGGATATCATAGCAATCACAGAAACTCAGGAATGGACAAGACTGGCAGCTTAATGTTCCAGGATACAAATGCCACAGGAAGGATAGAAAGGGAGACAAGAGAGGAGGGGGAGTGGCTTTTTGAGAAGGGATAGCATTACAGCTGTACTGAGGGAGGATATTCCCGGAAATACATCCAGGGAATTTATTTGGGTGGAACTGAGAAATAAGAAAGGGATGATCACCTTAATGCGATTGTAATATAGAACCCCTAATAATTGGCAGGAACTTGAGAAACAAATTTGTAAGGAGATTTCAGTTATCCCTATGAAAAATAGGTGGTTATGGTAGGGGATTTTAACTTTCCAAACGTGAATTGGGACTGCCATAGTGTTAAGGGTTTAGATACAGAGGAATTAAAGTGTGTACAAGAATATTTTCTGAGTCCGTATGTGGATGTACCTGCTAGAGAAGTTGCAAAACTTGACCTACTCTTGGGAAGTTTTCTTCTCTTCCTTTGTTTAGTCCAGTGCGGGCTTTCAGAGTAGTGGGGTATAGATGTTAGGGCAGTTGCATGTTCCTCCTGCAGAATGTGGCATCTACGGGAAGTGCACCCAACTCCAGCTCCTCGAAAACCGAGTTAGGGAGCGAGAGCTAGGTGAACTACAGATCATTCGAGAGGCTGAGGGAGAAATTGAGAGGATGTACAGGGAGGTGGTCACTCCCAGACACAGGATACAAACAGCTGGGTTACAGTCAGTGGGAGGAAAGGGAACCAACAAATAGGGCAGGGATCCCCGTGGCCATTCCCCTCAGCAATAAGTATACCGTTTTGGATACTGCTGGTGGGGACTGCTGACCGGGGGAAGCCATAGTTGTCAGGTCTCCAGCACTGTGGCTCTAAAGGGAAAGGGGGAGAATAGAAAAGTGCTAGTGTTAGGGGACTCAATAGTTAGGTGGATTGACAGGAGATTTTGTGGTCAGGAATGGGAGTCCCGAAAGGTATGTTGCCTCCCCGGTACCAGGGTCCGGGATGTCGCTGATCGGGTTTACAGGATTCTGAAGGGGGAAGGTGAGCAGCATGAAATCGTGGTACATATTGGCACCAATGATATAGCCAGGAAAGGGACGGAGGATCTGAAAAGTGACTACAGAGGGTTAAAGTCACAGAGTCAGAGATGTACAGCATGGAAACAGACCCTTCGGTCCAACCCGTCCATGCCGACCAGATATCCCAACCCAATCTAGTCCCACCTGCCAGCATCCGGCCCATATCCCTCCAAACCCTTCCTGTTCACATACCCATCCAAATGCTTCTTAAATGTTGCAATTGTACCAGCCTCCACCACTTCCTCTGGCAGCTCATTCCATACACGTACCACCCTCTGCGTGAAAATGTTGCCCCGAAGGTCTCTTTTGTATCTTTCCCTTGTCACCCTAAACCTATGCCCCCTAGTTCTGGACTCCCCCGACTCCAGGGAAAAGACTTTATCTATTTATCTATCCATGCCCCTCATAATTTTGTAAACCTCTATAAGGTCGCCCCTCAGCCTCCAACGCTCCAGGGAAAACAGCCGCAGCCTGTTCAGCCTCTCCCTATAGCTCAAATCCTCCAATCCTGGCAACATCCTTGTAAATCTTTTCTGAACCCTTTCAAGTTTCACAACATCTTTCCAATAGGGAGGAGACCAGAATTGCATGCATACTCCAACAGTGGCCTAACCAATGTCCTGTACAGCCGCAACATGACCTCCCAACTCCTGTACTCTGACCAATAAAGGAAAGCATACCAAACGCCGCCTTCACTATCCTATCTACCTGCGACTCCACTTTCAAGGAGCTATGAACTTGCACTCCAAGGTTTCTTTGTTCAGCGACACTCCCTAGGACCTTACCATTAAGTGTATCAGTCCTGCTAAGATTCGCTTTCCCAAAATGCAGCACCTCGTATTTATCTGAATTAAACTCCATCTGCCACTTCTCAGCCCATTGGCCCATCTGGTCAAAATCCTGTTGTAATCTGAGGTAATCTTCTTCACTGTCCACTATACCTCCAATTTTGGTGTCATCTGCAAACTTACTAACTGTACCTCTTATGCTCGCATCCAAATCATTTATGTAAATGATAAAAAGTAGAGGACCCAGCACAGATCCTTGTGGCACTCCGCTGGTCACAGGCCTCCAGTCTGAAAAACAATCCTCCACCACCATCCTCTGTCTTCTACCTTTGAGCCAGTTCTGTATCCAAATGGCTACTTCTCCCTATATTCCTGAGATCTAACCTTACTAATCAGTCTCCCTTGTCGAACGCCTTACTGAAGTCAGGTTGGATGTTGAAGAGCACGATGAGTAGTGATCCCCAGTTTGCTACCGGGTGAGGTGAGGAACAGTCAGCCAATGCAGCTTAACACCCGGCTGCGAGGCTGGTGCGGGAGGGAGGGCTTCAGATACCTCGAGCATTAGGATGCCTTCTGGGAAAGGTGGGTTCTGTACATAAAGGATGGGTTGTGCCTGAACTGGAGGGGCTCAAATGTCCTGGGTGAGAGATTTGCTTGTGTGGTCCAGGAGGGTTTAAATTAGTTTGGCAAGGTGATGGGAACCAGAGCTACATATCTGAGAGGGGGGGCAGTTGTAGATGGGGCAGTAACAAGATGTAGTGAATCTATTGGGAAGGTTTCTCACGTGATAAAACAAAGAGATCGTTTAAAGTGTGTCAGCTTTAACGCAAGGAGTGTCAGAAATAAGAGTGATGAATTTATAGCATGGATCATGTTGTGGCCGTAATGGAGATGTGGGTTTCACAGAGGCAGGAATGGTTGCTAGGTGTTCCAGGGTTTAGAACGTTTAAAAAGAACAGGGAGGGTGGAAAAAGAGGAGGTGGGGGTATAGCATTGCTAATCAGAGAGTGCATCACAACAATAGAAATGAAGGTTGTTGAGGAAGGTGTGTCGATTAAGTCAGTATGGGTGGAAGTCAGGAACAGCAAAGGAGCAGCCACCTGATTGGGGGTTTTCAACAGACCTACTAATAGGCTGGCAGATTTTGGAAAAATGCAGATGTAGCAGGGTTGTTATGGGTGACTTCGACTTTCCCAATATCGACTGGAACCTTCTTAGTGCAGTTGTGTTGGATGGAGCCGTTTTTGTCAGGTGTGTTCAGGAGGGTTTCCTTACTCAGTCTGCAGACAGGCCGACAAGGAGAGAGGCCATTTTGGATTTGGTGCTCGGCAATGAGCCAGGACAGGTGTCAGGTCTCTTGGTGGGAGAACACTTCGGTGGCAGTGATCACAACTGCCTCACATTTACCATAGCCTTGGAGAGGGAAAGGAGCAGTCACCAAGGGAAGATATTTAATTGGGCAAAAGGAAATTATGACGCTATCAGATAGGAGTTGGGAAATACAGACTGGGAGCAATTGTTCCACAGAAAGGGCACAGCAGAATGTGGAGACTGTTTAAGGAGCACTTGTTGCAAGTGATGCATGAATTTGTTCCCCTGAGACAGGTAAGAAGGAGTAAAATTAAGGAGCCTTGGATGACAAGAACAGAGGAGCTTCTCGTCAAAAGGAAGAAGGCAGCTTACATAAGATGGAGGAAACAAGGATCCAGCACAGCTTTAGAGGATTACATGCTTGAAAGAAAGGAGCTCAGAAATGGACTGAGGAGAGCCAGGAGGGGGCACGAGAAAGGCTTGGCAGGAAGAATTAGGGAGAACCCAAAGGCATTTTACTCATACGTGAGGAATAAGAGAATGATCAGGGAGAAGGTAGGACCGATCAGGGGCAGGGTAGGGAACTTGTGCATGGAGTCTGAGCAGATAGGGGAAGCCCTAAACGAGTTGTTTGCTTCGGTTTTCACTAAAGAAAGGGACCTTGCTGTGAATGAGAACTTTGAGGAGCTGGGATATGGGCTTGAACAGAGCAGGATTGATGAAATTGATGTGCTGGAACTTTTGGCAAACATTAAGATTGATAAGTCCCCAGGGCCAGATCAGATTTATCCTAAGTTGCTCCGGGAAGCGAGAAAGAAAGTTGCTAAGCTGCTAGTGAATATCTTTGCTTCCTCACTCTCCGCAGGAGCCATACCGGAGGATTGAAGGAGGTGAATGTTGTTCCTAGTTTCAAGAAAGGTAATAAGGAAATCTCTGGCAATTACAGACCAGTCTGTCTTACGTCTGTGGTCAGCAAGGTTTTGGAAAGAATGCTGAGGTATAGGATTTATGATTATTTGGAAAAGTGTAGCGTGATTAAAGGCAGTCAGCAGGCCTTGTGAGGGGCAGGTCATGCTTCACAAAATCTTATTGAGTGCTCCAAGGAGGTGACAAGACCGGTTGATGAAGATTGAGCAGTGGATGCAATGTATGTGGACTTCAGCAAGGCATTTGATAAGGTTCCCCACGGTAGGGTCATTCATAAAGTCAGGAGGTATGGGATACAGGGTGACTTGGCTACCTGGATTCAGAACTGGTTGGCTGACAGAAAGCAAAAAGAGTGGTTGTAGACTGAAAGTATTCTGTCTGGAGGTCAGTGTTGAGCAGGGCTCTGTACTTGGGCCTCTGCTATTTGTAGTTTTATAAATGACTTGGATGAGGAGGTTGACGGATGGGTTAGTAAATTTACAGACGACACAAAGGTTGGAGGTGCCTTTGATAGTATCAAGGGCTATTGCAGGCTGCAACGTGACATAGACAGGATGCAGAGCTGGGCTGAGAAATGGCAGATAGAGTTCAACCTGGATAAATGAGAAGTGATGCATTTTGGAAGGTCGAACAAATGCTGAATATAGGATTAAAGACAGGATTCTTGGCAGTGGGGTGTTCAAGTACATAGATCCCTGAAAGTTGCCACCCAAGTGGATAGGGTTGTTAAGAAAGCAAATGATATTTTGGCTTTCATTAACAAGGGGATTGAGTTTAAGAGCTGCGAGGTTTTGCTACAGCTCTCCATGTCCCTGGACAGACCACACAGGAATACTCTATACAGTTCTGGTCACCTTACTATAGGAAAGATACAGAGGAAGGGGGGAGGGTGCAAAGAAGGTTTAGCAGGATGCTGCCTGGACTGGAGGGCTTATCTTACGAAGAGAGGTTGACTGAACTCAATTTTTTCTCTCTGGAGAGGAGGAGGAAGAGAGGTGACCTGATCGAGGTATACAAGGTAATGAGAGACATGGATAGAGTCAATAGCCAGAGATTTTTCCCCTGGGCAGAATTGACTGGCACGTGGGTCATAGATTTGAGATACTGGGAGAAAGGTAGAGAGGGGATTTCAAAGGAATGTTCTTTATGCAAAGAGTTGTGAATGTATGGAATGCGTTGCCAGAGGTGTTGGTGGAAGCAGAATAAGTAGGGACATTTAAGCGACTGCTGGACATGCACATGGACAGCAGTGAAGTGAGGAGTGCGTAGGTTCAGTTATTTTATTTTGCATTAGGCACGACATCGAGGGCCAAAAGGCCTGTTCTGTGCTGTACTTTTCTATATTCTATTTTCTATGTTCTAAATAAGACAGGGCAGGTGACTGAGGTATCAGTGAGGGAGCACTTTGGGGCCAGCTACCATAATTCTACTGGTTTTAAAATAGTGATGGAAAAGGATAGACTGGATCTAAAAGTTGAAGTTCAAATTGGGGAAAGGCTAATTTTGATAGTATTCGGCAATAACTTTAAAAAGCTGATTGGGGGCAGATGTTCGCAGGTAAAGGGACAGCTGGAAAATGGGAAGCCTTCAGAAATGAGATAACGAGAGTCCAGAGACAGTATATTCCTGTTAGGGTGAAAGGAAAGGCTGGTAGATATAGGGAATGATGGATGATTAGAGAAATTGAGGGTTTGGTTCAGAAAAAGAAGGAAGCATATGTCAGGTATAGACAGGAGAGATCAAGTGAATCCTCAGAAGAGTAATCCTTAAGACGGAAATCAGGAGGGCAAAAATGGGTCATGAGATAGCTTTGGTAAATAGAATTAAGGAGTATCCAAAGGGTTTTTATAAACACATGAAGGACAAAAAGTTAACTAGGGAGAGAATAGGGCTCCTCAAAGATCAGCAAGGCAGCCTTTGTGTGGAGCCGCTGCAGATGGGGGAAGATACTAGACAAGTATTTTGCATTAGTGTTTACTGTGGAGAAGGACATGGAAGATGTACAATGTAGGGAAATAGATGGTGACATCTTGAAAAATGTCTGTATTACAGAGGGGGAGGTGCTGGATGTCTTGAAATGCATAAAAGTGGATAAATCCCCAGGACCTGATCAGGTGTATCCTAGAGCTCTGAGGGAAGCTAGAGAAGTGATTGCTGGCCCCCTTGCTGAGATATTTGTATCATCGATAGTCCCAGGAGAGGTGCCGGAAGACTGGAGGTTAACTAATATGGTGCCACTGTTTAAGAAAGGTGGTAAGGACAAGCCAGGGCACTATAGACAGGTGAGCCTGACATCTGTGGTGGGCAAGTCATTGGAGGGAATACTCAGGGACAGGATTTCTACATATTTGGAAAGGCAAGGACTGATTGGGGATAGTCAACATGGCTTTGTGCATGGGAAATCATGTCTCACAAACTTGATTGAGTTCTTTTAAGAAGTAACAAGGAGGATTGATAAGGGCAAAGCGGTGGACATGATCTATATGGACTTTAGTCAGGCATCCGACAAGTTTCTCCATGGGAGACTGGTTAGCAAAATTAGATCTCATCGAATACCGGGAGAACTAGCCCTTTGGATATAGAACTGGCTCCAAGGTAGAAGACAGAGGGTGGTGGCAGAAGGTTGTTTTTCAGACTGGAGGCCTGTGACTAGTGGATTACCACAAGGATTGCTGCTGGGTTGGGTCCACTTTTTTTTCTTTTTATATAAATGATTTGGCTGTGAACATGGGAGAAATCGTTAATAAGTTTGCAGATGATACCAAAATTGGAGTTGTAATAGACAGTGAAGAAGATTACCTCAGATTACAACGGGATCTTGATCAGATTGGCCAATGGACTCAGGAATGGCAGATGGAGTTTAATTTAGATAAATGTGAGGTGTTGCATTTTGGGAAAGCAAATCTTAACAGGACTTATACACTTAATGGTAAGGCCCTAGGGAGTGTTGCTGATAAGAGACTTTGGAATGCAGGTTCATAGCACCTTGAAAGTGGAGTTGCAAGTAAATAGGATAGTGAAGAAGGCGTTTGGTATGGTTTCCTTTATTGGTCAAAATATTGAGTACAGGAGTTGGGAGATCATGTTGCAGCAGTACAGGACATTGGTTAGGCCACTGTTGGAATATTGCATGCAATTCTGGTCTTCCTTTCGAGGGATGTTGTGAAACTTGAAAGGGTTCAGAAAAGATTTACAAGGATGTTGCCATGGTTGAAGGATTTGAGCTCTAGGGAGAGGCTGAATATGCTGGGGCTATTTTCTCTGGAGTGTCGGAGGCTGAGGGTTGACCTTATAAAGATTTATAAAATCATGAGGGGCATGAATTGGGTAAATAGAAAAAGTCTTTTCCCTGGGGTTGGAGATTCTAGAACTAGAGGGCATAGGTTCAGGATTGGAGGAGAAACATATAAAAGGACCTAAGGGACAACTTTTTCATGCAGAAGGTAGTGTATGTATGGAATGAGCTGCCAGAGGAAGTGGTGGAGGCTGGTACAATTGCAACATTTTAAAAAGCATCTAGATGGGTATATGAATTGGAAGAGTTTAGAGGGATATGGGCCAAGTGCTGGCAGGTGCGACCAGGTTAGGTTGGGATATCTGGGTGGCATGGACGAGTTGGACCGAAGAACTGTGTTTCCATGCTGTACATCTCTGACTGTGACTCCACTTTCAGTGAATCATGCACCTGAACTCCAAGATCCCTCTGTTCTACTACACTTCTTTATGTCTTACCATTCACCATGAAACTCCTACCTTGATTTGGCTTTCCAAATTGCAAGACTTCACACTTATCAATATTAAATTCCATTTGCCATTTCTCAGCCCACTACCCCAGCTGATCAATGCCTTGCTGCAATTTCTGATAACATTCCTCATTGTCCACAATACCACCTATTTTAGTGTCATCTGCAAACTTACTAATCATGCCTTGTATATTTTCATACATATGATTAATATGGTGAACAAACAGCAATGGCCCAGCACCAGCCCCTGAGGCACGCCACTGGTGATAGTCTGATAAGCATCCTTCCGCAATTATCCTCTGCTTCCTACCATCAAGCCAATGGTGTATCCAATTTGCCAGCTGTCCCTGGATTCCATATTATCTAACCTTCCAGAGCAGCTTTCCATGCAGAAACTTATTGAAGGCCTTATGTAGACTAAGTCTACCGCCATGCCCTCATCCATCTTCCCAGTCACTTCATCAAAGAACTCCCAACAAATTTGTGAGGTATGATTGCCCATGAACAAAGCTGTGCTTACTACTCTCATCAAACCAGAATCTTTTCATGTAACTTACCTTCCACAGGTTATTAGGCTTACGAGTCTATAGTTCCCAGGTTTTTCTTTGCAGCCCTCCTTGAATAAGGGCACAATGTTTGCTACCCTCCAGTCTTCCGGGACTTCATCCATGGCTAACGATGATGCAAAAATATTCGCCAGGGCCCCCGCAATTTCTTCTCTATCCTTTTGCAGGGTTCTTGGATATATCTGGTCAGGACCAGGAGATTTATCCACCTTCATGCATTCAAATATGTCCAACATCTTCTGTACTGTGATATGGGCTGTCCCCAAGATCACAGCGAGGGCTGGGAGGGGAAGACATTCTTGGTGGTGGGTACTGGTTGGAGTTAGCAGACGTATTTGAAGATGATATGTTAGATGTTTGGATTAATGGGGTAGAAAGTGAGGACAAAGGGGAGCCCTGTCTTTGTATTCAGAGGGGAGGAAGTTTAGAGCAGTGGAGCAGGGACTGGAGGAGGTGCAGTGGAGGGCTATCTGGATACCAGAAAGGGGAAAAGCATCTTTAAATTAGGTTGGGAGGGGCACATCACCTCATCAGAGCAGATGTGACAGATACTGAGGAATTGGGAAAACGGAATGGAGTTTTTGCAGGATACAGGATTGGAGAAGGTGTAATCCAGGTATTTATGCAAGTCTGTGGGTTTGTAGTGAATGCTAGTTCATAAACTGTTGCTGGCGATGGAAACTGAGAGGTCAAGAAAAAGGAGGGAGGTGTCCAAAATAGACCAAGTGAATTTAAAGGCAGGTTGTATGGGATCAAAGCCAGCTGGACACTAGAGTTAAAGTGGGCCATGACCGGCCTCTCAAAGCACTTCATGATTAGTGAGGCCAGAGCCCCTGTATGGAACTCATTTAAGGCTAATGACATGTGCTTTGTTAGGTACGGGGTTGGCAGCCTCCTTTAAAGCAGGTGGGGACTATGGCTTGTAGTAGGAAGAGATTGAAGATGTTGATGAATATCTTCGCCAGTTGGTCCCCAAGGGATCCGAGTACTTAGCCAGGTACACCATCTGGGCCTATCGCTTTCCTTGCGTTGACTCCCAGGAAGGCTGATCTGATGTCTTCAGTGGTGAGTGAGGGAACAGGTGTGTCTGGAGCTGTCAGGGCAGGCATCACTCCATTGGCATTCTGCTCAAATTGGGCATAGAAAGCATTGAGCGCATCAAGGAGGGATGTGCCTTTGTCCGCTGTCTTGCTCTGCTTCATTTTGTATCCCATAATGTTGTTTTAGGCATTGCCGTAGGTGTTGGGTGTCTGGTAGGTGGGGGTCTCTCATCTGGTCCAGTACTGCCTCTTGGCATCTCTGATGGCTTTGCGGAGGTCATTATCTGGATTTCTTGTATTGACCTGGGTCATCTGACTTGAATGCTGCACACCTGACCTTCAGTAGGGAGTGGATTTCCAGATTCATCCAAGCTTTACAGTTGGCTTTAGTCCCATCACAAAAACAACCTAAACAGTTCTGGTCTACATCCTGACTGGCCCTGTTATTCAATCCCGAAACATCCAGAGAGGCTGTCCTCAATCACTCCTTGTATTCTAACACATCCTAAGTACCTTTCTGTTGGCAGGTATTTGTCTTTTCCTGGTTGGTCTTGACTGGACTAAACTCCAATCTCCCTTCCTCTTCTAATCTATGTCCATCTTCTCTTAAGGCATCCCTGACCTTTCTAACAAGCTGTCAGCATGCACTGACAAGGATCATAACATTTAGTATCTGTTCAATGGGTGCAGACTGTAGATCCCCTTCAGCCTTTAAGCCTTTAGGCCTCCCCTTTTGGTGGCGGGTGTAGTTCTTTGGACCATTTGTCCACCATCCAAAATAAGGAGGGGATCACTTCTAATGCCTGAATATTATCTTTTCAATGGTTTTTTTGTATATATGTGGATCTGTAGCTACAATGGGATCTATATCTATGATCATCTGAAGAATTGTAACTGAAACCTACTCTTAATATTGTAACAGGTTGATTAAATAATTCAAAAGCAGCGTTGAGTCCTGTCTGTATCAGTCGGCCCAATCTTATTTGTATTTGATCCTCCCTGCTCCTTCAGTTTTTTGCTGGGACAGGGTTCTGCATTCCTTGGTCCATCAGGGGGCTAAACAGGTCTCTCGTCGTTGCTGAGTCAGCAGAAGATTAGGCTCTCAGTTCATATTTCGCTTTCCAATTGCCTTAGCAAGGTGTGGAGCAGTCTTCTAATGAGCTCCAGGGTAGTAGGATTAGGAGAGCTTGGTTGGGGATCTGGATTCTTTTGTCAGGACGTTTCTTCCCATTCTTCCAGGCTCCTTTTGGTGCATTTCAATTCCTCTCAGACACCTATTATTGGCTTTTCAACTCTGTCATGACTTGACTTCTGTGTTATCTCCTTCCATTGTCAGAGCTGTCCCATTAGAATGAGGAACCACCTTATTCATTCTTTCATGCATGTGATCCTTCCTCAGACCCTTTTTAATATCATCCCAAGACCATTGTCCTATGAAGGTGTTGTACTTTTGCTTGATTTCCACAGAGGTTATAGGTGGGTCGATTTGTTATTTTGGATATATTCCTTCAAGTTCTGTAAAATTTCATCATTTGATATATCAGGTGGGGCTTGCCCACCCTTTGTTGTTGTGGGAAGTTCTTGTCTCGTTTACCCTGTCATTATTTCTTATGATTATCAGTTTCAATGGGTCTCGAGTTATAGGCTAGCCATATAGTCAGAGGGCCAGAGATATTATTTTCTCTGCCAAGTTAGACATCTGTTAAGGGACCTGGAGCTGGATACCATTTGGAGAATTTTGTAATTTTGTGGAGGATAGACCAAATTGAGACAACGACCAAGAACATTTAAAAGGAGAAGAAAATACCCCCAGCGGTTGGCATGGATCTGTTGTCTGACATTTGGTCCAGTGACCCTGCTAGCAGCACCAAGTTGTTCGATCTCATATTTTCCAATTAGAGTCTGAATCCAGTGGTTGATTCAGGTACAACTTTGTGACAGCTACAGACTTCCTTTGCAGTAAGCTGCACACAAACTTTAGATTATGTACAGTTAAAACTGTATACGCCCCCTTTTGATATTATTGGTCAGCAGCACCAGATTATCCTTGTGATTGGCTCTCTGTTACATCTTAGAGATGGACAGACTAGTGGTCCAGTCCTGGTCATGATGTTTTTACAGACTTTAAAATAAGGAGGGGATCACTTCTACTGCCTGAATATTATCTTTTTAATGATTTTTTTGTATATATGTGGAGCTATAGCTACAATGGAATCTCTATCTATGAATGTCTGAAGAATTGTAACTGAAACCTACTCTTAATATTGTAACAGGTTGATTAAATAATTCAAAAGAAGAACTACTTTGTTCTTTTCTATGTAAGAAATTGCAGCTGCACATTCTATCTCAGCCAGTAACCTTACAGAGCTGCTATTGCCGACTTGCTGAGGCTACATTAAGCAAATACTTTCCCATACGCTGTAACTATTGTCAGCAATATTCTGCAGAGTTTGTTTTGGCAATTGTCAACCATTTTGTGCTCATGGGCAGCCTTAACACCTAGTCATCTGATCGCACCTATCTGTGACCCATTGCAATGTGGTTAATTACTGGCTGATTTTGAAATGGCCCAGACAGTTACTCAGTTGCAGGGGCATGAGAGTCATCTCCTTGAATTTTTTTTGTGTTACAGGTATTTTGTAACTAGGCCTACTACGGAGATGTTCTTACACACCTCTGGAGCAGGTGGGACATGAACCAGAGTCTGCTGGTCCAGAGGTAGGGACACTATCATGGCACCCCAAAAGCTCTGAATCACATCTCCTTCATTGTCCCTCTTTTCCTCCCTTCTGTGGTTCTCTTCTTGTCTGCCTTCTCGGACTCTTGGCCTCAAACATCTGACCCCAGCCTCTGACTGCCGGCCTCTAAAACTGGGTCAGTGGTTGGCCGTCCAGAGCAGTGTGGGTCAGCCAGCGGACTGGTGTGGAAGTGTGATGGCAGCCAGTGGTCCGACCATTTGGAAGCCAAATGCACTGATCTGCTGCTGGAAGCCAAATGCACTGATCTGATGCAGAAAGCCCTTGGAGAGAGATTGTGATATTTGTCTTTTTAACTTGGCTTCTTGTTTTTCTGACCTTTGGTTATACGATATATAGCTGTAATATAACCTTTCTCTTCATTCCTCTATTATGTAACCAGGGATTATACCCATGTACTTTGTACCTAAGATGGCACCATGTGTTGGTGACATTGTTATGCTGTAACTAATTTTGTAACAAAGAAGCTGTACCTAGATACCCTTGTCCCTAAGATGGTGCTGTAAGTGGCAACTTAAAACTTTTCACTGTACTCACTTGAGTGCATGTGACAATAAAGCTAATTCATTCATGAAGGGATCCTTAATGGCTGGTGGTTTAATGGGAGTTAGGTGAAGGGAACAAACAATCGGTCTCATGACCAACATGAGCTCAGAGAGGGTTCACTGGGGAATAGGAAATAAATAAGAAAAAAGATACAAGTTCAGGGTAGAGTGGAGCGAGCTTTAGAGGATGTTTGACCCATTGGCCTTAGCAAAAGTCAAGGAAGTAGCAGAGGCAATCTCAATCTTAGAACATAGAACAGTGCAGCACAGAACAGGCCCTTCAGCCCACGATGTTGTGCCGACCATTGATCCTCATGTATGCACCCTCAAATTTCTGTGACCATATGCATGTCCAGCAGTCTCTTAAATGTCCCCAATGACCTTGCTTCCACAACTGCTGCTGGCAACGCATTCCATGCTCTGTCAATTCTCTGAGTAAAGAACCCACCTCTGACATCCCCTCTATACTTTCCTCCAACCAACTTAAAACTATGACCCCTTGTGTTAGCTATTTCTGCCCTGGGAAATAGTCTCTGGCTATCAACTCTATCTATGCCTCTCATTATCTTGTATACCTCAATTAGGTCCCCTCTCCTCCTCCTTTTCTCCAATGAAAAAAGTCTGAACTCAGTCAACCTCTCTTCATAAGATAAGCCCTCCAGTTCAGGCAGCATCTGGTAAACCTCTTCTGAACCCTCTCCAAAGCATCCACATCTTTCCTATAATAGGGCGACCAGAACTGGATGTAGTATTCCAAGTGTGGTCTAACCAAAGTTTTATAGAGCTGCAACAAGATCTCACGGCTCATAAACTCAATCCCCCTGTTAATGAAAGCCAAAATACCATATGCTTTCTTAACAACCCTGTCCACTTGGGTGGCCATTTTAAGAGATCTATGTACCTGCACACCAAGATCCCTCTGTTCCTCCACACTGCCAAGAATCCTATCCTTAATCCTGTACTCAACTTTCAAATTTGACCTTCCAAGATGCATCACCTCACATTTATCCAGGTTGAACTCCATCTGCCACCTCTCAGCCCATCTCTGCATCCTGTCAATGTCCCGCTGCAGCCTACAAAAGCCCTCCAACCTTTGTGTCGTTTGCAAACTTGCTGACCCATCCTTCAATCCCCTCATCCAAGTCATTAATAAAAATTACAAACAGTAGAGGCCCAAGGACAGAGCCCTGTGGAACACCACTCACCACTGACTTCCAGGCAGAATATTTTTCTTCTACTACCACTCGCTGTCTTCTGTTGGCCAGCCAATTCTATATCCAGACAGCTAAGTTCCCCTGTATCCCATTCCTCCTGACCTTCTGAATGAGCCTACCGTGGGGAACCTTATCAAATGCCTTGCTGAAGTCCATATACACCACATCCACAGCTCGACCCTCATCAACCTTTCTAGTCACATCCTCAAAGAACTCGATAAGATTTGTGAGGCATGACCTGCCCCTCACAAAGCCGTGTTGACTGCATTTAATCAAGCTATGCTCTTCCAGATGGTCATAAATCCTATCCCTCAGAATCCTTTATAACACCTTGCAGACGACAGATGTGAGACTTACTGGTCTGTAATTGCCAGGGATTTCCCTATTTCCTTTCTTGAAGAGAGGAATTACATTTGCCTCGCTCCAGTCCTCAGGTACGACTCCAGTGGAGAGCGAGGATGCAAAGATCTTCAAAAGTGGCGAAGCAATCGCATTTCTCGTTTCCCAAAGCAGCCGAGGACAAATCTGGTCCGGGCCTGGCGACTTGTCAATCTTAATGTTTGACAAAATTTTCAGCACATCAGCTTCCTCTATATCTATCCATTCCAGCATGCACACCTGCTCTTCAAAGGTTTCATTCACTACAAAGTTCATTTCTTTCGTAAAGACAGAAGCAAAAAACTCATTTAGGGCTTCCCCTACCTCCTCAGACTTCACACAAAAGTTCCCTAAGCTATCCCTGATCGGCCCTACTCTTTCTTTGACCATTCTCTTATTCCTCACATAAGTGTAAAATGCCTTTGTGTTCTCCCTAATCCGTTCTGCCAAGCCTTCCTTGTGCCCCCTCCTGGCTCTCCTCAGATCATTTTTGAGCTCCTTCCTTGCCTGCCTGTAATCCTCTAGAGCTGAACTTGACCCTAGCTTCCTGCACCTTATGTAAGCGATCTTCTCCTTTTTGACGAGAAGCTCCACCGCTCTCGTCATCCAAGGTTCCTTTATCTTACCCCTTCTTGCCTGTCTCAGAGGACATATTTATTCATCACTCGCAACAACTGTTCCTTAAACAGTCTCCACATGTCTATAGTGCCCTTTCCATGGAGCAATTGCTCCCAGTCCATGTTTCCTAACTCATGTCTAATCGCATCATAGTTTCCTCTTCCCCAATTAAATATCCTCCCATTTTGCCTAATTCTCTCCTCCTCCATAGCTATGTAGAATGTGAGGCAGTTGTGGTCACTATCACCAAAATGCTCTCCCATCACAAGATCTGATACCTGCTCCGGCTCGTTTCCGAGCACCAAGTCTAGAATGGCCTCTCCCTTCGCCGGCCTGTCAATGTACTGAGCTAGGAAACCCTCCTGAATACACCTTACAAAAACAGCTTCATTCAAATCTTCTGCTCGAAGGAGGTTGCAATCAATATTGGGAAAGTTAAAGTCACCCATTACAACAACCCTACTGCATCCACCCTTTTCCAAAATCTGCCAACCTATGCTTTCTTCAATCTCCCTGCTGCAATTGGGCGGCCTGTAGTAAACCCCTAATGAGGTGACTGCTCCCTTGCTGTTCCTAATTTCCACCCATACTGACTCGGTAGGCAGATCTTCATCGACAATGGAAGCTTCTGTAGGTGTGATACCCTCTCTGATTAGTAGTGCTACACCCCCTCCTCTTTTTTTTCCCCTCCCTATTCTTTTTAAATGCTCTAAACCCTGGAACATCCAGCAACCATTCCTGCCCCTGAGAAACCCATGTCTCTGTTATGGCCACATCATCATAGCACCAGGTACTGATCCATGTTCTAAGTTCATCACTTTTATTCCTGTTACTCCTTGCGTTAAAGCAAACACACTTTAACTGATCCCTTGGTTCCTTCCCAGGAAAATCCTTCCCACTAGCTGGACTACCTCTTGCTATTGCTTCATCTGCATCAGCTCTCACCTCCGGTATGCAGTTCACGTTCCCACCCCCCCTGCCATACTAGTTTAAACCCTCTCGAACTACTCGAGCAAACTTTCTGCCCAGGACATTGGTCCCCTTCAAGTTCAGATGCAACCCATCCTTCTTGTACAGGTCCCACCTTCCCCAGAAGGCATCCCAATTATCTACATATCTGAAGCCCTCCCTCCTACATCGGCTGCGCAGCCACGCGTTAAGCTGCGCCCGCTCCCTGTTCCTCGCCTCGATATCTCGTGACACCGGTAGTAAACTAGAGAACACTACTCTGTTCGTCCTGCTTTGCAGTTTCCATCCTAACTCCCTGAAATCACTTTTTATATCCTCAATCCTTTTTCTGGCTATATCATTAGTGCCAATATGTAACACGATTTCTGGCTGTTCGCCCTCCCCTTTTAGAACCTTATACACCTGATCAGAGTCGTCCCGGACCCTGGCACCAGGGAGGCAACATACCTTCCGGTATGTTCCGATCCTGACCACAAAATCTCCTGTCAATTCCCCTAACTATCGAGTCCCCTACCACAAGTACTTTTCTATTCTGCCCCCTTCCCTTCTTTGCCACAGTGTCAGGCTCAGTGCCAGAGAACTGATTACTATGGCTTTCCTCTGGTAGGTCATCCCCCCAGCAGTATCCAAAACGGTATGCTTATTGCTGAGGGGAATGTCCACAGAGGATTTCTGCACTGTCTGTCTGTCCCCTTTCCTCCCCCTAACTGTAACCCATCTTTCCTTGTCCCGAGCCTTAGGAGTGACCTACTCCCGGTAACTCCTCTCAATTACCCCCTCAGCCTCCCGAATGATCCATAGTTCATCCAGCTCCAGCTCCAATTCCCTAACACTGTTTTCAAGGAGCTGGAGTTGGATGCACTTCCCACAGATGTAGCCAGCGGAGACGTGTGCCATGTCTCCCACCTGCCACATTACACAGGAGGAGCTAGCAACTGCCCTAGCATCCATACCCCAGTTATCTGAACACCCGCTCACTACTAAAGTAGAAAGCTTAGTTCAAGTTGCTATAAAATTAATAACAAATTTATATTCAATAGAGGAAGTTTAGAATGAACCTTACCTTATTAACTAGGTTATCTTGGTGACAAATGCGTCACTAAGGGAACATAATTATAATGTTCATTACCTCAATGTTTCAAATTGTTGGCTACAAGATTGAAAGTTTGGTCGCTGAGCTGGTAGATTTGTCTCCGATGTTTCATCATCATTCTAGGTAACATCATCGTGAATCTCCAATGAAACATTGATGTTCTGTCCTTGCTATTTGTATGGCTTGGTCTGTTGTCGGGATTGATATCACTTCCGGTTCTGTTTCTGAGAGGTTGGTAAATGGAGTCCAAATCAATGGAGTTCCAGTTTGAGTGCCAGGCCTCAAGGAATTCCTGTGCATGTCTTTGTTTAGCCTGTCCCAGTCGAACTGGTGTTCTCTTCATCTGTTTGTATGGATACCTGTGATAGTCGGCCATGTCTTTTGGTGACTAGTTGGTGCTCATATATCCTGGTGACTAGTTTCCTGTGCATCTGTCCAATGTAATGTTTGTTGCAGTCCTTGCAGGGTATTTTGTATATGACATTCATTCTGCTGGTTGTTGGTATGGGGTCCTTTAAATTCATCAAGAACTGTATCAGTGTGGTAGTAGGTTTGTGGGCTACCATGTTACCTTGGGGCCAGAGTAGTCTGCCCATCATCTCCAACATGTCTTTGATGTATGGCAGGGTGGCTAGAGTCTCTGGGCATGTTGTATCTTCCTGTTGTGCAGGAATTGGCAGACTGTGCTTATTGGGTACCCGTTGTTGCTGAATATGTTGTATAGGTATTTTTCTTGGCTTCTTGTAGCTCCTGGGTGCTGCAGTGTGTGTGGCTGGTTTAAATGTTCTGATGCAGCTCCGATTGTGGGTGTTGGGGTGATTGCTCCTGTAGTCTGTGTGTGTGGCTTTCCTGTAGATGCTGGTCTGCAGCTCTCCTTTTACTGTGACATTTAGAAAGGGGAGTCTGTTGTTCTCTTCCTCTTTGGTGAACTTTCTTGGTAAGGATGTTTGTGTTTCTTTTAATTTATTGCATTTCGTGGTGACAAAGGTGTCATCCACATAGCGGACCCAAAGCTTGGGCTGGATCATAGGAAGAATTGTTCGTTCTAACCTCTGCGTAACTGCCTCTGCTAAGTGTCCTGATATTGGCGATCCTGTAGGCGTCCCATTGATTTGTTTGTAGATCTTGTAATTGAAGGTGGTGGGTTGTGAGGCACAGTTTGAGGATGCTGTCCTTGCTGATGGAGTTGGTGCTGTCAGGCGTTTGTGTCCTTTGTTTGTCTAGCAGTGAGGCCAGTGTTTCTTTGACTGTGGTGATGTTTGTTGATGTGAATAGGGTCATCACATCGAAGGAAACCATGACCTTGTTGTTTTCTACCTTGGTGCCTTTGATGTTAAGGAATTCCTGAGGAGTGGAGGGTATGGGTTGAGTCTTCTAGGTGTTTCAGTTTGCATTGCAGCTCCTTTACTAGTCTGTATGTCAATGTGCTTGGAAGTGAGATTATGGTCTGAGTGGGGTGGTCCTTGTTTATGTACTTTGGCAATTCGTAGAAACAAGTGTGTTGGATCCTTCATGTTTCATTCTTGGGGATCTGTCTTGTTAATTTCACTTGCTTTGTGTAGTTTTGTTCTGTATGCTGTAATGTGGTTTTCTTGCTGTGGAGTCGGGTCCATTGCCACCTGTTGGTAGGTATTGGTATCTGCGAATAGTGTTTGCTTTTTCAATGTACAGGTGTTATGTTCTGTTCAGGATGACGGTCATGTGTCTTTTGTCTGCAGCTAGGATTACAATATTTCTGTCTTGTCTGAGTTCTCCCAGGGCTTTTCTTTCCAGTGTGTTAAAGGTGTCCCCTTCTTTCTTTCTGCTTCGTGTTGCTGCTTCTCTCTGTCTGATGACCTGTTGGGTTTCTTCTGTTGTCTTTCAGGATGGATTCCAGTGCTGCTGGGAAGTACTTTTTGTCCGGGTTCCTGTGGTTGAAGTTTATCCCTTGTATTAGGACGGCTTCTTCCATGTCTGACAGCAGTTGGTCAGACAGGTTCTTTATCCAAGTCTGAGTTATCCATGTTATTGCTGTTTTGAGCTTGGCCAGTTTTTCTTGCAGGGCTAGTCTTTTCTTTGCTTTGGTCTGCTGTTGTTCAGTGTTGAAGGCTTGTTCTAGCGTACTTGTCTGTTGTTGTTGGCTGCAATTTTAATGCAGTTACAAAGCCAAAATTTTTTTTTTTGCTTCAACACATTTTATACATTGATGAAGAATTGATTTTTACTCCTAAGGCTATAGACCTTTGGAATTCTCTACCACAGAAGGTTGTCGAAGTTCAGCATTTGAGTCTGCTTAAGATAAAGTTTGATAGATTTCTGATTACCAGCAGCACGCAGGGTTATGCAGATGGAGTGGGTAAAGAGCATTGAAGTGTTCAACCAGCCATGATCATATTGAATAGCAGGGTAGACTTAAAATACTGAATGGCCGCCTACTCTTTCTGTGTTCATACTGCATGTGTGAAATCATTTGCTCAGGTATTGAGAGCATTTACTTTCAATGCAGTCATCTACTTTCCATATCTTGTTCTTCTACTGTCAAATGTTTTTGTCATACACAGAAATCTATCAAATGAGAAGGTTTGGTGGTGGAAGGATTAATCCATGAAGTTCAAGAGAGCATATGTTTTGTGTCGGGTTATTCATGCATGTTTTCAAAATTGTATATTTGTGTACAGTAATACAATTAAGTATTCTTTATATACTTTGTTTATTTCCCCAAGGTGTGTATGTTAGGTGGAATTAAACACTTAGTTGATCTTCTGGATCATAAAGTCCTCGAAGTACATAAAAATGCATGTGGCGCACTTCGGAACCTGGTTTATGGAAAAACAACTGATGAGAATAAAATAGCCGTAAAAAATGCCGGTGGAATTCCAGCCTTATTGCGTTTGTTACGAAAGACAGTGGATGCAGAAATGCGGGAACTCATTACTGGTGAGTGTTCACACACTATAAATTATGACTATGGAACTATTGTTTATGCAGTGATTTTGCTTCAGCTAACATCGTATGCTTTGTTGACAAGTGCTCAAAACTGCATCCTTTCAAACTTATATATAGCTCTTTACCCTAACATAAGTCCATGAGCCATCTGAAGGCAGGTCCAGGTTAATACATTTTTTAAAAAGGCAATTTTTCTAGCTTGTATAGCAATATGGGCACTAATATTACTAATTGTAGTTGTTGAGTACATCCATTCACTATGATGGGAAGTTTATGGCCCGGGATGTTCCAGTCTCCAAGATAAAGGACCGGTACCATCATTGACAAAAAACAGGCTTGTCCAACCGTTCTGCATTTTCGAGTTTTTTCTTCACTTAATTGCTGAGCAAATTTCAGAAAGATTTAGCAGTAATCGTTTGTTTCACGGAAGAACAATCCAGTCAATAAATTGATAAGTTAAATAAGTAATTAAGAATAGCTATTGAAAAGTTTTATGCAGCAGAGCTAAATCATTGTTTTGTGTTATTTTAGTAAAGAAGCAGAGCTAGAGAGGGGCAGACCATGCCCCAAGTCATGAGTAGGGAAGCCATGATATGGAGGTGCTAGTGTTGGATTGGGTGGGCAAGGTCAGAAGTCACATGACACCAGGTTATGGTCGAGTTGGTTTATTTGAAATCACAAGCTTTTGGAGCACAACTCCTTCATCAGATGGAGTGAAGAAAAGTATACAGGCACAGAACTTGTAGGCAGAGAGATCAAAAGTTAATGCAAATATGTGAGTGGATTTTTGACAAGCTGAATAATAAGTCTCTGCAGGCGATCAAAACTGACAGTAAAGTGTCAACAGCTGACTAACAAGTGAAGGAATTCCCAATAATTTGATTAATTGAGGTAGAGACAGTTCTGAAAAGTTAAAAGTAAGGTAATGTTACGACACGGCAGTGAATCCTTCTGTTAATTAAACCAAACAGCCAAAAAAAGCTCACCTCATCTTGTAATCTGTTAAAAAAGAGTTACAGAGAACTCTCCAAATTTCTCTATTTAAAGAAAATAAAATCAATTTATTCTTTAACTCTAAAAGTGAACGTTAAACAACAACTATTCACAAATCTAAGCCCCTCTTTCTCTTAACTGCTTATTACCTGCCTCCAACTCTATAACAATATACTGTTCCAATAAAATACTCATTAAAATTACATCAACTTAATTTTAAAACCACATAGCGCTGTCGTCTTCAGTGTCTTTCTTCTTCCGGCTGAAGATCTCCCTGAGTTGTTATCTTTCTTTTTAATGTGAAGATGTTTCATATGGAAAGATACCTTTGATACTGTTCCTAATTTCTTGGGTCTGTCTTGATGACAGTTGCTCTGTCTGATTTTCAAAATGCCTGCCTTTTTTATATCCCAAACATCAGATCGTCTCATTGGTTTGATATTGACAAAACAATAAATTCAAGCTCAGTTGGGTTTTAATCTCCTGGGGCATAATTTAAATTGGTTAAATTCAAATTGTTGTCAAAACAGCAACCAACTCGGTATCTATTTCCAAATGTTACATATTTTCAATTTTTCAGTACATACCAAGACTGCTCTTGTAGGCTGTTAGTGCAAGACAGCATTCACTCTCTCTTAAAGGTACAATACATGTTTTCAACTTCATAACAATAATGCTGTAAACAAATCAAATGGATGGAATAATATTAAAGGTATAAGAGTCACATACTGAGGGTCTAACCAAAGTAACAAGTAATCCAAAACTGTACAAACTGAGGTAGAGTGATCATAAGTTATCAAGATGACGGTGTCAGAACAGGACAGTAAGGAAGATTTTACAGACCAAAACAGTATAGTGGGGTTACATGTAGCATGACATGAACCCAGGATTACAGTTAAGGCCGTCTTCATGGGTATGAAGCTTGGCTATCAGTTTTCACTTGGCGATTCTGTGTTGTGTATCACAAAGGCCACCTTGGAAGATTGGAGGCTGAATGTCCTTGACCGCTGAAGTGTTCCCCGAGTGAATGGGCCAGACAGGAATGTGGACAATAATCTGGTGTCATGTGACTTTTGACCTGATCAGGGAAGGGGAGGGACCTGCGGATCCGTCTAAGGAGCTGGGTTTAACTTAGAATGACCTTGTTTTTGCCTCTGGCACGGCACATTCTGAGCTGGCCTCAGCAGAAATCACATGAAAGTGAGAAAATGGTTGCCCTTCAGCTTGGGTTTTCATCATCTTAAAGGTTTAGGGGAGAGAGTAGAAGCGGGAAGAGGATGGTTTCATCTCAGGCTTCCTACACTCTTCAAATTTCCCTCCTTCCCTGCGGCCTTTTCTCCCCTCTTCATCCCTCCCTCTCTCTCTTGCACTTGATCTCTCGCAAGCACTGTCACGTGCATGTTGTCTCTCTTGCTCTTGCCTACTTTTCCCCCATTCCCCACTTTCCCTCCCTTGATCACACGTACCCCTGACACCGTCACTATTTCAGAAACCTATTCTGCCATCTTGATAGTTGTCTTTTGGGCACTCAGTGCCTGCACTGGAAGAGCAGAGCCTTGTCATCCATCTAAGTTGCTTGCTAACTGTTCCCTGTAACAGTCATCAGGATTCCAGATGTGCCCCCATTGCATTCTCACTGACCCTCCAAGAAGACTCTTTATTGTCACTTACATTGTTCAGGGCTCAGCCTAATCCCAGTAACTGCTGTTTTCATAGTTCTCAACACTGTATTTAGAAGCCACTGAAGAACTGATAGCAGGAAATGCAGGTGAAAAGTAACATCCCATGGGAGGAGCATCCTGCTGAATTTTCCAGTTCTTCTTGCTGTATTTAGAATTAGGTTGAAATCAGGCTGCCTGTTGGATAAAGTGAGGACTGCAGATGCTGGAGATCAGAGCTGAAAATGTGTTGCTGGAAAAGCGCAGCAGGTCAGGCAGCATCCAAGGAACAGGAGAATCGACGTTTCGGGCATAAGCCCTTCTTCAGGAATGAGGAAAGTGTGTCCAGCAGGCTAAGATAAAAGGTAGGGAGGAGGGACTTGGGGGAGGGGCATTGGAAATGCGATAGGTGGAAGGAGGTCAAGGTGAGGGTGATAGGCCAGAGTGGGGTGGGGGCGGAGAGGTCAGGAAGAAGATTGCAGGTTAGGAAGGCGGTGCTGAGTTTGAGGGATTTGACTGAGACAAGGTGGGGGGAGGGGAAATGAGGAAACTGGAGAAATCTGAGTTCATCCCTTGTGGTTGGAGGGTTCCTAGGCGGAAGATGAGGCGCTCTTCCTCCAACCGTCGTGTTGCTATGGTCTGGCGATGGAGGAGTCCAAGGACCTGCATATCCTTGGTGGAGTGGGAGGGGGAGTTGAAGTGTTGAGCCACGGGGTGGTTGGGTTTGTTAGTCCGGGTGTCCCAGAGGTGTTCTCTGAAACGTTCCGCAAGTAGGCGGCCTGTCTCCCCAATATAGAGGAGGCCACATGGGGTGCAGCGGATGCAATAGATGATGTGTGTGGAGGTGCAGGTGAATTTGTGGTGGATATGGAAGGATCCCTTGGGGCCTTGGAGGGAAATAATGGGGAAGGTATGGGCGCAAGGGTTTTGCATTTCTTGCGGTTGCAGGGGAAGGTGCCGGGAGTGGAGGTTGGGTTGGTGGGGGTGTGGACCTGACGAGGGAGTCATGGAGGGAGTGGTCTTTTCGAAACGCTGATAGGGGAGGGGAGGGAAATATATCCCTGGTGGTGGGGTCTGTTTGGAGGTGGCGGAAATCACCTACCACCCCACCACCCCACTGGTCCTCACCTACCACCCCACCAACCTCCATGTACAGCGTACCATCCGCCGTCATTTCCGCCACCTCCAAACAGACACCACCACCAGGGATATATTTCCCTCCCCTCCCCTATCAGCGTTCCGAAAAGACCACTCCCTCCATGACTCCCTCGTCAGGTCCACACCCCCCACCAACCCAACCTCCACTCCCGGCACCTTCCCCTGCAACCGCAAGAAATGCAAAACTTGCGCCCACACCTTCCCCCTTATTTCCCTCCAAGGCCCCAAGGGATCCTTCCATATCCACCACAAATTCACCTGCACCTCCACACACATCATATATTGCATCCGCTGCACCCGATGTGGCCTCCTCTATATTGGGGAGACAAGCCACCTACTTGCGGAACGTTTCAGAAAACACCTCTGGGACACCCGGACCAACAAACCCAACCACCCCGTGGCTCAACACTTCAACTCCCCCTCCCACTCCACCAAGGACATGCAGGTCCTTGGACTCCTCCATCGCCAGGCCATAGCAACACGACGGTTGGAGGAAGAGCGCCTCATCTTCCGCCTAGGAACCCTCCAACCACAAGGGATGAACTCAGAATTCTCCAGTTTCCTCATTTCCCCTCCCCCCACCTTGTCTCAGTCAAATTCCTCGAACTCAGCACCGCCTTCCTAACCTGCAATCTTCTTCCTGACCTCTCAGCCCCCACCCCACTCCGGCCTATCACCCTCACCTTGACCTCCTTCCACCTATCACATTTCCAATGCCCTCCCCCACGTCCCTCCTCCCTACCTTTTATCTGAGCCTCATTCCTGAAGAAGGGCCTATGCCCGAAACGTCGATTCTCCTGCCTGTTGGATAAGCCTGGTATAAATCAATGTAATATTTCATTGACATTTTTTCTAACATTTTGTCTTGTATGCCCCAGTGCAATATGATTCTGATTGTGATAGTAATGTAACATTTTCTAAAAAAAATTATGTTCACTTGATCTATTGTGCAGAATAGTTTCAAGTTAAACATTGCCGATGCTGCTTTGCGTATTTAGAATCTCGTTTCTATGTATTAGTAGCTTAGAGGGAGCCCTTTGAAGGAGTCCATAAAGACTAACTAGTCCTATCTCCCTACTTTTTCAATTTATATTCTGTAAATTAATAAATCTATCAATTTATATTATTTATTTCCAATACAGAAGTAATTTCTCCTGAAAATGTTAATTTTTGAGGCTTTTGTATGGAAACCCTTTGTTATTTTGTGCAGCTCAGAAAAAATGATTTCTTGACCTTGCTTGCTGTATTTGTGTACATCCAGTTATGTGATTTTGGGCACTGATTTTGCACTATAAGCATGGACAAGCCTCAAATACTAAGAAAATAAGGTCACATTTTGAATTTTAGGACTTTCCCCGCTATTGAATGTGTACTTTAACCCATATAAAGTGGATGTCTGACACAGAAATGTACCTTGCTTACCTTTATATTGTCTATTTCTGCTATCTAATTGAATGTTAATTCTATTTTTTAAAACACTAAGCATTTCTGTACTTGTACATTTGACATCTTGCATACTTTCATGTCCTGCTGCAATTTTATTTCTTTTCACCACAGCTTTCAACTTGCTATGGTATACGTTCCTGAAGCCTTAACAGTTGGCATGTAAAAATGCAGCAGCCACCAAAATGGGAGGACACAGGTTCCTTTTTAATACTCTACAAAAGAGGGACCGATTGCTCAATGTTCATACACTTCATGACATATTCATCACCTTCAATTACAGACTGTTGATAGACCCTATCATAACATATCTCAGGACATTTGACCTCAAGTATTTTTGTTTGCCTGCTTCTGCACTCAGTTTTCTTATGATGGAACATTCCCCTGTTGTCACATATCCTTTGTAATCATTTTTTTCTTACATGCAATACTTACTATTATCTGAAATAACATATGCTTGCATTACTGTTATATTTGCTTTCCAGTTCTCCCATATAGGTAGCATAAGCCCATCTGACTCTTTCTTTATCAACCTTTTAAGTGGTAAGTTTTGTTGTAATTTTCTGTTTTTGCTTATTTTAAATTTAATGTATGCCACTCTGCTCTGACACCTTGGTGGTGTTGTCTTTGGCACTCTCCTAGTCCCTGTGTGTTTTCCCTGCTTTCGTTACTGCACTCAACTACTCTCCAGCATCCCAATGCTCTTATTCTACTCACCTTAAGCACTCTTACCTTCTCTTCTTGATTGGCTGCATTCAGTGCTCTGCTACAGGCATACTAACGGTTCACCAAAAGTAAATCTGCATGGAGAGTGTAATCAGTGAGAAAGAAAGACTGAAGGTGGGGATGAGACAGATAGCAGCAGAAAGTGTTTGCATTGTCACAGTATATCTCCTGGTTAACATAACTTAGAATTATTCTGCCCATCATGTCTGCACTGACCCTCTGAACAGCATTCCGCCCACATGCCCTAAACTATACCCGTATTATCATGGCTAATCCACCTAGTCGCCACATCTTTGGACTGTGGGAAGAAACCAGAGCACCCAGAGGAAACACACACACACACACACACACACACACACGTGCAGGGAGAATGTGCAAACTTCCTTAATGGAATTCCTGGTTGATCACTTACCAACACATAGTCAAATGCAATCTTTCTGATATTAGCACACAATGAATTATTTGTCGGGGATATAGTTATTACTGGCTAGGTGAGCATTTACTGCCTGTCCCTCATTCTCCTGAAGGAAGTATTCATGAACTGCCTCTCAAACCACTGTTCTCCTTAAGATGTAAAGGCATTCACAGTACTGTCAGGAAGGGAGTTCCAGGATTTTAAACCAGTCACCGTAAAGGAATGATAATATAGTTCTAAGTCAGGATGCTGTGTGGTATGAAGGGGAAATTTCAGGTTCTTGTGCATGTGCTGTTGTCTTCCTCGGTGATTGGGATCACAAGTTTGGAAGATTCTGACAAAGGAACTTTAAGTTATAGCAATGAATCTTGTAGGTACACAGGTAGCAGTATGCACTGTTGGTGAAGGGAATTAGTATTGAAGGTGATGGATGGGGTGCCAATCAAATGGATTGCTTTGTTCTGGATGGTGTCAAGCTTCTTGACTGTTATTGGAGCTGCAACCCTTCAGACCATGGAGAGTATTCAACCACTCTCAACTTGTGCCCTGTCAGTGGTGCACAGGCTTTGGGGAGGCAGGAGATGTTCACTGCAGGGATGCTAGCCTCTGACCTGCTGTTGTAGTCACAGTATTTATATGATGGGCCCAGATGATTGTGTGATCAGTGGTCACTGCCAGGATGTTGATAGTGGGGAATTCAGCTATAATAATGCTATTAAGTAATGCCTCCCTAAATAAGGATAAAAAGGTTGTAAAGTAGTAATTGGATTGTTGCTGCTGTGAAAAGCCTAAATGTAAATGTTTAATGTGATTTTATCAAATGGGATTTTGAAGGAAACATAATAATGAAATCTCTGAAAAAGTATAGGAAACTTCACCAGCAGTGATAATTATTTTAGTGGTTTTTAATATGCTTGAACATTTCCTTTAGTTTAGTGATTATATAGTTTAGTATGTGAAATATAGGATTTCAGGGGTGTCCAAACTTGCAGGGTATAATGTTTGAATGTCCTTTTTCTGAGGGGTAAGATCCTGCAGAACCTAACTGAAGCTTTTGCATTGGGTGCAATGAGGTAATCCAGTAGTCAAGTTAACATTGTTTAATTTAAAGTTGCACATTTCAGGAGCATCGCATGAGGAACTACTGTATTTTGGTTTAAGAGAAAATGCATCAAAGCTTTTGAAAACCTTTGTATCAATAGCATACAGCACTTTTAAGATGATTCTGAAATACTGGGAATAGGGCATCTATAAATCTGAAAAGTTTAAAATGTTACTATAAGAAAAACGTTTGCTGTAATGAGCTTCTAATCTGAATATAGTTGATGAAGCGGTGAGAGGAATGTTCCAAGTAAAGATCAAATTGATATTTACAGGGAATAACTAAAAATGAAAGACAGTGAATAGTCTTAAATATTTTATTGCAGTACAAGGACCACTATAAATATACATTTTAAGAACAAAGTCAAAGTCAAAGTCACTAAAGCTCATGGAGACCAACAGACATATTTGTAAAAGTGCAGCAATGAAGGTCAAGTGAGATGAGGAATTGTATAAAAATTATTATGAGAATAACAGTTAACAGCAGAATAGAGATGTTAGAAAGGCAGTTGAAAGATAACTACAAAAGGAAACACCAATTTTTTAACTGCTTATGCACTGCTGGAAAATTAAAGCCCAGATTTGTCTAATTTTAAGGGCTTCAAGAATGACTTTTCTTTATTTTTTGGTGGAACATGAATGTCAGTGGCAATGGCACCATTTGTGGTCAGTTCCAAATTTCTCTTAAACAGAGTGGCTTACTAGGCTATTTCAGGGAGTAATTAAGCATTAAACATATTGCTGTGGTTCTGGAGTCATGTGTAGGTCAAACTGGATAAGGAACAGCTACTGTGATGAGATTTGAATCCATGCCGCCAGCAGATTACACTGGGATTCTGGACTTCTAGTCCCTTACTGATGACATTACCACTATGCCATCATCACCCCTTAATACATTTTTACAGAAATATTTATTTTAAAATGTCTACAATTTGTGTTTATTTCTGGCTCCAGACTTTGGATCATGGAAAGCGTGCATTATGGAAATAATTCAAAGAAATAAAGGATACTTCTGAGACTTAATGGGGCAGTGGTTTGAAGGTTGGCAGTGTTAACAACATGGAGGGTGGGAGAGCAGAGAGGATCTGCCACAAGCAAGAGAATTGGGTAACAGGAGATTCAGGAAACTGGACAAGTAGCAAGTTGGCTATAGGTAGCAAGTTATGTTTTTTTTCCATGTTTTTAAACTTAGTTTATATTAAAATGTATTTAATACATACTGTCAAGAAACCTTCCTGAATGGTCCTTACAAATTCTGCCCCATCCAAGCCCCTAGCATGAAGTGAGTCCCATTCAATGTGGGGGAAGTTAAAATCGCCTGTCACAGCAACCCTGCTGATTTTGCATCTTTGCAAAATCTGTCGACACATTTTTTCGTGTATCTATCATGGCTGTTAGGAGGTCTTTAGTATAATCCCAGCAAGGTGATTTTCCCCTTTCCTGTTCTTGAATTCTACCCTTCTTGCTTGCCACACAGATCTCTGATTTGCCCCCCCCCCCCCCCCCTTTGTAGAGCTGGGAGATACTCCTTTACTAGGGTCAATTCCCCCACCCTTTTTACATCCCCTTTCATCACACTTGAAATATGTAAATCCTGGGACATTCAGCTGCCAGTCCTGTCCCTCTTTTAGCGAAGTCTCTATAATCGCAATAATATCATAGTTTCACATACTAACCAAAGCTTTAAGTTCATCCCATCTTGCCTATTTTACTTTGTGCATTGAAACACCTGTATTTCAGAACATCTCCACTGTGTGTTATTGTTTTTAGTCATGTTTGCGTTGGTTTCTACCTCTTCCCTCCATTTCTGCATCAACTGCTCTACTCCTCTGGTTTACATCCCCTTACCACACTAGTTAAACCTTCCTCAAGGACATCAGTCCACAGTCCTGCCCATTTGTAACCCGTATATTTGTACAGGTCCCACCTCCCTCAAAACCGGTCTCAATGCCCTACGAATCTGAAACCTTCACCTCACACTATCCTTTCAGACATGTGTTCATCCTGTATATCCTGCTGTTATTAGCTCGTGGCACTGGTAGTAATCCTGAGCTAACTACCTTTTAAGGTCCTACATTTCAACTTCCTTCCTAGTTCTCTATTCTGCTTCTGGGATCTCATCTTTTTTTTTTGTAAACCTGTGTCATTTGTGCGAAACTGTACCATGACTATTGTCTGTTCGCCCTCCCACTCCAGAATGTCCCGCAACTGCTCCAAGACATCCAGGACTCTAGCGCCAGGAAGGCAACACACCATCCTGGACTCTTGTTTGCGGCCATAGAAACACCTATCTATTCCCCATACGATTGAATTCCCCATAACTATAGCATTTCTATGTCTATTTTCCTTCCCTCTGCAGCAGAGCCAACCATGGTGCCATGTTTTAGCTGCTGCTGTTATCCTCTGAAAGACCATTCCCCTCAACAGTATCCAAAACGGGGCATTTATTTTGCAGGGGATTAGCCACAGGAAATCCCTGCACTGCCTGCTTAGCCTTCCTGCTCTGCCTGGCGGTCACCCATTCCATTGCTACCTGTGGAGTTTGAGTCTGCGGTGTGACTACCTCTCTATACATGCTATTCAGAATCCACTCTGCCCTACAAGTGGTCCACAGTGACTCCAAACACCGCTTCAACTCTGAAACTCTGGCTTCCAGGAGCTGCAGCTGGAGACATTTCTTTAACGCATGCAGGTCCCGGGCACTGAAAATGTGCCTATCTTTGCACATCAAGCAGGAGGAGCGGACTACGATTTGGAACTCTCCTGCCATGTCTTATCCCTTTAACCTAATTTAATCCTCAGTGTCAAATACTTTTAATACTAAATTGCATACAGTCCTGGTCACCATACTGCCATAAGAATATGGATGCTTTGGAGGGGGTACAAAAAAAGTTTACCAGGATGTTGCTTGGCCCGGGGGATTTTAGTTATGAAGAAAGGTTGGATCGACTGGGTTTATCTTCACTGGGAAGCAAGAGGTTGAGGAGCGACTTGATAGAAGTTTATAAAATTGTGAATGGCACGGATAGAGTAAAAAGTATGAGGCTTTTTAGCCAGAGTGGAAGGCTCAACTACTAGGGGATACGGACTCTGGGTGTTGGGGAAAGTCGTTTAAAAGAGATATGCAAGGCAAGTTTTTCATACACAGGATGGTGAGTGCCTGAAGCATGCTGCCAGTGAAGTTGGTGGAAGCAGACACAACAGCAACATTCAAGAAGCACCTGGCTGAATACATGAATTGGAAGAGAATAGAGGGATATGGATTATTTAAGTAAGGGTAGTTTTAGTATGGAAGGGCAAAATATGTTGGCACAGGCTTGGAGGGTTGAAGGGCCTGTTCTTGTGTTGTATTGCTATTTGTTCTTAAAATAGGAATTTAGCAGTGTAAAATATTTTAAATCAGAAGGCATACTGTTTTAATTTTCTTTTCTGAGGAATGTCCTGCAGAACTTAACAACACATTTTAACATTAGTTCAATGTTATCATTTTCAGGAACACAGCCGCAACTTCATTGAGGACTTATTGTAGTTTAAAAACAGGGGAAACAAACTTTGGTCCATTCAGCCTGCTACACCCAATTGTGATGTTTTGTGTATCTCAGTGTATGCGCATTGCACCCCACGCAACCAGTTTTGAAGATTTAAACAGCTTTTACTCTTTGCAGGGGAGAAAATTTCTGGGGTCAAACGAGAAAATGCTGGGAAATTATTACATTTTCCAATTTTTTTTTAGGAGTTCTGTGGAATTTGTCTTCATGCGATGCAGTGAAGATGCCAATTATTCGTGATGCTCTCACAACTCTCACAAATAGTGTAGTGATACCTCATTCAGGGTGGAGCAGTTCTTCTTTTGATGAAGATAGAAAAGTGAAATTCCATACTTCTTTAGTACTGCGAAATACTACTGGATGTCTAAGGTAAATAACTAAATTATCCTCATTAGCCCAAAGCTCATGAGTATGGAAATATTGTGAAGGATTGTAGTTGCATGTTTTCAAGTACAAAAATTGTTTTCAAATAACTGCTTTTACTAAATGAAGTGGTTATTTATGTTGTAATTTTGTCTTCTCACTCATTTCATCTGTCAGTCTTCATTTTTTTTTGTCACCGCTAAATAAGATGTTAATTCTCCTGGACTTTAATGCCAGGGGCAACCAATGCCTCATGCAAGTGGCTGTTCTACAAAAAGTGCCTGTTCTACAAAAAGTGCCTAATTTTGTTATGTTTAATTCAATGAAATGTTTATCATTACCTGTATGTGTTGGCGAGCTTTTTTTTAAACAAGTTTGCCATCTTGCAGAAATCTTAGCTCTGCAGGTGAAGAGGCTCGAAAGAAGATCCGATCTTGTGAGGGATTGGTGGATTCATTACTATATGTGATCCAGATGTGCGTTAACACTGCAGATTATGATAGCAAGGTTTGTGATTTGTGTTTCCTGTAATGCACTTCATTAATCAAGCTTGTATTCATTATTTTAATTTGATTCTGTATGAACTGCAAAACACTTAGAGCAGAATTTGACAATAAATTGTTAAAAGCACTTCATTTTGTTTTAGTTCCTGGTTTTCACTCCTAGTCTCCACTTCTGTCTTGAGGGCATTGAAGTTTGTTGACATGACATCACAGATAGTGGCAACGTTTCCATTTTTTTTGTAGTCTTTCATTTTTCGATTTCTTTGAGCACAAAAATTATCGAATGGAATAAAATAGAACTTTATTTTTGATGTAAAATTTTTTTTTCAATTTTTGAGATAAATGATAGGATCCATAAATTACTAACGGTACAGATTTGTGGTAATCCCTTAACTGAAGGAGGGTAGGCAGACTTTCACACAAAGCCACCAGCATGTTTCTTAACAACAGATGCAAGGTCCACTTTGCAAGGTGGGATAGCACAACTAGAAATAAATCATTATGATGTGACAGGCATTGTAAAAATGGTTGTGAAATAACCAAAGCTGGAACGGAATATTCGAGAGTTTTTGACATTTTAGAAAGAAACGAGGTGGTGCTGGGTAGTTCTGATAATACAGGATGAGATCAGTTAAAAATATAAGAAATTAACTTGATTCAGCAGGTCAAGGTGTGGAATCAGATTTAGGTGGAGTTTAGAAATAGTAGTTACTAGTGTTCATAGGGCCCCTAATCATAGCTATACTGTAAAACATAATATAACTCAAACTGAGGGGATTATAAGGAAGATACACTAATAACTATAATTTGGAGATGCCGGTGTTGGACTGGGGCGTACAAAGTTAAAAATCACACAACACTAACGTTCGGAGTGAGGCTCCTTCATCTGACAATCACCTGATGAAGAAGCGACGCTCCGAAAACTAGTGTGCTTCCAATTAAACTTGTTGAACTATAACCTGGTGTTGTGTGATTTTAAACTAATAACTATAGGTGATTTGATTTGCATATTGATTGAACAAATCAAATTTGAAAAGGTACCTTTGAGGATGCACATAGACTGTATTCAAGATCGTGTCTTAGAATATGTTTGTGTTCTTGCACCAACCAGGTGTACACTATTTTGAACCTAATTGAAACAGGATTATTCAATGATGTCTCATTAAAGAATCCTCTACCAGCGTGATCATAGCATGAATTCTCAAGAGACTTGGGTCTGAAAGTAATACGTTCTCTTTTGTAATTATCTTTTTAAATTTATGAAGATAAGGTTGGAAACAGTGGGCTGGGAAAATAGGTTAAAAGGTAAGATAGAAGATAAGCAGAGACAGACTTTTAAGGAGATACTGTAGAACTTAACAAATGTGTATTCCACTCCAAGAAAGATTCCACAAGAAGGACATACTATTGTGCCTCACTAAAGAAGCTAAAGATATGAAATAGAAAGAAAAGGCATTTGATGATGCAGAGATTAGTGGACGGCCGCAAGATTGAGAAATATTTAGAAATAAGGAAAAGGTAAGCAGGAAGAAATTAGAAATTGAGACTCTGCTAGAGAAGGTAAGAACCAACAGTAAAACCTTCAAATATGTCAAAACGGAAGAAAGTAGCGAAAGTAAACATTGATTCCTTAAAGGAGAAGACAGAGGAAGTAATAAAGCAGAAATCTTAAACAGATATTTTTGTATCCCCAGGCTAATTTTTGAATCCCACCATGGCAGATATTGAAATTTGAATTTTAAAAAAATCTGAAGTAAAAAGCTAGTCGAACTATCAATTGTCATAAAACTCCATCTAGTTCTCTAATATTTAGAAGGAACCTTTACCATCCTTACCTGGTCTGGCTAACTTGTCTCCAGATCCAAAGCAATATGCCTTACCCTTAACTGCCGCCTGGGCAATTAATAGTATGCGATATATACTGGCTTGACCAACAGTATCCACATCCTAAGGACAAATGTTAAAACCTTATTAGAGAAAAAGTATTTGTGAAATTTATAAGGCTAAAGGCTAGGACCTGATGGCCTATATGCTAGGATCTTTAGGGAAGTGGCTACAGAGTGTGTGAATGCATTGTTTGTAATCTTCCAAATTTCCCTCGATTATTGTTTGATAATTCAGAAATGATTACTGCAGAAAAGAGACTTGCTGTTTGTTGAAACATTTTACTTTGCACTCAGCTCGTTTTGCAAGAATACAATTTCAGGGGGTTGGGGGCTGTTGTGATGTAGTGATAATGTCCCTACCTCTGAGTCAGAAAACTCAGATTTGAGTCAGAAAACTCAGATTTGAGTCCCATGCCCCAAGAGAGTCATAACATCTCTGAACAGTTTGATTAAAAATATCTACGATTTCAAGGGGAAACTTATCATACTGCATCAGATGAAAGTGCTGGTTGGTTGGTAAATTGACTTTGGTAGAGCTGTTGCAACAAAGAGCGCACCCATTAATGCTGATTGATATTAAACCAGACAGATTGAGTCTGGCTCAGGGTCTTGCCCTGAAAAATGAACTGAGAATGGCTGTTACCTGTTTTGTTGAGTTGAAACAGGCACAGTGCGTGTTCATGTTCTTTCTGTCTACAAAGAACAGGGCTTTGTGTGTTATGTGTAGCATGCAGTATGCACTAATGTGCCACACTGATTCCAACTGATAATCCTGAATTAGTTTTCAGCATGATTCATAAGATTTCAGGATTATCCAACAAATGTTATTCAATTGCAGGATGACATCTAATAATGGACACTGTTGAGAGTTCTGCAATTGGAGACTGGTTGGCTACAGTGTTTATTTCATTAAGTGGCACTATAACTATGTTTCTTATTTCAGACTGTTGAAAACTGTGTGTGCATCTTGAGAAATCTGTCCTATCGTTTAGAACTAGAGGTTCCACAAGCTCGACTGATAGGAACAAGTGAACTTGATGGATTACTTGGTAGTGACTCTCCCAATAAAGATGCTGAAACTGGTTGCTGGGGTAAGAAGAAGAAAAAGAAAAAGAAAGAACCCCAGGAAGATCAGGTAAATGGTTGCTTCAGTGGAGCTTTATTTGTAAGCTTCAATTGGATCTAAATAATTTTAAAAATTGAATGGTCAAATAAAGTGAAGAGTACGTTAAGAAGATTAATCAAGGCAATTACGTGGCCCAATTTTAACTTCATATTGTGATGAGAAAGATTTGGAGGTATTAACTGGGTTAGAATACTTGCTTCATTTCTTGTTGCAGGCCTCCATCAGACTTTGGGGTGTTGGGATGCCTCAAACAGGTGGTCATGAGCTTTCATAATAAATATGCAGGGTCTTATGATACAGTTAGTATTCCAACAGTAAAGAAATATTATTTGTTCTTGCTGTTAATGGCACTTCTAATGAAACAAAGAAAAAAACTTGAGGCTGAGGCTTGTAGTCATACAGAGCAAAATGACTTGACCATAGTTAAATATTATTGAAAGAAAAAAGGACATCTTGCAATAATTTGAATTAAATAAATAGTATCACAGCCAAGTAGTATGATGTTAGATAGCCGAATTATCAACTTTCAGTGATGAATAGAATGTACTTATAGGGATCCTGCAACATTTTAAACCAATACCTCTCATTTACAGTGGGATGGAGTAGGTCCAATACCCGGATTTTCAAAGTCTCCAAAAGGAGTTGAAATGTTGTGGCATCCATCAATAGTGAAACCATATCTCACTCTTCTTGCTGAAAGTTCAAACCCAGCCACATTGGAAGGATCTGCTGGATCTCTACAGAACCTATCAGCAGGAAACTGGAAGGTATGTCAAAAATGACATGTGTAATGTGTATTTATTTAAAAATAACAACTTATGCATTTTAATGCTCAGAGTAAGTAATGTCCTTTCTATAAATTACAATATCTTTTCCCTCCTTGGGCCATACTGTTTTGGTATCTCGTGGTTGTATATCAGTGTTTGTAGATTCAAATACAGGCTGATGCTCCCTTGCACTCAGGCTCAGCATACGAAGAATACCACCTACTGCATGATGTCTTTCTCAAACAGGCAATTTTCAACTATTGGGAAAAAGTTACAGATTCTTTTGTGTTTGTCCACTGCACTACTTTGCAGCTGACCATAGAATTATAAAATTTTACATTACAAAGTTGATCCTTTGGTCCATCATCAACTGTACCAGTTCTCTGGAAAGCGATGCCCACTGTTCCAATCCCTTTCATCCTGTTCCTTTCACCATAACCAAGTATTTTTCCCAAATCTGAAACTTGCATGATATACAACCACTGGCATGGATTGGTTGACCAAATGAACAGTGCCTCTGTTTTATATTCTGTCTAATTTTTCAAGAAGTAATTGTAGATTCTACTTTCAGCATATTTCTAGTAGAATATTCCAAGCTCTGTATAAAAGAAAACTCCTTTTGTTGGTGATATTAAATTTGTCAACCTAGATAAAAATTCACCATTCAGTAGAAATATTTTTCCCAAATTAGATATCAAAACTGCTTTAACATCTCTCTTCATTTGTAATAATAAAAATCCTAATCTCTCATAACTAAAATTTCATGTCCCACCACTCTATCATCTCAGGCCATCATGTCTTTAATCTCTTGCTATCCTTGATATTCCTTTGAAAATGTTGTAAAGCTAAGCAATGTTATTACTGTAACTTAGCCAGTAAATTATGCAGACTTGACATTACTGTTATCGGTCTTCATTCTATTAAACCTAAAATTCCACACATTTTATGACCTTTTCAACTTGTCCTCCCATTTTGAATGTCAGGAGAGGGAGCATTGCCATTATTTTGTCTAAGCTAAATTTAACAAGGGTTGAGGTGGCACTATATTTCCCAGGCTTTGCTGAGAATAGAGGCTTCCAAAAGGGAAGTTCGGTTGTTGTGAAGTTGCACTTGATCAAGATGTAGTTGTAGTAGCTGCAGATCATGCTTTTTGTCCAGTATAAACATTAATAACCCAGATTTTATGTAATGGCAGTATTCATCATTGAAATCAGATAAAACTCTGCATGACCCTACTGTGATCCAGGGAACAAGAATTTCACCTGTGGCATCATTCTCTCCTGGTGAAAGTTACAGAGTCACACCAGCACAAGCTAGCTCAAGTTGAAAGACGGGCAGTATGGGTATGGTTACAAAAAATGGCTGCTATATTGGGTGGACAGGACTATTTATTATATTAATTTTACAAATTTTTAAATGTGAGCAGTTTACATATATAATTCTCATCAGAAAACTCATCTTTAATAATGTAAAAGCCTGATACATCATGTTTAAAATGTCATAGAAGTTACCTTTTAACAAATTTAAGATTTTTGTGAATTTTTATGTTGATAGCTATTTAATATATCCATTTTAACTTTAAAATGAGAGATCCTGCTTGTAAATTGTTTTGAAGTTGTGACGAAGCCCCATATATCTCATACGGATGTAAAATTTAAAAGTGTGATGAATTAAGGCAGTTGTCCCAAATAAAAGCCAGTTTCTTAATATGATTTTGAAGTAACAAAACGTTCAGAGTGGAATTGGGTGCTTCAAAACAACTTGTCATTACCACACTGCAATGCGTATGCACTCTGGAAGTTACAGAGATCTTCCAATGTCCAATAGTTGTCATTGTTGAATATGCTACTGTTTTTGGCGATGCAAAATCAAATGCATTAAATGATTTGCCTTGTAGTACCTTAACCTTGCCACTGTGTGGAATTGTTATGACTTTAAACTTAAATGGAAATTGTTGAAATGTTCTTTCATTTCTGAACAGTAGGACACAGACTTATGTCTCCAGATTTCTCCATTTGAAACTAGCAGTTGGTACAGATATAACACAGTGACTCCCTTGCAGCTTCATTTTGGATTTTCCTTCCCTTCCCCTTCCCTGTTCAGTATTTGGCACAACTCAGTTTTATGTTAAATTTTCATGAGTAAATTGCCTACTGATTTAAAGCAAATTTCAGACCACATCGTTAATAATTTTTGTTATTTGTTTGAAATTATTACAAAAAGGATTATTGGGAGGTCGTCTATTTTGACCTTCTTAGTTTGTGTCCTCCATCTGTTGTCTGTGGAATCCATCCCAATAGTTCAACTTCAGGCCAAGACTAAAAATAAAGCTGTGCATGTACCATGGAAATGGTATTTTCAGTCATGTAAAGTCCTGCAATCCCAGTCAGGGTTTAATAGAATTGAATGTGTCTTATTCTCAACAGAGCAGTTTTGTTGCATATTATGGCTATTCAGTCTAGCTATTTATATATTAAATTCTGTATGTTCCACCTATATAGTGCATCTAGGCATCAGGAAAGGCTGCAGCTGGGAGAGGCACACCTTATATGGAAACAATACAAACTGAGGGAGCAGGGAGCATTGATACCAGAAGAATGAAGGGAAAGGTTAGGAGAATTTTTCTTCTATGCAGAAGATTGTTAGGACTTGGAATGCTTTACTAGCAACATTAGTGGAAATAAAATTTGTCATATATTTTGGAAGAAAAGTGGATGAATAATTCAAAATTAAACATTTGAAAGAATATGGAGAAAAGTGAAGATCTGAGGAGAAGTAAAAAGCTTTACTAAACACAGTGCAGACACAGTGAGTCAAATAGCTTCCACTAATCTGTATAATTTTGATTCTTTGGGATCCACTGGAGATAAAATAACTCAGTACTAACGGGATCAAACAAAAGCCTCTTGGTCTGTTTCACTTAGATATTCACTAAAGCTGCCTAAGTGCACCTTTATTGTATCTTTAGATTCAAAACACTAAAATTAACTCAGACTTTTTGTTGAATTCTTTTGACGGAACATGTATCTTTAGGCACTTTACTGAAGCTTTATTAAGTTAGTATCAGTAAATTCTATTACATTTGTGTAAAGTTAATGTGAAATATTAAGTTGCATTGCTAAAATTCTAATTAGAATTAGAATTCCAACAGTGTGGAAACAGGCCCTTCAGTCCAACAAGTCCACACCGACCCTCCGAAGAGTAACCCAAACCCACCCAGGCCAATTCCCCTGCCCTATATTTACCCCTGACTAATGTACCTAACCTACACACCCCTGAACACTGTGGGCAATTCAGCATGGCCAATTCACCTAACCTGCACATCCTTTTGGATTGTGGCAGGAAACTGGAGCACCCTGAGGAAACCCACAAAGACAAGGGGAGAACTTGCAAATTCCACACACATAGTCATCCGAAGTTGGAATTGAACTTGGGTCCCTGGTGCTGTGAGGCAGCAATGCTAACTACTGAGCTACCCTGCCACCTTAAATTGTCAAACTTTGTTTTTTTTACAGAATAATGAATAAGCTTTTAATAGAATGGAAGAAGTGGTTGTGATGGGTCTGAAAATTGGAAAATATTTATTTTGGTCATAGATTATGCTAGCTATATTACATAAATATAAAACTTTATTGTCATATCCAGTTCTACCAGAAATAAAATATGAGAATACCTGTGCTAGATGCAGAGATTTTCATCTGTTGGACATTTCTTAAGTGATTATGTAATATTTCTGCTAACTCCTGATTAGTAAAGTTCTGACAGCGCTTACATTCCTTGGTGAGGTAATTGCATATGCAGCAATCTGGTTTCATATTTATATAGGTTTAGGAAGCATATAAGTAGTAGACATTGAATGTAAATTAAACTCCATGGGAAGGAAAAAAATTAAAAAGCAAGTGTCAGAATTAAGAAATGTAATTCAGCAACCTTCAGAAGGACTTAAAATCATTTCAACCCATCAGTGCTCATTGGGTAGGACATTAAGAAATGATGGAAACAAGTGAAGGGGAAGCAATCCACATGTAGTCTTACAGCTGCAACTTATTGGTACTATCAGCTGGTGAAGTCACTCTTTTAGACATGAACAACAGAAGGCATAGCTTTGCATCTAATTTCCATGCTTTCTCGCATTATGGGCACTGATCATTGCTCCATTAAGGCTTCCCCTGTTCAGTTTCATAGTATAACATGCTGTAATTGGGTTACTTGGAAACAGCAATTCTAGATAATGATTAGTCACACCTTCATGTAAATCTGTTCTATCAATCCCACTGTTGCAAAATATCTGAGAGATGCAGGATGTAATAATGCATAATAACTGGATTTTGATCTTTTGGAAAACTGAATGAAAATCCAGAAAATATTAGATGATCATGAAAACTGGCTCTGACATCTTACACATTAATGTTTAAAAGTGGCTGTAGAACTAAGTCTAGATGTGTTTAAAGGTATTGTGCTTCAGTTTAAAGCTTTGAAGTTTTGACTCAATTTAATTTTATCTTTCCCTATCCTGATGTCAGTGGGCAGCATACATACGTGCTGCAGTCAGAAAAGAGAAAGGCCTTCCAATCCTTGTGGAACTTCTGAGAATGGACAATGATCGGGTTGTTTGCTCTGTTGCTACTGCATTGAGAAACATGGCCCTTGATGTACGAAACAAAGAACTTATAGGTATGTGAAAATTAAACAGTATTTCACAAGTCCAAAATGCTTTGTTCCAGATTTTGCTTTTAGAATAATGATGATGCTGTCAGTGTTCACTATTAAGGTGCAATAAATTGGGCGGCACGGTAGCACAGTGGTTAGCACTGCTGCCTCACAGCGCCAGAGACCTGGGTTCAATTCCCGCCTCAGGCGACTGACTGTGTGGAGTTTGCACGTTCTCCCCGTGTCTGCGTGGGTTTCCTCCGGGTGCTCCGGTTTCCTCCCACAGTCCAAAGATGTGCAGGTCAGGTGAATTGGCCATGCTAAATTGCCCGTAGTGTTAGGTAAGGGGTAAGTGTAGGGGTATGGGTGGGTTGCGCTTCGGCGGGGCGGTGTGGACTTGTTGGGCCGAAGGGCCTGTTTCCACACTGTAAGTAATCTAATCTAATTGGACAGTACTATTCTGAGTAGTGTTCAATTTCTTTTAAAAGTAAAAACTAATTTTTTTCTCTTTTATTGTCATGTTTCTCCTTCATTACCTTCTCTTTAAATCATGTACAGAGAGAGAAATAAATCTAATTCTGCTGTAGACTGTTTTCAATGTATTTACTGAAGAACACTGCTATTTGTCCAACTCACTGGTAGGCAAATACTGGATCAGATTCCTGATTACAGTAAGTGACAACTGTCAAGCAGACAAATAATAAGGATAAATTTTGGGCTTTTTTTTCACCTCCAATGATGAACATTAAGTTCTTGGTAAAAATAAAATTGTTGGAACTGCATTATTTGTCTGTGCTCAAAATATGGAATAACCAGGACTTTAGGTAGCTGAGGCATTATTTCTACACTCTTGTATTCTATATCATTAGATATAAAGGCTGGCATTTAATCAGCTGCCTTGAGTATTTTCTGCTCCCAGTCATGACATTATAGTGATGTATGTAATTTAGCACATGGAAAGTACTTTACTGTGCCCTCCTTGGGTCCATTGAGTGAATTCACATTTAGCACAGTTCTGTTCTCACAAAAGGTCATTGACCTGAAATATTAACTGATTTTTTCTCTCCATGGATGCTGCCTAACCTGATAAGTCAGTATTTGTGTTTTTATCTCCCCGTTCAATTTGATGACCCTCTGCAATGCTAATGTTGTACAGTAAACTCACAGGGGATCCCTGGTGGTATGTTGGTTGGCATTAAAATCTGCCAGTGGTTTGAACCTGAGTGTTAGTGTGCATTGACAGAATGGCAAAAAAAAAAGCTTTAAAAAGAGTTTTCCAATATTCAACATATCCAGATTTCCCTTTGCCAGAAATTTGTTTGTGTGCAAAGATTTTAGTAGTTGCCGTGCCTCATAATTCTTAGTCTAAATTAAAGAAGGTATATTAATAATGCCTAACTTGGGAGTTTGCAGCTGCTATGCCATTAGTTCTCACTTTACCATATGCAAGTACATTCTTCGCGGGCAGTTCCACATGGTCAAACTAAAAATGAGTTCTCGGGTGACTGAAGAGCCCGATGCATGATCTACAATCTATGCCATAGGTGGGACAGACCGTGACTGGGGGATATAGGTTACGATGCTCACATTGCCCATTCTCTATCAACGCAACTTCAGCTTGCCATTAGCAAGGAGACCTAAGTTAATGTACCTACCACAACCACTTCTGGCAGCTCATTCCATTTGCTTACCACCCACTGTTTAAAAACGATGGTCTGTTTCTGTGCTGTATGACTCTGACTCAATTACAGCAAAATGAACTACAGCCTAATTCATTTTGTCACCAACATCAATATGGCAGCAACAGAAAGAATCAGTACAAAGGGACACAAAGACTCTGATAAGAGTGCCCTATTCAGCTAGCACCTCAGTGTCAACCAAACAATTCCCAGTGACCCACAGTATTTAGAGTGCCTGGTCTGAAGGCCTTCATTATCAGCATATTGCATATGCTGGTATTCCATAATCCCATGTGGTTCAGTATCAGAGGCCTTGGTGAAGTCAAAGGTGGCCATGTATAATGATTGATGCTGGTCCCTGCATCTCTTGTGTAGTTGCCATGTGGTGAAGATCCTTGTCTGTTGTGCCATTTTGAGGGCAGAAATCACATTACACTATGAAATGAACTTTACAGCCGCATGGAGAAGGCAATTGAGGTTCTTGCACTAACTTTCACTGTGACCGACGGCAGAGAATTTGTTTTCTCTAGTGACCACAGTCAAGGCTGTTACATTTCTTGAAGATGGTCATGATTTCAACATCTGGGAAATCTCCTGGCATATTTTTCTCTTTCCAGTTAAGGGAATTTGGAGAATATAATGACATTAATAATGCTTCTCCAACAAAATCTGCTCCAGATGTCTTGTTGTTCTTGAGCTGTTGCATGGCTTTTTCTACTGCACATGTTTGTGTTGTTTGAGATGTTGGTGGGGAGCATGCTGTGGGATGGAGTTGAGCCCACTTGCATTGAACTTGGGGTCTGTGTTAGGAGCTCTTTAAAGTGCTCAATAGAGTAGGTATTGACTGCCTCTCTGTCCTTGATGAGCACCTCTCCATTTTGGCTGGGAGTGGAATAAGTTCTTGGGTGTGTGAATTATAGATAGTCTTGACTACGCTAAAGAAGCCACACACACTGATATTGGCTAGCTACTGAATTTCCTGCACTTTCTCTACTCACTTCCTGCTGAATAGATCATGGGTTGTTTAGCTGGATCTCTCACTTCTGATAGTGATTTCTAGTTCTCAGGATGGGTCACTGTTTCAGATTCAGGCATATTGTGCACTTATGGCTTATTAGCTCCTGGAACTCATCATTCTTATTGAACCGGATTTGGTGTTTCCTTGTTGAGTGACCGATCATCCCTTTGCAAGTGCTGATTATGAAGGCCTTCAGACCAGGCTGAACATCCAGGAATTATCGGTACTGTGGGTCACTGTGAGTTGTCAGGTTGGTACTGAGGTACTAATTGAATAGGGGACTCTTAGCAGAGTCTTTGTATCCATCTGTGTTGATTTTCCTGCTGATTCTTTCTGTTGCTGTTGTTGCCATAATTCATGTTGGTGACGAAGAATGAATTAGGCTGTAGTTCATTCTGCTGTAATTGAGTCAGACGTACACCATGGAAGCAGACCCTTCGGTCCAACCTGTCCATGCCAACTAAGTTTCCCAAACTAGTCTCATTTGCCTTCATTTGGCCCATATCCCTCTGAACCTTTCTTATTCGTGTACCTGTCCAAATGTCTTAAATGTTGTAATTGTACCCACATCTACCACTTCCTCTGGCAGTTCATACCACATACAAACCACCCTCTGTGTGAAAAAGATGCCTCTCAGAAGGCTTTTAAATCTTTCTCCCCTCACCTTCAAAATTAATGTGCATACAAGCCCCCTACCCTAAGGAAAGACCTTTGCTATTCACCTTATCTAAGCCCCTCACGATTTTATAAACCTATATAAGGTCACCCCTCAACCTCTTATGCTCCAGTGAAAAAAGTCCCAGCCTACAACCTCTCCTTATAACTCAAACCCTCCAGTCCCAGGAACATTCTTGTAAATCTTTTTTGCACCCTCGCCTATAGCAGTATTCCAAAAATGACCTCACCAAACATCCCGTACAACCTCAACATGACATTCCAACTCCTCTCTTCAGTAGTCAGTAGGCAAGCATTCTAAATACGCTCTTAACCACCCTACCTACCTGTGATGCAACTTTCAAAGAGCTATGAACCTTAACCCCGAGGTGTTTTTGTTAGATATGGTGTGGAGTGGTGTGTACGTTAATGCTGGAGGTCAAGTGTGAATTTATTGGTCTCCATTTGGTGTTTAAGTAACAGAATGTCGAATTCTTCCCCTCCCTTCAGGCAGTCTTGCAATCATACTGTACTAAACGTTGCTCACCTTGTTTGCAGAAGTCTTTCATTCCGTTAGGGATTGGTTAGCCCAGTGGAATTACAGATGTCATGACATGGACAACATATCCTTGCAGTCCCTCACTTGGATAATGTCATAGCCAGTGCAAGGAGTGAGGGTGTTCCCACAAGGCCTTGTAGTTGTCTCTTTGACAGAACAAAGTGTTGCGTACAAGATCAGATTCTATACACTTTGTCAAGAGCAGAGTACTGTTACTCATAGATTTTCTACCCACAGGTCTATGCCCTATCCAACACTGGGGATGAAGTTACTAAGAAGGATTAGCCTGTCACTTGCTGGAACCCAGGCCAGGGATTGTTTGAGATTGTGCAATTTCTCGTCCTGTTGTGTTATACACATTAAGCACTATATCACATTATTTCTGGGCAAGAGTGAGCTGAAGGGTCATGAGATGTTTGTTTACCCCACATCGGGACTCTGAAATGGCTAATTAATTTGTTTTAATGGTAAAGACGACCCTATGAAGGCAGCACTCCTCTTGATGATCATTTAATCACCACCTCATTGCTCTCTCAGGGTGGCGCTATCAATATCAAAACATCTGTGCTCCCAGGCAATCACAGTACAATATTCCAGTCTATTGCTGGAGGGGTTGTCCATAAGTTCCTAATGTTCCATGTTATTAATTTTTTTTTGAAGGGTAGAAGATGCCTTTTAATGTGGGGTAGCAATTGTACACCAGCTACCATAAGGACCTAATGGAGCAAAAGGCCTTGGTCCACTGACAAAGATCTCCAAGGGGTTGGTAAACCTCCAGGCTCCAAAGTGTAAGCCTTGGACATAAAAACATGCATTCTCCTATCATTGTCAACACTGTCAAAAACAAAAAGGGCTTCAATGTAGCAGCTCTGGAAAAACCATTATTGTAAATAAAAAATCCTCTTCGTTACTTGAATCCTTTTACCAGCTCCAGCTCAAATATAGTAACAGCTCTTACTCCCTGCTCCACACTAGTTGGCCTACTGCAGTTCCAGGTTAGCACTCAGATCTGTTCCATCATTGGTGAGCGGTTAAAATTCTCTTGGTTGAATTGAAAAATCCTTTCAACCTTATCTGCATAGAAGTAACGAAGAGTATAGACAGGTTATAGATGAAGTCAGAGGAACTCTAGCCTGGGTGGGGATTTCAGCTGCTTACTTGGATTCAGTCACACAGAGGGTCGCTCTTTTCGTTCGTCTAGACATAAGCTGTGGCCTTGCACGCACAGGCTCTCTCAGTTCTTACTATTGGAATGTGTGGATTCCGCCCACTTATGGGTTCAATTTCAAACCTGTAATTGGGAGATTTACAACCTTCACTGCACTTTGGCTTTTAACCCCATGGTGATAATAATGATGATGAAAGCTGTGCGTCATGTCCACAGACGTGAATTGGGCCGAAGGACCTGTTTTTGTGTTGTATGATACTGACCCCACCTTACTCTAACTTACCCCTTTCCCTCTCCTGTGTGGCATAACCATAGGTAGGACCTTGAGGGAGGCATCAGGAAAAGGTGACACAGTTCAGGAATGGTTTTCCCCTTTACTCTCCATGCTCTAATGTTATAACAAGATTCGGCCTCTGGGGACTCAGTGTATGAATTCCAATATTATTCAAGGAATGAGGAAACTTGGGAAGCATTCAAAGTAGACAAAAGTGAACCTACTTTCTCTTGAATTTGCTAAAAAAAAAATCCTGCCTAACCTTTCAGAGATGACAACAAAATAGTGAGCAAACTTAGGTCTAATTATGATGACAATGATCAACAGGTAAGCTTCAATGGTAAACGGAATACAGCAGTTCCACAATAATTCAGAATTAATTCCTTGGTAATTATAACTTCTCCAGATAGAACAAAAGCTCCAGGAGGGATATGTTTTTGCGTTTATGTACAGAAAGTTTGAGTGGGTCATGATTAAAGTATAATAATTTATTATGACATGAAATCATACTTTCTGCCCAAGATCATTTTTTAAAAATTAAGTTTGAGATGGCATTGTCCCGATGACTAGGGGCATTAAGAATATTATTGATCTGTTTCGTGGAAGGGTAAGTGAACTTCTCATGTGGTGGGCCACAAACCAGTGAATCACAAAAGGTCTAGCTCATCACCTCATAACAGAAGAAAAATATAGACAGCTTATCAAGCCAGATTTGAAAAGAGAACCTAAGAGAAAGGAAGGAACTATGCCCATCATGAGTCACAAAGCAATGAAGTTTGAGATTTGATTATTACTAGCTGTGCATATTCATTTTGACAAGTTCATACAATAAGAAGAGATTTGAATCTCTGAAATATTTCAGTACAGCCACTGAGACCGAAAAAGTTGAGTTTCAGAAAACATGATATTTCATAATGATTGCAATGTCTTTTTTCCTTTTACTGTATAATATGAATGCTGGAGCCACCATAGAAGTAGGTTACATTGTGTGCTTACAGGAGTGACCAATGTTACTTGACCCAAGAGCAAACCTGAGGAAGACCTATAAGTTTGTAAAGGAGCATTATTCCCAGAGAAGGGATATTCATTTGGAATGAACCTAAGTCGATTTTAATAGAATTTTGAGAGCTCAATTTTACCGTAAATTCATGCATTTGATGTTATCATTTAAGTAATGTTAATATAATATAGTCTATTGGCTGTGGGGACAACATGAATGGAACATCTCTAAGCAATTTGTGTCTGTCAATGGAGCAATTAGAATTAGATCATATAAGAAACAAGAAGGCCTTGCAAAAATTGTGGTGCCCTTAAGGTGCACGCTTGCATGGTACACAGCAACGGACTGCACAGTGCAGCAGTTTGGTCATGCAAGCTGAAAAGACATAGCTACTGAAAGGAGTTGTAAAAATCTTGTTTGTTTTGTTGTTATCTATGGTTCTGGATTTGTAATTAAATAATTTGTGGTTTTGCTGGCTTACTAGTTTCTTATTGGTTGTGGTAGAGTTCCTAGCTGTCTAATGCTAATTGGGTACTTGAGCAAGTCAACATGAACTTGCAAATGGTGGTTCTTTAAACAAATTAATAAAACATGATAAAGTAATAACAAGGGTCACTAGACCCAAAATGTTGACTCTGCTTTCTCTCCACAGATGCTGCCAGACCTGCTAAGTTCCTTCATCAATTTCTGGGGTTTTTTTGTGTAATAAAACATGATGGTTGATTCATGAGGCACCAGGAATCCTGGGCATGCCATATATAGTTCAAGTTGAAGTTACTCTAAAGATGAAGCTGTGAATTGTGCAGACTTTTTCCTTCCCAATAATTTGCATTATAATCCAAAGGGACCATAGATGGCTGCCTCTCTTGGACTACTTCGCCGTTTTAAGATGTATTTTGTCAATTTAGCCAATTGTATTTGCAGTGTTCCTTGTGTTACAACCAGTATATTCTACTTGTGTTTTCTGGATTTCTGTCTTTCTTAAAATTCTTTCTTCATATGTGCAAGTCTTTCTGTGTATGAATATTTTTCGGTATACTAAGGAAAGCTATCCAAACAAATGTTTACAGATTTCTTCTGTGTTATTAAAGAGTTATAGCTAGAAATGGGTTCAAGCATTTTTGCTACATACAACATGACATCCTAATTTCTCAGGGCAGGCAATGTGACTGCAACAATCTTTAAGAACTTGCAATACTTCTAAGATGGAAGTTAGACATCATAAAACACTCGCCTTTTCATGGTTCTATTATACTCAAGAAATTTGTTCACTAATCATGCATTCACTCGTCAGTGTTCATTTGAGATCATCCAGTAACATTACTATGAATTAAAGAGAACCAAAGAGAATTGCACAATGAGCTGGATGGTTAAAGAGCAGGGAAGGTATCTTTAATCTCTGACAGCAATGAACAAATTAACAATCCAGTTTAACAGAGTTCTCAGAATTATTTGTAACAGCCCAAAATTTCTCCAAGAAATAAAGGGAAAAGCCACAGTACAATAGATTCTGATACATTAGCAAATACTTTCAGTCTAAGTCACAATATCCTTTGCTATTGTAATGTTAGTGCAACAAAAGGCAAGAGACATATATTGCAGTGGGAGAGGAGCAGCGTGCTTTAGACTGTTTCAGGTTAATTGTTTGCTTTTGAATGTTGACATGTTTGCAATAGAACCACTGTGCAATAAAGAACACAGGTGGAAATACAATTAGTGTTGTTTAATAATTCAATATTAACTTTTTTTGGTCCAGGCAAGTATGCAATGCGGGATCTTGTGCATCGTCTTCCAGGCGGTTCAACACTAATAATGCTTTCTGATGATACTGTTGCTGCTGTTTGTTGTGCTTTACATGAGGTTACTATTAAGAATATGGAAAATGCCAAAGCTTTAGCTGATGCTGGAGGAGTCGAGAAACTTGTAAATATTACAAGGGGGAAGGGAGAAAGGCAAGTATTCAACTGAAAAACATTGTGATAAATACTGCATTTTGTATCATCCTCTTTATCTTTCGTACATTATGTTAATGTATAGCAAATCTAAGCTACAAATTAGTTACTGTTCTGTAGCCTATGGTAAATTTTTTTGTCTCATTTTTGATGACTGTTGGCTATAGTTGTGCATTAACTTTACATTTTATAAAAAACCTGTTGGCCTAAGAGCTCTTAGTACAACTTTGCTTCAAGAAGGTGAAATGTACTTGACCATTTCTATTCACTTCTCTGGGATGATGGTACCAACGTTTAAAGTACAGATCATGCAAAGCACAAATGACCCAACAGTTAATGTAGCTAATTTAAAGTTTCTCAACTAGCAGTTATCCTCCCTCCTGGAAGGATGCTCAAACAGAAATTTTGCAAGGTGATAAAACATTTCCCTACCAATAAAAATTAACCACTCGGACATTAGTCATATTTAATAACGCCTGAGAGTTGAGGCTTTCAATGGCAAGAAATTAATGTTGCCTTCTCAAACTGAAGTTGTCTATTATCATTTTGACCCTTGCCAGTACACCCAGGGATTGAACAGACACAATAGCTATCAAGAATGCTTTGATGATTTATCATTAGGATGGGTTACCAACCTGAAACGTTAGCTCTATTTCTGTTCACACATGCTGCCCGACAAGCTGAATATTTGACACTTTTTATGTTTCCATTTTGGGTCCAGATGAGTTGTAAATGACAGCAATATATTCTCCACAATCTATTGGCAGAAATCTTGGCTGCAGTGATTGTGATCTAATGCTGTCGAACAACATGCTGGGTTAGGACCGTTATAATGTATCCAGTAACAAATGAGATGCCATTCCTTGAGTGTCTGTAAAACTTCGTGAGAAAAGTACAGGAGGTGCAGTGTAGGAATGTGATAGAGTGGGATGGAGAATTAAATGTCAAATGACGAGAAGTAATGGTCACCCTTGCAAGTTAAACTGAAATAATAAGCTATACATATTAACAGGAATGGGCTGTATGGCCTTTCAATCAATCTTGTAGCAGACAAGTGCTGCATATCTTTACTGAGGTTTTATTCTGAAATGCTTGTCAGCATTGGGGGTTACCATCCAGTTTTGGAGGCTTATCTGCCCAATTTTAATTTTCATATTTGACATTTTGTTTGGTATTTTATGAAGGTATTCGCTGAAAGTAGTAAAAGCAGCAGCTCAAGTTTTAAACACATTGTGGCAATATCGTGACCTCCGCAGCATTTACAAAAAGGTAACTTGCAATAACATAAAGAAGCATTGTTTTGTTTAGAAGTCAATAATCTAATCATTATAGTTTTCCCACCTGATCATCTTGTATTTGCAGGATGGTTGGAATCAAAGCCATTTCATTACACCAATTTCTACTCTGGAACGTGACAGACACAAATTCTCTACATCCCACCCATCCTTATCAACAACTAATCAGAATATGTCACCTGTTCTTCAATCTGGTGAGTAGTTTGTGATTACTTAAATAAAATAAATGCTGTAACCTGAACTGCTACTCTGCAGATGTGAAAGTAATGCAAATATTTTCTAACTGAGGTGCCAGCCTAGTGAAGCTGCATCATAGCTACTGTCACAATTTAGATTTTACTTTGATTTGGAATCAAAAATACAATTTCTAAATTTGCAAATGATTCCAGTTTATGGAATAATGTGTAGTAATCAGTAATGAAGAAAATTGCAAGGAATTTCAGGAGAACAATAATTGAAAAATGCAGTTCAACAGATAGAATATTTAGTTGGAAAATTTAAGGAAGTCACTTGTGACTTGTCTAGTGCAAGTTTAGGTGGGATAGAGGAACAAATGAATCCCTAAGTATAAATACATAAGTCACTAAAAGTTGCACTACAAGTTAGCAAGGCTGAAGAGTTTTTTTTTAAAAAACAAAGCAAACCAGATGCTAGATTTTATTTGCAGAAGGAAGTCTGAAGGTTACGCTGAATATACATCGTTTGAAAAGTCTGGAAGTTACGCTGAATGTACATCAGGTTTTGGTTTGACCACCCTTGGAGTAATGCATGTGATTTAAATCATTGCATAATAAAAAGGATGGATTTATTATTTCATGATGAGGGCATTGTTAGGAAAGCTAGCATTCATTCCCCCATGCCCAATTGCCCTTGAACTGAATGGTTTACAGGGATCATCAAGAATCAATCACATCGCTGTGGGTCAGATTCACATTTAGGCTAGACTGGGTTAGGATAGTAGATATCCTTTCTTAAAGTGCTAGGTTCTTTTTCTTGAGATTTTTGCACACTTGATGCAACTGCCAACTCCTGTGAACAGTCAAAATTTATTAAACAAGTACAAGCTTTTGGAGGAATCCTTAACACAGTTCGCAAGGCTTGCAGAGCCATGTTAAGAGATCTCTCTGAACAAGGGAACAGTCCTCCTTTATACAGGATTTTACAGCACAGTCACATGCCACCAAAGACACAATGTAGTGATTTGATTATTTCCGGAAACAATGTGATTAGATCATTCCTTAACTACAGGATCTGATTTAAATTGTTTCTTAACTGCAGAGTATGGTTAGATTCTTAGCTGCAGTGTTCTTATTCTTTCCTCACTGCAGAAGACGGTTATTTAAATTGTTACTTAACTGCAGGAGATGGCTGTGTAAGTTGATTCTGAACTGCAGGAAATGGCTATCTAAGTTTTTACATTCTCTCTGCAAGTCAGAAACAACCACCCTCTTCCCCCCCCCCCCCCCCCCCCCCCCCCCCCCCCCCAGGACATCCAATTTCTTACAGGTCAGCAGAACAAATTAACTCTTTAACATCTCAAAAGGACACTAGTGAACCAGATGAATTTTTGTTTACAAAAATCAATGATACTTTCATGGTCAGCATTACTGAGGCTGGCTTTCAATTCCAGATTTTAATAATTGAATTTAAACTTCACCTGCAGGCACCTGAAATTTGAGCCTTTGTCCAAAGAGGAATAACTTAGGCCTCTGGAGTACAGGCTCACTTATTTACTACTAAACCACAGGCCCATTAGAGAGAGTACCTTTTAGAAGGATAGTAACCTGAAATACTTCGGTATACATATTAGGAAAGGATTGGCAGGCTGGCTATCTTTTCTTGGTTTTAAAAATCAGGCTGAGGGGTGATCTGATAGGTTAATGTAGACACGTAGGAGTAAGATGGGCCATTTGACCCCTCAAGCCTGCTTCACCATTCAATATGATCATGGCTGATCATTGACGTCAGTTCCCTAATTCTGCCCTTCCCCATATCCCTTTAGCCGCAGAGCTACGTCTACTTCCTGCTTGAAATGACAACATTCTGTCCTCAGCCGCTTTCTGTGGTAGTGAATTCTACATGCTCACCACTGTCAGGGTGAAGATATTTCTCCTCATCTCAGTACCAAAAGTACCCTTATCTTTAAACTGATCCCTGGTTTTGGACTCCCCAGCATCAAAACACCCATCCTGCATCTAACTGGTCTTGTCCTAGAATTTTATAGGCTTCTGTGCTATTCCCCTCATTCTTCTAAACTCCAGTGAATACAATTTTAACCAAGTCAATTTCTCCTCAGATATTGGTCCTGTTATCCCAGGAATCAATTTAGTAATCCTTTGCTCCACTCCCTCTAAAGGAAGAACATCCTTCCTCTGATAATGAAACCAAAACTAACACATCATGTTCCAAGTGTGGCATCATCAATGCCCTATATAATTGCAGCAACTCTTCCATGTTCCTCTTCTCGAATCTTCCCACAACAAAGGTCAATTACCACCTTTACTGCCTGCTGCACCTGCGTGCTTACTGGTGCACGAGGACACCCGGGTCTCGTTGAACATTCCCCTCTCTCAATTTACAATGATTCAAATAATAACCGGCCTTATTATTTTTGCTATCAAAGTGGATAACTTTACATTTATCCATATTATATCTGCCGTGCATTTGCCCACTCAGCCTGTCCAAATCACATCGCAACATCTGTGCATCCTCCTCACAGCTCACCCTTGTTTGCATCATCTGCAAATTTTGATATATTACATTTAACTTCCTCAACTTAATGATTAAGATATGTTGTGACTAGTTGGGATCAGAGTACCAATTCCTGTGGTGTCTGTTAGAACTTTGAATCTCTGAGCTTCTCCACCCACTCATTTGAACTCCAGTGAAAACACTCCTAACCGAGTCAGCCTTTCCTCATACATCAGTCCTGCCATCCCCAGAATCAGCCAGGTAAACCTTCGCTGCACTCCCTCAAAAAAAATATGTTCTTCCTCAGAAAAGGAGTCCAATTCTGCACGCACTATTCCAGGGAGATGCAAAAAAATGAGAGGATGCTCGAGTGGAGAATAAAGACTAGTACGGACTGTTTGGGCTAAGTGGCCTGTTTCTATAATGTATATTCTGTGTTATTTTCTCTGACTTGCTGGTAAGAAATCCAGTCGTGCATTCTATAAACACCATCTTCATTGTGTTAACTATTTTGATTGACCTTTTGGATTAAGCTCCATTACTATTGGTATAGTACTTGTTTGATCTTGCTATTATTGTAGATGTTGTTCAACAACTTTATTTTAGCAGTGCACGTGTAGTGCAGAATTATACAGCTGTTTAGTGATTCAGCTTCAAACTTTTTCTGATAAATGCTTGCCTTAAACTGGGTCCATAAATTTCATGTGAATTGTTCAGATTATAAATGTGCTAGAATATAAAATCTGCACCTTCAGGGTCTAAACCATAGCAAAAAATGCATTTCTTGCTTGATAGTATACTAGATTATCTGTGCTAATGTTCAATTTTTTTCATTTAATTTTGTTCAGTAAATTAACTAAACTTTCAACTTGTTAAATTCTCACATTATTAATGTTAAATTGAAATGTTCAGTCAATTTTAAGCCCAAACCTTTAGGCACAAAGACCAAAGCCGCTCTTGTATTTTTCTTCCACTCTGAGGCTTGCACTGTATCTTTTATATTTTAATGCTTTCTTTACAGTGACATCAGGATCCATGATACTGAAAAAAAGAAAATTCCACTCTTGCGTTTTTCTTTGGAAATGTTATTTCATGCAGAACTACATTTTTCTCAGCCCCAATTCTTTGTGCTGATTCCCACAATTTTAATTTGCACAATTTTAAGTACAAGTATGTGCTAATGAGGTTCTCAGGAAAATGCCAAGCAAGCTTTCACCAATATCAATGTCAAAACAGAATCAAGTTTCAGAATAAGTCAAATTGAGGCAATTTAAACCTTTGTATTAGTAAATGCCACTTCAATTGTTATTAATACCTAAAATGCCTGTAATATTAATGACATAAATGTTATAAACTAAATATTAAAAACAATAAGCAAGTCTAATTGCATTTATATAGCACTTTTAATACAGTACATTTCAGAACATAGGAACAGGAGGCCATTCAGCCCTTCAAGCCAGTTCTGCCATTCAATGAGATCATGGCTGATCTGTGGCCTAACTCCATGTATCTGATTTTGGCTATATCCCTTACTACCTTTGCTTAACAAAAATTCATCTACCTCAGATTTAAAGTTAACAACTGATGAAGCATCTACTGCTGTTAGTGGAAGAGAGTCCCAAACTTCTACTATCCATTGTCTGTAGAAGTGCTTCTTAACAACTCTATCTTGAACAGGGAGAAAGTGAGGATTGCAGATGCTAGAGATCAGAGTCGAGTGTGTGGTGTTGGAAAAGCACAGCAGGTCAGGCAGCATCCGAGAACCAGGAGAACCGACGTTTTGACCAAAAGCCCTTCAGGAAGCCCTTCCGTTCCTGATGAAAGGCTTTTGCCCAAAACATCGATTCTCCTGCTCTTTGAATTCTGCCTGACCTGCTGTGCTTTTCCGGCACCACACTCTCGACTCATCTCTCATGAACAGTATGGCTCTAATTCTCAGATTTTATCCTCTAGTCCTAGAATCCCTAACCACTGGACATAGATTATCTTTATTTACCTGGTCTTTTCCTATTAAGATCTTGAAGACTTTGATCAGATTATCCTTTAACCTTCTAAATTCCAGAGAAAATAGGTCTAACTTGTGTAGTATCTCCTCAAAACTCCTGAAGACCAAGTTTTGTTGTAAAACCTACAGTGTAGTCCCTCGAAGAATCATATATCTTTATTTAATCAATATTTAATCTATTAATATCCCTTTGTAATTTTGTTTTCATTTACACTCCCTACAATGCTGCCTAACTTGTGTCACAGCATACTTGGATATATGACTTTCTTATGAATTATCCAAGTCATGAATGAATAATATGAATTCCTAACCTGCTTCAGAGGAGTGTTTTTGAAGAAAATGTGACAGTAAGCCATGACACTTAAAGATATGCGGTCCACACATTATTTGAAGAGACAGAGGAGAGAGAAGTGAGTTTTTTTAAGGAGGCAATCCCAACACTTAAGGTCTTGGCAGCAGAAGGCACACCTGTCAATAATGTTATCACATGGGATTAAACATCTCCCTTCCCCCCCCCCCCCCCAAGCTAATTTAAACCAGCAATGCAGAAGAGATTTACCCCGTGCAGTAATCTGTTAAAATTCGAGAGGCCAAGAAGTATTTAAAGTAAAAATTAACAACTTTATTTCTAAAAGCCTAACCAAGAATAATTAACAACTATTTACAACTCCTTCCTCTGACCTATCGTTTATTTTCCCTTCTATAATACTAGTCCAATAAAACCCCGATTTAAGATTTACAGAAAAATTCAAATTTCAAAACCAGTCAACTGTAGAATCTTCTCTTGGTATCTTCCTCTGTTGATTTGCTCTTCAGGTTGGTGTTAATCTTTTTTCCTGTGCAAACCCCTTCACCAAATAGGTACCTCTCAGAGAGTTCTTACTAGCAGCCTACATCTGTTGGTCTTTTGGCAGTTCTCCCCTACCTGTTCAATTTTGTTTCAGTTTTATACCCCAAAGCATCTGATTGTGTCATTGGCTTTTAAGATTGTCAATATGCTAAATTTAAACTTGATTGGAGCTTGGTATTTTGGGGGTATAATTTAAATTGATTGGCCGAATTTGAATTTGTTTTGTTGTCTCTAGGCAACCCAGCTAACCGAGCTGTTCAACCAAATGTTACATTGTTACCTTATTCAGAACTCTTGGTCCTGTGTCAGGTAGTTTTGCTGGTTTAACTCTCTTAAAGGTACAGTATCTCTTACACCTGCATAACAACAGTAACATAGCGGTTAAAATCAAGATTGCTCAAGAGACCAGAACTACATGACCATGTATCTGGAGGAGATTACAGATATGGGAAAGGCAACATCATGGAACAATTTGAAAACAAAGATGAGAATTTTAAAAGTAACATGTTGCTTAACTAGGAGCTGCTGTAGATCTGCAAGTGTAGAAGTGACGGATGAACAGAGCTTCATAAATTTGGGCACAGGCAGCAGAGTTTTAGATTGCCTCAGGCTTAGATTTAATGTGGAAGGGAGGGCACCTGCCGTTTTGAATTAAGCTTTGTTGGAGTAATGTAGAGGCCAAAAGCAAAGGTTAAATTGGGATGGTCCTGTGGATAGTGTTAAAGATGGGGCTAAATTTCAAGTCTTGTGGGTCTTCCTTGGAACTGGAAGTTTTAAATGTTTTTCTTCACATATAAGAAGCCCAATGCATGGAAAACGTAGCAGGAAAGAAACTTCTATAATTTAGTTTTGAGGACTAGCAATAGTTAAGTGACAGATGTGATAATTGTGTAGGATGAAAGAGAATAATAAACAGTGAAATTAAAAAATATCAATGACATGGATGATGTGTAAATCTTTACAGTAGGTCAGCAGAGGGAAAGGAAAGTATGGACAATATGTCAAGAAGATTTTAGTGGACAGGATAGTGTTAGAAATAAAAGACAGATGAAATCCCTGCTACACAACATTGTGCTGGACAAGTGTGGAACCCCATTCTGGTTGATGCTGTTTGAGAGAAATGAGTACTATGGTTGGGCATGGTTATTAAGGTCAAAAGGTGATAAATTATCTGGTTGGAAAATAAGGTGCTCTTTCTTGAGTTTCTATATTTAGTAGAATATAGGAGAATGGAATAGATATTCTGAGTGGATCTCTCAGCCAGCCAGAATGAAAATGTGCAATGCCATCTGCAATTAACATGCCTGATGTAAAGGAGACCAGTAAAAGAGCACAGTAGGTTAAGTTTTTTTTAAAAAGTACCATTTAAAACTCCCGCCCGGTGGGTGTCTTTGACTCTCAGCATGGTCATGTATGAAGTGAAAGGGCTGGTGTTTCATCTGCTGTGCATATACTAGGAGATAACAGAAGTAGGAAATGGTGTTGTAAGAAGTAGATATTGATATTGGGCTAATTGTGAAGTGGGCCAAGTGATCATGGAGAGCGCAGTCCTGCAGATTGCTGGGAAGGGAAGAAAGAGTATATTTGGTAAGCGGGATTGTGACAAAGGTGGTGAGCAATTTTCTTTTGAAATGTAATATCAATGAGGCAGAAGAACTTAGGAGAATGATTGAGAAATGTGCAAATAGAATAGACACGGCAATGTGCTCTACCATTGAGAGAAATCTTTGAGAGGCAAAAAAATGTTTTTAAAAGTGGCATTGTCTGAGTAGGTGAGACGAGGAACTAAGAGGAGAGGTTGAGGTCGTTATGGATTGACAAGTGTTTTTGTGATGGGAGAGGTTGTGCAGGGTTCAATGTTAGGTCCTTCGCATTTTGCGGCATATATCAATGATATACACTTAAATTTAGAAGAAGTAATCAGAGGAAGATGGGTGGAACTTATCTGTGGAGTGGTCAGGTAGATAGAAAGTGGAGCATGGAAAAATGTCCAGAGACTTGTGAGATGATGCATTTAAAGATGACAAACAAGGCAAGGGAAACACAGTAAATAGTGTGAAGTTGGCTGTCCCTATAAATAGAGAAGCCGAGGAAGGGACGGAGTCAGTGATGGACCTTGCAAAAGTAAAAAATGGATGGAAACTAGATATAAAATAATGAAATTCTAAGCTCAAGATTAGAACAGAATACAATGCTGACTGATTTCAACTACTGGGAAGGTTATCTTCCATTGGTCCTTGCTATGTGGCTTTTATAGGGTATGCAGCACTTCTTTACTGTAGCCCAATTTGAGGTCTCATTGCAACATCTTTTATTTGGAGGAAGTTTATGAATTAAAAACCATGTTGAAATGAGAGAACACATTCAGTCATAAGAAAGAAGACAGTGATGATGGATGGAAATTCATTGGATCTATATTCGTCGAGGAGAAAGTGAGGACTGCAGATGCTGGAGACCAGAGTCGAGAGTGTGGTGCTGGAAAAGCACAGTAGGTCAGGCAGCTTCGGAGGAGCAGGAGAATCGACGTTTCAGGCATAAGCCCTTCATCAGAAAGCGTTTATGCCCAAAACGTCGACTGTCCTGCTTCTTGGATGCTGCCTGACCTGCTGTGCTTTTCCAGCACCACACTGTGGATTCACAATTCATAGAGCAGAGTACCACATGTCCAATTTCTAGTGGACGGGGTAATGGGGAAAAAAATGATTGAATACCCATAATGAAATAGATACAATTAGGACCAAGAAACTGGAAATGATATAGATGATGGAGACCCTCCACTTTTAATAGAGACCTTTTCTCCGCATTTCTTTTCACTGCCACTGTTCACCTGTAAGACTTTCTGGTTGTGACAAAGAGTGAAAAGATAAGAAAACTTAGTCGAACATCCTCTCCCCAGAATTTACCAGAGTTGAGTATTTCTGGAATTTTTATTTTATTTTTTTGGTTTACAGCTTCTGCAGTGTCCTGCCACTCGATGTTTTTGGATTGCCACATTTCTGTCTGTAGAATTTTGGTGTGAGCTATTTTGATGCCACATTTTCCATAAATAAATTGTTGGATGTAAATTGTTTGAGCTCTTTTGAGTTGTGAAAGGTGCTACATAAAGGGCAAGAGTTTTTGAAGTTTGGTTTCTAATTTGCTGTAAATATAAATCTTGTTCACAGTGGCGAGCACAACCTCTTCACCAGCACTCTTGGGAATTAAGGATCAACGTTCCAACTACGAAAAGGCAAAGACGCCTATGCAATATTACAACAGCCCAGGAGACAATATGACACAGACAAATTTAACTATAGGTAAGGAATGGAGCAATGACAGTTTTGTTTTTAAAGTCTGGCAGTTTTTTGGAGTAGAAATTAGAGTTCAACAAATCGTTATTCATATTATTTGAAAAAGTGCATTATGTGATGTTTCAAATGTCATAAAATGCAATACAGTTAATGTATTTCACATGGTTTGTGGCACTCAAAGGTGCCTCATTGTATTTACAATATCTGTTACATGAGGGACTGCCCATCAATGTACTTTATAGGATGGCCTTAATTTGGAGTTTAGGAGCCTGCATGGAATCTTTGCTGCAATTTCTCCAGCCTTTAGCACATTCCTTACCATGTAGTCCTGGACCTTGAAATGCAGCTGTCCACATAGTCTGTGACCCACCTAACAGTCACCATGTCAACTTCATGTGTAGTGTTTTAGCATTGGTGCAAAGTCATGTGGGTTTTGCTTCACATTAGACGTGGATATTGTGGTATTGAAGAATCAAATGGATACTTACAACAAGCTATTACATACAAACATTACAATCACAAGCACATGAGTGCTTGCAATAACATTAAACTGTTAGAATATAAGAGTAGATGCTTATAGTAGCACATCAAGCTTCAAGTGATCTGGGGTTAGATGAAGTTTGTGATCTTACGTCATAATCTATTATCCAGGGATGATGTCATGAACATGTCCCTTAAAGATATACAAACTGTGAAACGTGACAAGTAAAACAACTTCACACTGATGCTCCATTAGAATGTATGATGTGTACCTTCTATTTGTTTTACTAAACAGATTCTTTATTAAACTATCTTAAAAATACTAAGTACTTTGAAGTAAATTTTATTTACCTCCATTTTCATGAGGCATTCGTGGCACAAAGAATTTGAACCTGAGTGGTAGTGTTTAACCATTTTAGAATGCTTACTTTTGTTGACAGGATATTACAGGAAATCTTTTATAATATTTTGTCACATGTATTTAATCTTATTTAACTTTGCCAACATTTTGTATTCAGTCTTGTTCACTCTTCTTTGCACTTTTCAATGTTAATGCATAACACAGCTGGACTTCCTGTCCTAATAAAGGTTAATATTATTACTCCTCAGTCATCACTAGGTTTACCATTGCCAATCTAAAATTATAAATTCTTAATTTAAATTCAGAGTGGCAATGCATATTTTTTTATTTTCTAATACTTAGTTTCCCATAGTTTAATTTTCTTTCTAACATACAACCTTTTGGCTTACATACCCTGACTTTTGGCTACTAATTGTAAACACAACTAATACATTCCTCTTCCATATTAATCGAAATGTATTGTTATGTAGGTTCCAGTAAGCCGTCACCTATTTACATAGGTTCCTATTCTTCACCAGCAAGAGAGGAATCAAGACGACTTCATGTAAGTGTTGCAGTCCTCGAAGGAAAATAAGTAGAACATTTTTATACCTGAGCATTCCACCATTTTGAAGCAGTATAATACAAAGTACGAGACAGAAAATCAAAAGTACTACCTGTAATTTAGATTCAACAATAAAAAAGACACACGTGCATTTCTCTCTAGCAGTTGAGTCTATTATGAATTGAGTTTATGCAGGACCTATCTATTTTGCAGTAAATATTTTGACCAACAGATAAATTAATGTTAAAAATTTCATTAAACGTTAATATTGTGCAAACAAATTTGCAGGTTAGGATCACAAGTAAATTTACTGGAAAGCATTAGATGAGTACTCAGTATTGTATCTGAGCTTTCTGTGTTATCCAGGAATTTGTGACAAGTCATTGAATGCAATCTTCATTTTCTAGCTAAGCGCATTAGGTTTAACTTGTTTTCCTCACAGGTTTGATGGTTGAGAAGAATTATGAATTCCAGTTTTGCCACTTATTTTTAATCATTTGATAATACAGAACTTGAATACTGTTGAAAAATGACTAGATTCTTTTCAAAGCTTTTCATCTTGTACTCATCAAGGCAACTTGCAATAATTACCCAAGAAAAAGGGAAAAAAAACATTATACTGGATAAGAAGATAATGCTGATTGGTTGGCAAGTGGACCTTCTTAGTAAAGGTGTTGCCATGGAAAATGCACCTGTTAGTGATGACTGACAGTTGACTGCAGGTCTTGCTTAAATTTTAAACAAGGCATGTTGACTCTGGCATTGCCAGAGAAAGAATCAAGTGTGTGGCTGTCCCCTGGTTTATTGAGTTGAAGCAGGAGCAATATATGTACATATTTTTCCTGTCTGCAAAGAAATGGAACCTGTATATTAATATATGTAGCTCACAGAATGGACAAGTGCACCATACTGCATGGCTGACTAAACAAGTTATTAGCATAATTCTTTGCACATTCAAGATTATTTATGCAGAATCCTATCTAAATTGGATACTGGGTTTTCCAAGCCTGGCCTGCTACTTAGATCCCAAATAGAGTCATAGAGATATACAGCACGAAAACAGACCCTTTAGTCCATACTTGTCGATTGTATCAAATAGCATGTTCCATTTGCTGTTCACATCAAGCAAGGTACTAAATACAACCAACTAACACACATTTGCATGTTAATGAAACATACTGAATAAACTTCATATATCTTGAATGGGGACACATCTGCTCTGCTTTTAATTCATTTGTTTAAATATTTTTCTTCTTTTGCTGATATTAAGTATGTAATAGCATTATACCACTGATGTTTGTGCATCTGTTAATTTTTCCTTATTAACTTAACCTTGTTACAGCATCCACAGATGTACTATGGCCAAGAAGAATCAATCAGGAGAAATTATGACGCATATAGATTGTATATGCAGTCTCCACACTGTTATGATGATCCCTATTTTGATGACCAAATTCATTATCAAACTGCCACTGATTATACATCACAACATGGACTGAAAACATCAACTAACTACGTGGACTTATACTCTGCTACACGGCCGCCTTACAGAGCAGACCAATACCCAGGATCCCCAGATTCCTGGGTTTAACACTTGGAAGGAAAAATAAAAGAACAATATATTATTGCTCTGATTGTTTCTGATTATAAGTGATCATCGATGTAAGAGATTTCTAGTGGAGACAATGTGAATGTAACTTTCAGGAAGGAATTCAGGATGTGATTTTTAACATTGAAATCATGGAAGTAAGTGCAAAGGAAGATTGATGGGAGAGTCTATAACTCTGTATAGATGTTAGATTTCTTATGTGTAACTCTTGTAATTTGGTGGAGGTGTAGGCCATGTGATGAAAGGTTTGTGGTGGAAGAAAATAATTGGAGGAAGTATGGGCCAAATAAAATATGAAACTTTTGTGAATAGTCTCACTCTGTTGGTTTGTACAGACATTTTGAATATATACCCTTCTTGTTTAACTGAAATAATGAGCCTTCAAATTATGTATTCCATTTCCCCTTGTAAATTTGCTTTCTTTGGTGTAAATATGGAAATGCCATATGAACAAGGGTTGCTGTTATTTCAGAAAGCAGTATCCTATATCGAAATTAAATTTAAAAATCTAAGTGATATACAAAAGATGAATTATTCTAAATGAAAATAAGTCACATTTTGTTTTAAAGGAGTTTTGGAATTTCAAAGAACATGCATTTCTCAGTGAACTGAATACTTATTTTTCCATTCCCATTCTGTGGCTACTTTCACTGCCATTTGCAATATGCATTTATAAATAAATGTGATCATTTCATTCACTGAAGTTTTGTGCTCAAGTTTCTGCTTATTGGAAAAATTCAAGGTAGAATTGGTGTATCTGGTATCTACATGGGCATATTTACTAATTTGGTACTTCCAGATTGGAAAAGCTCATCTTAAAATCCATCCAGCCTTTTATTTTTATGACTATAAAGTGTTTTCCATGGTATATGTTGATACATGTAGTGAAGATGTTGAGTTCTTTCTCTCCTATCACTGCTGTTTAAGAGTTAGCACTCATTGTTCTTGTACTTTTCACCCATCATTGGTAATTAATAAATTGCAACTATGACTCTGATTCTAATTCATTAATTTTCCAAATCTTTTTTTTAAAAATGTCATCAAACAAACCCATCAACAGAGCAAAATCCAAATTATTTTTACGTCGAGGGCCATTCTTAAATATTTCTCTTCGAGCTACCTTTTGAATTTTTTTTGAGGGCTATTTTTCATTCTCACGAACTCCTTCATTAGGCAAGGCACAGTCATGTATTTGTGTTGTATGGAGTATTTGAGTTCAGAAGCTGATTTTAAAAAAATATCTTATGTTCCTCAATAATTATTCCTTATTCCCAATTCCTCCACCTCCATTGCATCTATTCCCAGGATGACCAATTCCACCTAGAAAGTCCCAGGTGGCCTTCTCCTTCCACGATCGCACCTTCTCTTCCCACGTGGTTGACGATGCCCTCCGATGCACCTCCTCCACTTCACACACCACCGCCCTTGAACACCACCCCTCCCAACGCAACAAGGTCAGAACCCCCCGGTCCTCACCTTCCGACCCACCAACCTCCGCATACATCGCATCATCCTCCGCCATTTCGCCAACCCAAAAGGACCCCACCACCAGAGATCTACTTCGATCTGCACTCCTATCAGCGTTCCAAAAAAATCATTCCCTCCACAACTCCCTCACCAGGTCCACACCACCCCCCACCCCACTCCTGGCACCTTTCCCTGCCATTACAAAACCTGCACCCACACCACTCCCCTCCCCTCCATTCAAAGCCCCAAGAGATCCTTCCACATCGTCAGAAATTCACCTGTACCTCTACCAATGCATCTACTGCATCAGTTGCACCCAGTGTGGTCTCCTCTGTATTGGGGAGACATGACGCCGCCTTGCGGATCATTTCAGAGAACATCTCTGGGACACCTGCACCCACCAACCCCACCACCTTGTGGCTGAACACTTCAACTCCCTGCCCTCCCCCACGCAGTCAAGAACATGCAGATCCTGGGCCGCCTCCCCCTCCAAAACATTACCAAATGATGGCTGGAGGAGGAACGCCTCTTATTCCGCCTTGGGACCCTGCAACCACATGAGATAAATGTGGATTTCAACAGCTTCCTCATTTCCTCTCTCTCTTTCCCCCCACCCCCCCACATTATTCCAGTCCCAAGCCTCCAACTCACACCGCCCTCCTGACTTGTCCATCACTTCCCTCTCTGACCTATCACCTTCTCCTTCACCATCATCCATCTATTGCTTTCCCAGCTACCTCCACCAACCCCACCCCCTCCCACTTAACTCTCAGCCCCGCTCCACAAGCCTCATTCATGATGAAGGGCTTCTGCCTGAAACGTTGATTCTCCTGCTCCTCAGATGCTGCCTGACCTGCTGTGCTTTTCCAGCAACACACACTCCACATTAGGAAAGCACAACTTTCCTAGACACCACAGTTGGTTCAAGGCATAAGTTAGCAAATATTTTTCTTTCTATTACGAACACATTTTCCGTTCCATTAAAAAAACAGATTAATTTGCAAGCAATTCATTCTGTGACTTCAGTGTTTCCAGCTAGCAAAGTATACCTTAGCTAAGCTCTTTTAACAGGTCCTCCTTGGCAACTTCCCTTCTGTTTCACCTTTGCAGTTATGTGTCTTCCAATGTACCCTTTGCAGTCTCTTGCTTCTCCTTCACCCACCCATCCAGTCCTCTCCTCCTTTTGTTGCTATCGACCCCTCATCTCGGTCTGCACACTCTTGTTCAATTCTCTCTCCCCACCCCATCACCACCAACAACAATCTATCTGGCTGCTTCCCTCCTGCTGGCGCTGCATGACAAACCACAACTACATCCCCATGGCTAAATCCCAGCCCCCAGCAGGGTTTTGACTGGCAGCTGTGCATAGCCTCACCAGCCTTATTCAATGTTGCTACTTACCTTCTTGTTGCTGCTCTAACCACAGAGTATTTCTCCTCTACATTTGCTGCAGAGAAAAAACAGCCTTTGATTGCGAGAGCAGCAGCTTTTAAAATTACTCAAATCCACACGTGGAGGTGATCTGTTTCTGATTGGCTACATGATTCATTTTTCCTGGGCAAATGAACCACTGTCGGGTGGATTTTGCTTGCCACCACCATGTATTTCCAGCATTGTGATAGAAGGGCCTTGAATTCTGTATCATGAATTAGTCCAGCTTTTCCATCACTTTTTGGAAATCTACTGTAGTACTTTTATTTGTAGCTTATAACTTCAAAGTGCCCACATTAACAACCTTCAATGCCAAAGGAATCCTTGCATGCTGCTTCATGTCAAGATCACCATGATGCTGCTACAGAGATGATCAGTGACAATTAATATACTTGTCAGTTTTTTCAAAGATTTTAGCAAGTCAATGCATCCTTGCATTGGCAGTTTTGAATTACAGTGACACAGATTTGTCTTTCAGCAATTTCTTAATCAGTTCCCAGTGATTTTCATGCAATGTTATCTCGAGCTGATTTTAAAATATGGAGATAATATTGACAGTCTTTGTATGTCTGTAAAGCAAACAAAAGCATTTTCGATATATTTAAACTAGTAAAACTTTTGCAAGGTGACACATCAACCTGATATTTGAATAGGATTGTTAGAACATGGGAATTTGAAAAAAATAGGTCATGTCACCATTCCTACTTCAGCAAGAGCACAGAATGTACTTAAGGTGGTACTGGTGAGGGCTAGTGGCACTAGCCTTCAGATCTGCTTCAATCTGTCCAGACAAGGTTTACATGAATACAACCAGTGCAGACTCAGTGACCGCTTCACAGAACATTTCTACTACATCCATAGGAATGACCCCAACCTTCCAGTTGCTTACCATTTTTAATAAACTATCTTGTTTTCGTGCTTGCCTTTCTGTCCTGTTCCAGTGAAGCACAAAGCAAGCTCGAGGAATGACACTCATTTTCTGTTTAGGCAGTTTACAGCCTCTGTGATTCAACATTGAATTCCATAACTTCAGAAACGAGCAACCTGATGTCTGTTCTCCATTTTCCTTATATGCTCTCCTACCCTCTCAGCTTTGTCTTTTTTGTATCATTCTTCTCCTTTGTGAAGAGAGTTCAATGGGGGCAGGTGGGCTGCTTTGCTTTGGATGATTGAGCTTTGCGTGTTTTTGGAGCTGCACCCATCCAGGCAAATAGAAAATATTCTGTTACACTGAACTTAGGTCTTTGTAGACTATATTGTAGGTGGTGACTAGATTTTGGGGAATTGGGAGGTGAATTACTCATTACAGAATTCCCAACCTCTCACCTGCTCTTGTAACTAGTTTATATATAGCTAATGCTGTTTAAGTTTCTCGTCATTAGTAACTCTCAATGTTGATGGTGTTGTGTTCAGCCATGGTAATCCTGTTGAATGTCAAGGGACATTGATTAGATCCTCATGTTTGAGATGGTCATTGCCTTGTTTGGCGCAAACACTAATTTCCATTTATCAGCCAACTTTGAAATGTCCAAGATGCTCAAAATTGACTTCAAAATAGTGTCTTATGATAAATTCACAAGAACTTTTGTAGCTGCCATCATAATTTTCAAATGTACTAGATATTAATTCTTTTTAAAGAATCAGATTAATTTTTTGATATTTCTTTGTTTTGTATTCAGCCATTGTTTCGTTAAAATTTAAACAACAGCTATGTTATTTTATCATTGTTTATTGATTTGGCCCAGTATATCTGATATTTGGGATTTACAAATTTTCAACTACTTTGAAATGTATTCATGTCATGGTAAATTATGCTTCATGTGCTGAATCTTCCATAGTAAGATACAAACACCAATTACAGCTGAGGTGTAGAAAACACAAATAGTAAGAATCTTTCAAGCACTTCTGCAGTTCCATTTATTTTGACAAAAGTGGCTAGGCTTTCTGTAATAACTGTGACCCATGAAAAGATGAAAGCTACAAGCAGGAACTTAAATTCTATTTCTTTTCCCCTAATGTGAATGGACACAGAAATTAAACAAAGTGAATAAATGGTATCTGATTCACTGATGCCTGTTTTATTGCCCTGCCACCATTACACATTCAACCCAAAAGTAACTCTCACCTTAATCACAACAATAGTTAGAGCAAAACATTTGGCATTAAGCCAAAATTAATCCAGGCAATTATGTAATTGTAACTTCAAAACCAATTTTCCTCACTGGAGGAAAGTATAACTGATTTCTGTTGAATTGTCATGTTATTTAATATTCACAATCCCCATATCCAGCAGCTGATCTTTTACAAAACATTAATGTTATTTGCAGAACCTAATAACTTTCTCAATGCTATCACACTATTTGGATCGTGTTTTGAATTCTAAAGGATACCAGAATCACATTCTGTAATTAACTGCAGGCATGCAATAATTCTAATTTCTCTATAAATTGTTGCATTTAATGAGTAAAATGCCTTCAGGATAAATTCCAGTATTCCCTCTAAGGGATAAATCAAAGCACTACCTTAATAAACCACATCACAACATGGTTCAAGTGCCATGAACTGACTATTAAGATATTTTCATGTCTTGTTTAATACTTTTATGTCATCATATCCTAGGTTATTTCAGAATGCTGAGCAGAATGAGTTAAAACAGCCTACTAAAAACTTCAATTGGTACATTTTTGTGATAATGCTGATGGTTCAATTTCATTGGTCTGTGATATAATGCAATAGTGTTCTGATGAGGACGGTTACTTATGCTTTGAAAAATCATAAGATATAGGAGCAGAATTAATCCATTTGGCCCCTCAGGTCTGTCATTTGATCATGGCTGATATGTTTCTCAACCCCATTCTCCTGTTTACTCTCATAAGCCTTGATCCCCTTAATAATTGATATTGTTTTATTGAATTTGTATAGTATTGGTTTACAGGTACAAAAGTGCAAGGATCTTAAAGTTCCATGGTACTTCCCATGGAACATTAATGCTGTCGAACATTATCTCCAATGGAAAATTTCCTTACTTCGAGTCATTTGTATTTAAATAATGTAACTCTTGTGTACTGAAAAAAGTGAGGACTGCAGATGCTGGAGGTCAGAATTGAAAAGTGTGGCCCTGGAAAAGCACAGCAAGTCAGGCAGCATCTGAAGAGCAGGAGAGTCGATATTTTCAGCACAGGCCCTTCATCAAGAAATCCTGATGAAGGGCTTATGCCTGAAACGTCAACAGTCCTGCTCCTCAGATGCTACCTGATCTATTGTGCTGTTCTAGTCCCCTACTTTTTTTTAAGTTCTGTGCAGACTAAGTTACCTGATAGTTAGGAGCTGGTTAGTGATGGCTTCAGAAGGCTGGGCAACATAAGGAAATTCTGAGTTTACTGTCATAATGGTTACTTCATGTCTGATAAGCTATTTTTAAAACACACCTATAGCCAGGGTACTACAAAGTGACACAGAATTTCAAGATTCACCTTAAGATGAGGTGCAGCGGGGGATCTAAGATGGCGGCGATCTGAGAAGATCACACTGCAGAACTTCGCATCGCAGCAGGAGCAGGACGGTCCTTTAACCCACCCAACCCAGGTCATCAGGATTTCTTGGGGCATTGGAAAGATTGTGGAGCCCCAAGAAACATTTTAAAATTGACTTACCTGTATTTTCAGCTGTCCAGAAATGCCTAAAAAGGGAGGAGGAGCATCTGAGGCCGGGCCTGCAGCTCAGCCTGCAGCAGCCTCAGAGCTGATTACTCTCCAGGACCTGGTGAACCAGCTCTCGAAATCTCGTGAGATGTTGGGGAAACAGATTGAAGAGAAGCTGGCTCCAGTCTCTCTCGTGCTGCAGAAGCACGAGCAGCAGCTGGGAGACCTGGAGAAGAGGACGGATGAGGCGGAGCACAGGGTCACAGTGGTGGAAGCTGATGCCAGTTCATTCAAGGATGAGATCCAAGTCCTGAAGACGCAGGTTCGTAATTTGCGTGACCAAGTGGATGATCTTGAAAACGGGCAGGAGAAAACACATTCGGATCATCGGTCTGCCCGAGGGTAAGGAAGGTGAGCGGCCTGTGGAATTGTGGAAGATTGGCTTCCGAAATTCCTTGACTTGGAGACTGGCATGAGAGGATTGAAGATAGAGAGGGCTCACCTGGTCGCAGCACGGAGGTCGGGTCTGGGTCAACGCCCTTGTCCTTTCCTGGTGCGGTTCCATCCTTACCAGGATAAGGAGAGAGTCATGGAGGCTTCCAGACTCCAGGGGAAGGATCCAAAGGCCCTAATTTACGAGGGGTCTAAGATCATGTTTTTCCAGTACTTTTCAGCGGCGGTGATCCAGAAACGAAAATCGTATGATGGTGTCAAGAGAAGATTGAAGGAGCTTGGGATTCAGTACTCCCTGAGATATCCGGCAGTGCTTCGGATCACCTTAGATGGATCCATGCATCTCTTTGACACATCGGAGAAGGCAAGAGACTTTGTGGACAAACTAACCCAAGTTAAACAATTGTATATATAAATATCGTTGCTTGGGTATGCGTTTATCATTCTGTAAAAGAAATGGAGGAAATCCAGTTGGAGCTTTGTTTTTCCCTTTTTTTTACCTCAATGGGTAATAATTTGGTTCAAACTATGTCTGGCAGTGGTTAAGATGTACATTTTAAATTTCTAAGTTCGGACATACCAAAGGATGGATGGGGTATTTATTCCCCCTTTTTTTTAAAAGAATCTTTTTTTTATTCATATTGATATTCTATGGGGTGTTTATTCTTTTTAGCTTGTGCTTGCGATGTGGCTCGAGCTGGGAGAAGTGAAGGTGGTTGAGATGGTTAGATGCCTATTTATGGGCAGTTCGGGACGGGTAGTTGCCCCCTCCAGGCAGGGGATGAGTTCCCCTACTCGGCGCTAATGGCGTTTTACATGTTGGTTTGTTTTCTGTTTTTTTTATTTTTAATAATTTTGTATGTTTGTTAAATGTAGTGGTTTTAGTTTATGTAGGTTTTATATTTGGTGAATCATGTGACACTAAGGCTCAGCAATTTGTGGTTCGGGTTCCTCCTCTCTGGAATTTAAATGTAATTGCAGAAGATTATGGCTAATGATTTGATTAAATGGTGTACCTGGAATATCAAGGGAAGTCACTCACCAATTAAGAGGAAGAAGATACTCTTGAGTCTTAGAAAGGAGAAGGTGCATATTGCTTTGTTACAGGAGACACATTTGGATGACAAGGAGCATTTGAAATTACAGCAGAATGGCTTTGACCGAGTTTATTTTTCATCATTTAATACCAGAAGTAGGGGAGTGGCTATATTGGTTAGGAAAAATCTCTCATTTAAATTTTTGGAATGTGTTAAAGACACATACGGGAGGTTTGTAATTCTTAAAGCCTTGATAAATGGGGAAGAATATGGCATTTTAAATGTTTATTGTCCCCCAGCCCATCTTCTTAAATTCTTGGTAGATGCTTTTTCTAAACTGATAAGTCTCAAGTCTCGGTACATCATTATAGGGGAGATTTTAACTGCCTCATGGATGCCACAGTAGACAGGTTGCCTAAAGGTCCCTCGATACCTTCTGCACAAACTAAACAGCTATTGGGTTTGTGTGGGGAATTAGGATTGGTGGACGTCTGGAGGTGTCTCCACCCTACAGATAGGGATTTCACTTTTTCCTCCAATTCGCACAGATGCACACATGAGGATTGATTTTTTTTCTGACCCTGCGGTAACCCTGGATCTGGTGGCATCCTGTACAATTGGTAATATTGCCATCTCTGATCATGCTCCAGTGTACCTCATGGTTAAAATTAAGGATGTTACAGTGGATTCAAGGTACTGGCGAATGGACCCCTTTATTCTCATGGACAGCAAGTTTGTGGCGTATTTCTCTAGGGAATTTCGGGCATTCCTAGACATCAACATAGGCTCGGTTGATAGCTCATCTGTTCTCTGGGAAACTGCCAAAGCTTATGCCAGGGGGTTAGTTATTTCATATTCCACCAGTAGGAAGCGGCAGAAGGGTGAGCAGCAACGTCTCCTTGAAGCACAGTTGAAGGCAGCCGAGAAGGCCTATTTTGACAGACCCTCGTTGGTCAAACTACAGAGGATTATGGCACTGCGATCTGCACTAAATTCCGTGCTCGTGCAGACGGCAAAGAAGGAGCTGGCTTTTGCAAAGCAAAGGTTATACGAGCATGGTGACAAGCCAGGCAAATACTTAGCATACCTTGCCAGAAAGAGAAGTGCCCCACAAACCATTACAGCGATTAGGGAAGGGTCTGGGAACCTAACATGTGATTCTAAAAAGATTAATGTGGCGTTCCAGAGATTATATCAGTCTGAGAATTGTGAGGAGGGGCAGGCCAAAATGGAATCATTTTTTAGAGATCTGAAGCTCCCAGGTGTGACTCCCGAACAACAGTCCTTTCTCAATGCCCCATTATCAGAGCAAGAAGTGCAGGAAGCTGTGAGGCAGCTTCAGAGTGGAAAAGCGCCCGGTCCTGATGGACTCCCCAGTGAATTCTGTAAGGAATTTATAAGTATACTATCAGGCCCGATGCTGAATATGTTTAATGATTCATACAATCATATTTGTCTCCCACCATCTCTGAGAGAGGCCAATATTTCACTTATCCTTAAAAAAGGGAAGGATCCGGAAAAATGTGCTTCATACAGGCCCATCTCGCTCTTAAATGTGGACTTTAAGATCCTTTCTAAGGCTCTTGCGTTAAGGCTGGAGACTGTGTTACCTATTATCAAAGAGGATCAGACGGGCTTCATAAAGGGTCACAGATCCTCCAATAATGTTAGGAGGCTGCTTAACGTAATTCAAGCATGCCAACAGCAGTCAATATGGGGACTGGTGATTTCTTTAGATGCAGAGGAGGCATTTGACCGAGTTGAATGGCCGTACCTTTTCTATACTCTAGACCGGTTTGGTCTCGGCGAAGTTTTCGTTAGATGGGTAAAGGTTCTCTACAGTGTATCTCTCGCTGCGGTCATTACCAACGGGGTACAATCAAGCAATTTTAATATTTCTAGGGGCATCTGGCAGGGCTGTCCCCTTTCACCATTACTTTTTACGTTGGTGATTTTCAATAAACAAACACTCAGGAGACTGAACGGTTGGTTCAGCTCCTTTATCTGGCACTGTAAACGGCCCCTCATTAAATCAGCCAAACTGCAGTTGCCTCACAGATTGGGGGGAGTAGACCTCCCAGACATTAAAAATTACCAATTAAGCTCGCTTTTGACCTACGTAAGTGATTGGGTTTGTGGGGACCCTCTTTCAATATGGCTAGATATCAAAGTCTCCCAGGCAAGGTGCCCCCTTACCAGTTTGCTGTTTTTGGACAAGGTGAGGACAGTTAGGGAATATTGCCATAACCCAATAGTCATCAATACTGTTAAAGCATGGAGGGCAATTCGGCAGAGGGAAGGTAATATTGGCAAAACATCTTTGTTTACGCCTTTAGTGGGTATGCCAAGTTTTCAACCAGGTATGATAGATTCAGGATTTAAACATTGGTCAGCTAGGGGTATATCTTGCATGGGTGATTTATTTGAGGGAGATGTAATGATGTCCTTCGATCAGTTAGTACGGAAGTACGAGTTACCCAATAGAGACCTCTTTCATTTTTTTCAAGTTGGGGATTTTATTCAAAAAAAGACCACACTTTTGATTGATCCCTACAAATCTGACATAGAAAGAGGGGTACTAAGGGCTAAGAGTACACTCTCTGTCAGTACTCTATATCACCAATTGGGGGGTGCTACCTCAGATGAGTCTGATCAACTCTGCAAGATGTGGGAAAGAGAGCTGGGTGTTGAAGTTTCTTCAGAGGCATGGGAGGGTATTTGGGAGAATGCAAGGAAGATATCAATTTGCAAAAGGACCCATGCCTTACAGTTGAAGATTCTCCAAAGGGTTCACTTAGCCCCAGACCATTTTTCAAAATTTAAACCAGGGGTATCTTCAGCATGCCCCAAGTGCAAGGTCTGTACGGGTACTCTTATCCATTGTCTTTGGTCTTGCGACAGGCTTCAAACATATTGGAGCGCTGTGATGGGTGCAATGGAGAGGAAATTAGGTGTAGGGGTGGAGAAGGAACCTATGTCGCTCCTTTTGGGCCTACCCATTGTATCTCCTGCAGACTCGCGTAAGGTAAAACTTTTCAATATTCTTACATTCTGTGCAAGGAAGAATATGTTGCTGGGTTGTATATCAGAAAACCCCCCAGGCCTGTCTGGTTGGCGGAAGATTGTTATGGAACATATTCCCCTGGATTTTCTCACAAATATGGTACACCACAAAACTGAGAATTTTTACAAGACATGGCAACCCTTTTTGAAATACCTGGACACAGATTTATCTGCCACACTAACAAGGGCTTTTATATCACCGTAACGATTGTGTTTCATGAGTTCAATATCCAGGGAGGAGGAACCATGAATGTATGAGTGTTTTGTTTGGCTGGGCTCAGTTATTACTATTTATTTGTTTGTTGTTAGGTATTTATTTAGTTAGTTAAATAGCTAGTTTAGGTTTTTTTTTAATTTTATACATCTCTACATATGTTTGTACATTCGTATAGGAGGGTGGGTTGGGGAATTTTTTTATTATTTGGGTTTAGTTTTGTACTATTTTTGTACTGTTTTGAATTGCATTGTTTTGTATTTGTTGGAATATTTAAAAATCTATTTTTCTTAATAAAAATGTATTATTTAAAAAAAAAGGTGCAGCAAAGGAGCAGAACAATCAAAAATATAGCAACTGTAAACATTATGCAACATCCCAAATCACTTTGCAAAGCATTACAAAACAATGATACCAACCATATAAAGACAATCAAATGTTTGGTGACAGAGTGAAGTTTTAACGATATCTCAAAAGGAGGAAAATGAGATGGAGAGATGTAAGAAAACAATTCCGGAACCTGAGATGAGGTAGCTGAGGGACACAAATCGTGAAACAATTGAAGTTGGGAATGCAGAAGAGGCCAGAGGTAGAGAGAAATAATGACTCTAAGGTGTGGCAATCTCTCACACATATTGTTACTCCATCCCTGTGCTTTTGTCACAAAAGGATGCAGGACTTGGGGGTGTGGGTATGATCGACGGGTCAGGTTCTGAGAGAGGTGAGTGAGAATCAGGTCTGATAGTTTGAGTAACTCTGTATTTAATAGTCTTAACTTTTCCTAAGTAATTATGTACTTAATTTCATCAAAACCCTCAATTCTTTAAATTACGTGGAGACTTTTGGAAATTTCTAGGCATTGGGGAATTGCCTACCAGAATCTTTAATTTTCTGATCCAGTCTTTTCCAGTCTGCTAAGATTGAACCCTGCTAATGCCCATTTATGCTGGCCTAATGATTAGTCAGTCCTCCTGAAGAAGGGCTTATGCCCGAAACGTCGATTATCCTTCTCCTCGGATGCTGCCTGACCTGCTGTGCTTTTCCAGCACCACACTCTGGACTCTGATCTGCAGTCCTCACTTTCTCTTAATGATTAGCCAGTGGAATAATATCACCTCAGCGACAGGAGAAGTAGAAGAATCAGCCCATAACTCAGCGAGCCAAACCTTTGAATGTTTATTTTTTTTTATTGAACAAATTACAAAACAGTCTACAAAAAAACATTGACAGCTGTACACAAAAGACAGCAATCCTACAAGGGAGAGGAGCAGCAAAGCCGGGCCCCGAACCCCACCGTTCAACCAATCCACAGGGAGAGGAGGACAAACCTCAAATCCCAGTTCCACACATAAGACAGCGACAATGACACTTGTACATTAGACAATACCATTACATACAAAAGTGCAGACAATACAGACCCAGCAAGCCCCCGCCCCTCCCACCTTCCGACCACTAAGGCAGCCCGCCCCTACCCACCTTCCGGTTCTCGGTCCACCCCATGCCCCTTCCAGTTCTCGGTCCGCCCTGACACACCTTTCGACCACCTCTAGGACAGCCCGCCCTGGTACCCGCCCAGGGTGACAGCAGTCAGGACAGCCTACCCACCTTCCGGCTTCACTAACCACCCTCAGCACCTTTCGACCACCTCTGGGGCAGCCCGCCCCGGTACCTGCCCGGGGTGACAGCGCCGAGGACGGCTACCCGCCTTCTGGCTCTCGGTCTGCCCCTAGGTACCATTGGGCTCTCACCCACCCCGTTGCACCTCCGACCAGTGGGCTATCCTGGCACACCTTTCGGCCACCTCTAGGACAGCCCGTCCCCTCCTTTGAATGTTTATAAGCATTATCACATTCATTAAGGATGAGAAGCAGGTGCACAGAGAATCGAGTGAAAAATTAAACTGAGAAGGAAGGATGAGTTGAGTGACGATTTTAAATGTAGGGAGGGGCAGGTGTGGATAATCCATTCGGAGATATACGATTTTGTTTTCAATTAGGCATAGGCGTCATTCATTATTTGTTGAAACACTCTACAGGTGTCATATTAACTGGACGGGTCCGATCGTATACGCCTTTTACGATTTCGGCCTTTCCAAATAATACGAACCATAGAATGAGTTTTCATTCTGATACAGGTAATTTGCATGTAACTCATATTAAAGTAACTTTATGTAAGGTTATTGCTACTAGGAAAGACAAATCAATGGTGATGACTCTTTTTTTCAGCAACAAACCTGTGAACGCGCAGGATCAACCGTTTCCAGTTGTTTTTTTAAAAAGTGAGGAGAATTGGTTATAAGTAGCTTTTCGGCGTTGTAGATTAGTTTGGCTCGTGTAAAGTGAGTAGGTGAGAGTTTTATTCGTTAAAGCACAGGCTAGCTACATTTATTTTGGTCTTAAAACGCTTTGGCCTCATTTCAAGAGAGGTGAGCGCTATTTTCTCCGTAGTGTAGCTCGTTATCTTTCACATATGAAAGGAGAGGTACTTGACTCGGCTGGCTTTCCTTTTCATATTCTCTTTTAACACGAATTTAATGTGGAAGCTTTCGCTTTATACCCTTGTCAGTTAGTTTTAACTTGCCTTTCGTTAGGATGTAGTTTTTCCACTCTTTTTAGTGTTCTAGTTTATTATGATAGTGTCCTGGTGTGAAATTCATGATCTGAAATTACTTGGATAGTTTATGAAGGATGTAACTTAGTGCAAGAAAGTTTTTGTGAAATATTGTTAATAGTTAAAGTTTTTGATGTGTAGTCTTGATATTACTGAAGGCTTGAACTAACTATATCTGACTTCAAAAATAGTAATTAGTCTTTTTGGGGGAGGAGGAGGGAGGAACTGAATGTGAAGAAAGACATTTTTCCAAATTTACATACTCACTCAAGATGAGTGACTTAGTGTCTTTTTAAGACTTTAGATCTCTCAGCCTTAGCTACATGTCTCAATACCATTCATAACCATTTTGGGTTGGCTCACTTTTTTTTTATTCTGGAATTCTTTGTATTGGCTTTCATTATCTACCATTGATTTATTTCTAAACTTTGAGTCTGCTGCTTTCAATTCCATTTTCTCTTGATTAGTTTTGAGTTTATGGAAATTTTGATTGTCATTATCTATTGAATGGTGGTTGTACTTAGACATTGAGTACCTTATTGGGTGTGCTAGTTATTAATTGGCTAGATTTCTTCAGTTATGGTTAATTTTGATTGGTGAAGTAAACCACCAGAGTTGCACTTGAAATCCCTTGTGTACCATTAGGTTAATTGCTTGAATGTATTAAACAAATTGAACTTAAAGTGAAGGTATTGCAATGTAAATATATTTTTCAGTAGAATCTCTCAGCCCTTTTAACTATTGTAATTTAATTTTAATTGTAATTTGTTTAATGCTATATGTTCAAATCTTTAAAGCTCAAAGGTAATTTGATCCTGGGGCCTATACTGAATTAGTTTAAAATCTCACCAGGTTATAGTCCCACAGATTTATTTGGAAGTACAAACTTTTGGAGAGCTGCTCCTTCCACTGGTAGCTATTGGAGCAAGATTGTAGGATATAGAATCCTGGCCCACTAGCTACCTGATGATAGCTTGTACTTCCAAATAAAAGCTGTTGGACAATAAACTCATGTTGTGATTTTTAACTTTGTCCACCTCAGTCCAACATCAACACCTCCACTTTGTGAATTAGTTCATGGTTGCTATAAATGTAAACTGGTCTTTTTCAAACATATCTAATTGTACATTGCTAGTTGTACAATCAATTGTAGGAGCTATTTTCTGGCTATCTGGAGGCTGGGTACAGCTTGAATTTTGATTTTTAACTCACATAAACCCACCCACAGTAGAAATAACCACTAACGAGAATTTGTGTATAATCATTGAACCAGTAGAGTTGCCTGTGTCTGCAGTCATTTCCCATGCCTAGTCATTAAAGGGGGGGGGGGGGAAATGAAAGGAGAGTTTGAGAAATTGGGTTTATCTAATTTGCATTCCTTTTTTGAGTCTGAGCAAACAATTCCAAAATTTCAGCACTTTGATAGATTCTGTACACATCCTTTTCTACTTAGTCATAGTCATCGAGATGTACAGCACAGAAACAGAACCTTCGCTCCATTCTTGCTGACCAGATATCCCACCTGCCAGCACCTGGCCCATATCCCTCCAAACCCTTCCTATTCATATACCTATCCAAATGTCTCTTAAATGTTGCAATTGTACCAGCCTCCACCACTTCCTCTGGTAGCTTGTTCCATACATGTATCACCCTCGGTGAAAAAGTTGCCCCTTGGGTCTCTTTAGATCTTTCCCCTAAACCTATGCCCCCTAGTTCTGGACTCCCCCATCCCAGGGAAAAGACTTTTTATCTATTTATCCTATCTATGCCTCTCATGATTTATAAACCTCTAAGGTCACCTCTCAGCATCTGATGCTCCAGGGAAAACAGCCCCAGCCTATTCAGCCTCTCCCTATAGCTTAAATCCTGCAACCTTGGCAACATCCTTGTAAATCTTTTGAACCCTTTCAAGTTTCACAACATCTTTCCAATAGGAAGGAGACCAGAATTATATGCAATATTCCAACAGTGGCCTAACCAATGTCCTGTACAGCTGCAGCATGACCTCCCAACTCCTGTACTCAATACTCTGACCAATGAAGGAAAGCATACCAAACACCGTCTTCACTATCCTATCTACCTGCGACTCCACTTTCAAGGAGCTATGAACCTGCACTCCAAGGTCTCTTTGTTCAGCAACACTCCCTAGGGGCCTTACTTATTTGATCTTTTTAAAGTTCCTTTTTTGGTTTGGAGTAGGGGTGCTTCATTCTTCCACTTTTATCGACCCTTGTTCTCTTGAGGTTGTGGTTCCTCTCTTTAATTGTTGCAGCAGATTATGGAAATTGATCATTTGCCTACTGCCAGTAGTTCACTGTCTAAATGTGTTTTTAATTTTGAAGATTATTGCATTCTTATTGATGTTTAATGTTGCTGTTCCACTTGTGCACGGTGCGAAGTAATCTTGTAAATTGCTTTGTAGATTGTATGTATTGTAGCTGCAGAACATGGTTGGTGCAGAGTGTGAGCACTGCACTTGTTTGAACATCTTATTCAGTGCAGCTCCTGCTCTGTCTTGTCCATAAGTAGTAC